>NW_026988473.1:59557500-60095000 GCF_030222135.1 Aotus nancymaae
ATATGTGATATTGTCATATGATGGCAGATTACCCAGCCATTAAAAAGAATGATCTGTACACGTATGGGTATTTATGTATATGTGCGTGTTTGCATTTTCTCAAGATATGTGATGTTGGGTGAAAAAAACAAAGTGACAGAGTGATACACAGTGTAGGATGCCATGTCAGAAAGCACACATAAGTTCAAGGCCTTATGTAGTTCATGGATAAGGAGGTATACACCAGAGTATACCTCTTTATAACAGTGGTGACTGCCCAGGGGTGAGGGGAAAAGCAGAGTGGGGTCTGGGCCTAGTTGTGGGGGGCAGGGAAAAACCTATCTGAAAAAAAATTTTTTAATGTGACAAAAGACTAGAAGCAAATATGATAAAATGTTAATTTTTAAAACTCTCGATAGTGAAAATGTATGTGTTTTACCCTGCCCAGTGGTATATTTTTTAAAGTTCTCAAAAAAAACCCAGAAAATTCTTTGAGGATTGATTGGAGCAGGCACCATCAGATATTTAGGAGGGAATGAGAGCGGTATCAAACGGATGGAATTGATTCTTTGGCCATGAGCTTCCTCTCCTCAATGTCATCAGATTTTCAGATCAGTCGTGCTCCCTCCTGTGTTCCCCACTCTAACGTGAGACCATGCTTGGGCATCATGCACTAGGTCTTTACAGGGACCTCTGAGTGTGGCACCATAGCGCTGGGAAGGACTTCCAAAAAAAATGGGCCAATCCCTAGTGACAGATGAGGATAATGAAGCAGGAAGGAGAGACTTGTCCAGGGTCACACAGGAGGCAAAGCTGGCCTCAAGGTTCATCTTTAACCTTTAGGCTCTGCTCCAATGCCACTTCCTCAGATGACAGCTCCAACTCCTCATCTAGGTTAGCCTGTCAGCTCCCATTAAATGCTCTGTTAGCACCTTGTACCTTCCCCCCCAAGCATTTATCACAGCTGAATTTAATCATTAGTTATTGAAATGCACACTTGGCACCTTATCTGTCATTACACTGCTCATTCCATGATGAACTTTATCTTCTTCATGGCTGTCATCCAAGAACTTAGTTCAGAGTCTGTTCCCTGAGTGACTGCTCTCTTGATGTCTAGACTGGTGTGCACTCAGATTCCATGCTCACTTCTGAGTATTAGTATTTAGGAATTACAACTGCAAGGACCTAATAGTTTACACATGTTCATATCCTGGATCCTATGGCATGTATCATACTGCCCTGTTTTCTGGAAGAAGAAATTGAGGCTCAGAGACTTGAAAGAACTTAACCAAGGTCACACAAATAGTAAATGGAAAAGGCCAAAATTTAAGCTGCAGTTTTCTGATCCCAAGCCATTTGATCGGTCCACTAAACCATGGCTACCAGATGAGTAGCTGTGATTACTAATTTTCTTTGTGTTCCTCACCTTTTCTTCAGAACACTTCTCCCCTCCATCACACACTCCTAGCCCTAAGGACCTTCCTTATTTAAGTGCTTTCATGCTTCTGCTGCTCTCTCCTCTCCTCCTTGCCCACCAGCACCGTAATCCTATCATCATCATCTTCAACATCATATCCTCTCCCTACTATTGAAGTAGGAACTGACACAGTGTAAATCATGAGCATGTCACAGCCCCTGGACTTCGTAGTCATATCCCCAGAGCCTAGCACAGAGTCTTGTTTGTAGGAAGAGCTCAACAAATATGAATTGAATGAACAAATGACAAAAGTAATGCATTCTGCCAAGGGCTTGCAAAGAATCTCATTCTCACAAATGCAGCTTGGATTGGGACTACTATGATGTACTAAAAGGCTCCCCACAGAATGTTGTTGTTAGATTAGATTTTTAGAATCACAAAGCCTGTTTCCAATTCACAGCCTGCTTTTGGACAGCCCTGGAGGAATGCTGAACCAGGGCTTCAGTGAGGTATCATAACAGTCCCTCAAGGTAGAGCTCTCTTCTGTGCTATTTTTGGGTGTGTTGATTATCTCACTGTGTACTTTTAATACCACTTATCCCTTGTCTATTTTTTTTTTTTAATTCCTTGCAGTAGCCCCTAAGGGAACCCTACACAATGATCATAGTAGCCAGAGACCGATAGTATTTCACAATGGTGACTCCTGTACCTCGCATTCTTGGTTGCTATGAGAGACTGGTTGGTTATCCATTATATATAAAGACAAAGAGACTCTTACATGTACATGGCTTCCTGTTGCTATTCAGTTGTAGGGAAACAAGAGAATGACTATGTCACTTTCGAAGAATGAGTGGTGTGCTTAATAAGGCACAGTTAAGCATTCTATGCACTCTGTTCAGGCGGTTACTTGCTACTTAAATACAGAGTCTGAAACTTGGTAACACAATATTCTGTCCTCAATAACCTAGATCAGAGATTGGCAAACTACTGCCTACCAGCCAGTTCCAGCCCTCTGCCTCTTTTGTTCAGCTGTGAGCTAAGAATGGTTTTTGTAGATGAATGTTTGCAATCAGTCTGATGAAAGGGAACACTAACTTTGAACTCCAATTTAGCAAATGTTATTACCCTAAAAAATTCTTCTCATTTAGCAGAGCTGTATGATAAAAGATTATATTCAATAATTATTCTTATATTTTGAATTTTTGCAACAAAATTTTGGGGGAAATTTGTTTTCTCTCTTGTTATTTAAGTACTTAATAATCAAAATTTTGTGTCTTAGCCTGCAAAGCCTACAATATTACTATCTGTCTCTCTATAGGGGGTTTGCCCACTACTGGTCTAGACTAAAGCTATAAAGCTTGTCTCCTGCACGTCACTTCTTACACTTGGAACACTTGTTATACGGGAATATCTGTGGTTCTCCACATGCATGTCTAGCTCTCCATGTCCCAGCTGTCCCTTCTGCTGGGACCTGCCACCTCCTTCCCTGCCTGCCTGATCATTTGCTTGCTGATATCACACTAATCCTTCTAGGTCCAGCTCAGATGCTGTCCTCATTTCTGAAGTCTTCCCTGACTTTTCAAGTTAGAATTGATATCCTCTACTCAAAAAGCATGTGACATCCTATAAAACATAATTTACTTTGCTATAGTTAAGGTGTTCACATCCATGGCTGCCTTCCCTCTTATACTGCAAGTGTCCTCTAGGCAGGAAGTTATGTACATACAGTAGGAGATTGACAAATGTCTGTTTAATGGATGAATAATTGACTGATGCACTGACAGGAAAGGAAGAAATAATTGATGAAAAGCTAACCCGACTCCTGTTGGAAGGGTGATCTAAACTCCAAACTGATCGTCTAACTGTTGCTTCTACCAGTGACTTATGTCTTTGCTCACCCCCAGGAAGGAAGGCACTCGCCACAGCAAGGCTGTGGTAAGTTAAAAGGATGGAGAATTGTGTGTTCACACACATACTACAGTAAGTAGGTATTTAGAAAAATACTGTGAATCCATCTTGAGAAACCTTGACAATACTGTCTTCTCGAGTCCTCAGGCTGTGGGGCACAACTCTGCTTATGGGCAGAAACACTTCAACTGCCATCCCTACTCCTTCTCCTCTGCTTGCTTCTCTCCCACCCGTGTTACATCCATGATGCCTCGTTTTTTCCCCCGCTGTACTCTCTAAATAGAATCTCAGCATCTGAATTGCATATTTAATCTGGTGGTTCACTCAGTTCACAAGGGAGAATTTGGTCATCAGGGAGCTCTGAGAAGAACGGCAATGGACCCATTCACTCGCTGAGTGTCATTTTTCAAACACTGGTTGAGCTCTCTTCTGTACCAGGCCTGAGAAAGGAATAAAAGGGCAAGGCCCAGGCTCTGCCCGCAAGGAGAGCAAGCTGAATGGACTTTCTTGTACATCCCTGAAAAATCATGTGAAATATACCAAATCCTCGGGAGGAATCCTTGGGGCCCCTGGGCTTTTTGAGGAGATGTGGGCATAATGCTGTCAGAGTGGCACAGATATTTGGCTGGCAAGTCATCACAATCCAAGGAGGAAAATTCTATCTCAAGTTTGTACACAATTAACCCATTCTCTGACCTGTGACACTTAGGTACCACCCAAATCCAGACTTTGGCAAAAATTAGATAACATCACTTTACTAAGCACAGAAACATTTCTGAATTCATTTTCAGAGCAAATTAAACCTTGTTAAAAATCATTTTTTTCTAATTGCTTCCATTACAGTTCTAATTTTATGATTCTTATTTTACTCGTACAACAAAGAATTTTTGTGTATACAAAGTGGCAAAAGCCAGGCCTCTCCATATAATTCATATTTGCTAGATTAGAACATGGTGACTCAGATATGCTTAATGGACTAAAAATACTCATAGAAAATCTTTGACCTGAGCATTTAATGGTTCTTTACCCAGAAATTCAGAATGTGTGCAATGAGAAGGGCAAAAGACCTCTGTATATTAGCCAAGTAGTACTCAACCCACCAGGGACAATGATGATGAGGATAATTGCCATTTATTGAGTGTTTACTATGGGTGAGGCACTATGTTAAGCACTGCATGTACATTATTCATTCATTTATTCAACTAATTAATATCTATTAAGCATCTATTAAATGCCATGCACTAAGCTAAGTGCTGAAGGTACAATGGCAAATAAGACAGGTAAGAGTAACAGACTTACTGGAATGTTAAGTCTTCCAACAACTAACTTCATATTAGACAACTAGATATTAGTGATTCTGTTTTAACACTGAGGAAACAAAATCAGAGAAGAGTGATGAAGTAACTTGCCCCAAATCATATAGTTAATATGTGGTAAGCAGGGCTTGAAACCAAAGTCCCAAATAAAGCCAGGCATCAGAGGCAAGCAGGAATTATAAGAAAGTATTGTACTTTTAAGTGCCCTTCTGCATTTTTATATCATTGATAAAGACCTCTAGGAAGGAATTTATAGTTCCTAATCTTTTTCCTTCCCAATGGAACTAACTCCTAAGCTTTTGACACACTGTACAGGTACGCTCCTCCAGGAAGTGGTTCACGACTCAGAAACTCCCTTTCCTCTACATCTCCTCAATACCCTGTGCATAGTTCTATGCTTGCACTTACTACTATTACTATACTTTTGCAAAATATGCCTTCCTCCCACTAGACCAGGAGCTCCTTAAGGACAACGGCTAGATGTAATTTACCTGTTTACCCTAGGATAGTGATTCATCTGAGATGCAATAAATGTTTCCTGAATAAGTAAATGAAAAACGTTCATTGGTAATCTACTCTACTTCATTATTTCAGTGATAATAATAAAAGTAGACAGCACTTACTATGATGAGTATGCACGGTGTACAAGCATTATTTCACCCCATCTTCATCATGGCTCTATGAAGTCACAACTGTGTAATTACCCCCATTTTATTGATGAGAAAAATCAAAGCTTTCCCAAGATCACACAGAGTTTAAGTTAAGATGCATGATTCAAACCCTGTTTTGATGGGCACTAAATTCTTCACAGGACACAAGGACATCTCCCAGTACTCATACAAACATTCCTTCCAACAATTTTCTGACAGTTGTTCCCCTAGAGAACTCTGGCTCCCAATTTTTACTCTCACCAGGTCCTGCCTGGTGCTTTTAGATACAATACTTGCATCTATATTATCTCCCTCAAAGGACAACAATCTACTGCAAACAGGGTTCATGTGCTCTTCACCTTGAATCTACATAGCCTAGAGTCCCAGCCTTGGCATGCTCTTAAGATGTTGCATTGAACTCTGAGTAAAAGTAATATTAAGCCCACTGAATATTACTAAGGAATTAGGATCAAATAAATCCAACCTAATTCCCTGCTTTTATAGTATAAGCCTCTTTCTCAATGGACTAAAGCCCTGAAGGATAGAAAAGATTTAGAAAGAAGATGGGAGGAGGGCATGGGGGAAAACTGTGAGCAAAATCCAGCAGTAGTTTAAGTGTGGGGCTGTGGGGCCCAGTGTAGACTGTGATTTGGTCAGAGCACCTGCTGAGGACCATATGATTTTAATGTGCAGCCAGGGCCGAGAACAACCAAGAAAAAGCATCGAGTGTGTGCAGGGAGCAGTGGGCGAAAAGGCTGGAAGCATCAGATAGCTCAGATCCTGGAAGGCATTGACTGCAGGCCAAGGTGCCTGGGTGTTGCCCTGGAAGAGAAGGGAATCCATTGAGAGTTTAGGACAACGAGGGGTGAGACTACCCACCCCTTTTCCACTGCAGAAACAAGGTTAGTGGAGGGAGATTGTACGGGCTTAGCAGAGTTGGGGCCAGAAAGACAGCATAAAGGTTGAAGTTGGCAGCAGCCCTCCCAAGAATGGCATGTTGGACTAGGGGAGTATAAGGGGACTTGGCAGGGGCCTGCTGGAGCTGCACAAGCAAGACACAGCTGTGGCTGGAATGAGGAGAACCAGATTCCTGAGCCTGCTCAGCCACTGACTGTTTCTGTAACCTCAGTCCCCACCCCTCCCTGACTCTCCTCTGCACCTTTAAAGATAGAGATGTTTACCTTAAAAGGTCATTATGAAGTCTATAGAAAAAGATATGTTAAAGCAGTTGGCACAGAGTAAACACTCAGCAGATGAGGTTGAAACTCAATGATGTCTCTGTTCTTTCTAATATTCTGCTCTTTTGCTTTCTGCCTTATATATTATGGTTTAATAGGGAACAATCCTTAAGGGCTAGGAGGCTTGCAAAAATGCACTATGCGCTCTAGGATATGCCACGATGTGGGCCAGCATTTTGAAGTAATTGCACGAAATGGACAGTGACCACAAGGGGACAGCTCAGTGGAGGAGGCATGGTTTCAGGACGCACTTGTGGTGAGATTTGTGGCTTGAGGCCTGGACACAATTTTCCCACCAAAAGAGGTTACACCAGGCCTAATCCTGCAAAAGCCTCTTCATTCAGTTTGAAAACAAATACCCACTGACAGTGAACTATGCTAGGATAAAGGAAGGATAGCAAAGATAATAACGATGTGTATTATGTAATACACAGCATGGGTAGCTCCCCTGTGTAATGTTCAAGACCAGCAGCACAGGAGGTGGGAGATTGAGACCACAGTGAGGCCTATGCTCCTGCTCTCTTTCAGACAGGAGAGGCAGGCACAGACACCGAGAGCTCATCCTTTGCTGACTCCTCTCACCCATATCAGAGATGTTGATGCTTATGGGCCATTGACCTCAGCATTCTTTTCTTCTCACCCTCTCTATCCCCCACCTACCCTAATGTCTATGGGTTTCATTCTCACCAACAGGCTGATGTTGTCTTTATCTTCTTTTCTGTTCTGCCCTTTCTTCTGAGCTTCAAGCTCTGTCTCTTTTGTATTTTGTTTCTTATTTTTTGTTGAGGTATAACATACAGAGAATAAAGTCCATAAGTCTCAATTGTTTGTGTGTATAAACCCATGTCACCACCACTCAGATGAAGACAAAACATTTCCAACACCTCAGAACGTTCTCCTGTGCTCCTTCTCAACTTGCACATATACAAGTTAATATATGCATTAGATGCAATTTCTCCCTACAAGAGCAACAAAAATTAATTGTATACATCTTATCTTTTTTGTGGGTTAGTCTTGGACAGCACTGTATTTCTGAGAGTTAATTACCCACCTAACTTCCAGAGATTACCATTATTCCAACATTTATCACCATCAATTACTTTGCCTGTTTTTGAACTTCGTATAAATGGAATCATTCAGTAAGTGCATTTGTATCTAGGATCAATTTTGTCGCCCACTAGGACGCTTTTGGCAATGTCTGGAGATGCTTTTAATTGCCACAACTCAGGGTGGAGAGGGGTGGGAAATATTACTGGTGTGTAATGAATAGAGGCTAGGGATGCTGCTAGACATCCTACAACGCACAGGACAAGCCCACAACAAAGAATTAGCTGGTCAGTAATTGATAAGCCCTGTGTATCAATCTCCTATAGCTACTGTAACAAATTACCACAAACTGAATAGCTTAAAGCAACATAGATTTAACATTTCACAGTTTTGTTATTCAGAAGTTCAAAATGGGTCTCATTGGAAGCTCTAGGGGAGAACACTTTCTTTCCCTTTGCCAGCTTCTAGAGGCGGCTTACACTCCTTGGCATGTTTCCTTCCATCTTCAAAGCCAACAACCGCCAGTCAAATCTTTGTCACACTGCATCACCCTAATATGACACTTCTGTCTTCCTCTTTCACTTACAAGGACTCTTGTGATTACACTGAGCCCAAATGAATCCAGGCTATCCTTCCAATTTCAAGGACCATAACTTAACGACATTTGTAAAGTCCCTTTTGCCATGTAAGAAAACATATTCATAAATTCCTAGAATTAGGATTTGGATGTCTTTGGAGAGGGGATTATTCTGCCTTCCATACCCTGCTATATAATATTCTGCTGTATGAATATACCACAATTTATGTATCCTATTGTTGATGGGCATTTGTGCTGTTTTAGTACTTCGCTACTAATAACGCTGCTATAAACATTCTTACACATTAATTTCTGTTAGGTAGATACTCACGGATGGAATTTCTGGGTCATGGTAAATGTATGTTTAACTTGAATAGATAATGCTAAAGAGTTTTATAATGTGGGTGTACCAATTTACACCCTTAGCAGCAGTATGAATTTCCGTTTTCATTCTGTATTGAACATCTCCATGTAGACCTTCCAAAGACACCCTAAACTCAACTTATCCAAAACTGTGCTATCTATAAAGCTCAGTGTATACCATCTTCCCTCCAGACATCCAAAGCAGGAACGCTGGAAACATCCTAGACTCTTCCCTCTCCCTTTCTGCCTACTTTTATTTAGCCCCTATTATTTTATTCTTTTCAGCACTTGCTTACATTCCATTCTTGCTGGAGGGCTTCATTATCTCTCACCTAGACCACAGTTTCTTCCCTGGACTCTGTTCTCAGTCTCATCTCTCCAGTCCATTCTTCCCACTGCTGTCAAAGTCACCTTTTCTAAAATCTAAAACTGAACCCTGATTCTCCTCTTGCTTATAAGACAAAGGAGCTAGCCGCAGCCTACCTCCCTCTTCGGCCGCTTGCCATTCTATCCTTACGCAGTGATACCTCCAAGTTCTGCCCGCACAGAACTGCTTATGATTTCTCTTCTTGTACTTTTACTCAAATTGATCCATTCTCCCATTTACTGCCCACTCATCTCTCAAGACTCAGCCTACTAGTCACCCTCTCTACTGAACTCTTTCCCAACACCCCTCAAATCAGGCAGACTTAACACACTCTTCTCTGTGCTCCACCATGCCCTGCACAGACATTTTCTAAGGGCACCTATAACTTTTCAGCAGACTTGTCTATGTCCAATAAACACAAGCCTCCTGAGAGCGGGGACCACTTTGTCATCCAGGCACTTAGTCCAGGACCTGACATAGTAGATGCAAATAAACATTTACTGAATGGAAGCTGAATGAAGAGAGTACATATTAATATGACATGGAGGAAGTGCGGAGTGTAGAGATAGGCAAGCATAGACAAAGTCTGTGCTTTCAACAGTCTTAAAACCTAAAGGGGCCAGGTGCGGTGGCTTAAGTCTGTAATCCCAGCACTTTGAAAGGCAGAGACAGGCAGATCACCTGAGGTCAGGAGTTTGAGACCAACTTGACCAACATGTTGAAACCATGTCTCTACTAAAAATACAAAATTAGCCAGGCGTGGTGGTGCGCATCTGTAGTCCCAGCTACTTAAGAGGCTGTGGCAGGAGAATTGCATGAACCCAGGAGGCGGAGGTTGCAGTGAGCCGAGATTGTGCCACTGCACTCCTGCCTGGGCAACAGAGCAAGGGGGTTCATAAGCTCTAACAGGGAAGTAACCGCATAGTTTCCACAGAGCTACTGTAAAGATTTCAGGGAGAAAATGTATCTAAGGTTTCTAGCCTTCTGCTAGGCACATACTAGGCACTAAATTAACTATTATTATTATTATTATTTATGGTGAAACTAGATGGTTTTTAGTTTGCTGGTTCAGGGCCATGTTGAAGTTATCTTCATTCAGCAGAGAATGAGAAGCTCACCTATTTACATTAATACAGTAGACACAATTTGTAAAGCCAGAGCAGCATTCTAGAAATAGCTACTTAATCTTAATGAACATTTGTTGATTTATTTTAGTTTTATATTTGGAGCATTGAATTATTCTTAGTGATTGTTGATTTAGAATTATCACTGGCTTGACATTTTTTTAAAGTTCATATATGCATTAGATGCGATTTTTCCCTATGAGAGCAACAAAGAATTAATTGTGTATATCTTATCTTCTTTGTGGGTTAGTCTTGGTCAGCATTGTATTTCTGAGAATTACACGAATTTAACCAATGATCTAACAAAATGCCTCAGTAAAAATGTCCAAACAAACATAAAACACTGCTGAGTTCATGTGTGGTTTCCATGACAAGTTTCTCTCCTGGTTTTCTTCCCTCCCCCCATCACTCCTCCTTTATCTTTTTCATGGATATCCCTTCTGCTGTCAGTACTCCAAATACATGTATCCCCCATGGCTCCATTTTCTGTTGGTTAATTTTCTCTACTCCTTTTCTATGGATAATTTTGCCTTTTCCCATTACTTTCATAACACCCACAAGCTGATCGTTTTCAAATCTATATTTATAGCCCAGACCTCTCCCTAAGCTTTCAGATCCATTTACTTAACTGATCCTCGAACACCTCTTGTTAGATTTTCCATAGACAACCCAAATTCTATATATTGACAAGTACTTCAACTTTCACTTCTGACTTTTTTTCCTCCTCTATATTCCCTGTTCCAGTGACAAGCATCAGTACCAGTTACCAAAACCAGAAACACAAGGGTCATCCTGGGTCATATCTTCTTCTTTGCATCTCAATTGGTCATTCAGATCTGTTGTTTTGTACCTATATTATGTTATAAATCTCCAATCTCACAGCCATGATTAAGGCTTTGTCATTTTCTCCAAATTATTTCAATAGCCTCCTTATTGGCCTCCCTTTCTCTAATCTCCCCAGGTTAGCCAGTCAATGGGAGCTTTATAAAATTTGAATCAAACCATGTTATCACTATGCTTAGATTTTTTCAGTGACTCATTATGGTCTATAAAAGCAAATCCACACTTCTTAGCCAGGAATATAAGGCTGATGATAAGCTGACCTATGCCTACTTCTCAGAGCATAAAAAGAAAGGGAATAGTAAAAATAATAGTAAAATTTACTGAAAAAAGAGATGCTCCACAAAATCAAAATTTTATTCTTTGAAAAAACTAAAAAACAAAACAAACTGAACAAGACTAATCCCGAAAAAAAAAGATAGAAGGCACAAATAAATATTTGGTATGAAAAAGGAGACATAGCTACAGGTAAGTAGAGATTATTTTTAAATCCATAAGATAATGCTATGATCAATTTTATGTCAATAAATTATAAAATTAGAAGAAATGTACATTTTTCCAGAAAAAATAAATTACCAAAATTGGCTCAAGAAGAAATATAATACCTGGATAAGTGAATCACTATTAAAGACATTGAATTGATAGTTAAAAAAAAAATCCATGAAAAAGACAACAGATACAGCAAGTTTTACAGGAGAATTTCATCAGATATTTAAGGAGCAGCCCTTCTTATATAAACTTGTTTTAAATAACTGAAAAGGAGGGGAATCTACTCATCTAATTTTATAGGTATAACCTTGACCCTAATAGTACGTAAGGCCAATATGAAAAAGGAAAAATTATAGGCCAATCTTATTTGTGAATACACGCAAACATTTCAGATAAAAAGTAGCAAACCAAATTCAGCATAATAAAATATATTTTTATCTAAGCAAGATTTATCCCAGGAATGCAAAGATGGTTCAATATCAGAAAAAAAAATGTACTAACAGATTAAAAAAGAAAACCCATAGGATCATCTCAGTTGATACTGAGCCTTCAATAAGAGAAAAAGCATTCAGTAAGACTGAACAGCCAACTAATTTTTAGAAACCCTAGCAAATTAGGATAAAGAGAAATTTCTTAACCTTATCTTATTAAAACATAAAGCAAACCTCATACTTAATGACAAAACTTTAGAAACTTTCCCACATCCCAAGACAAGGATGTTTGTTATCACCTACTATTTGAAACCACACCAGATGTCCTAACCAACAGAGCAACACACACACAAAAAGCAAGATATATAAACCTTGAAAAGGAAAATAATACATTGTTATTTGCTAAAAACTTACATTATCTTCACAGACAATCCAGCAGAGTCTACAAACAAAACTAATTAGAAAGTGTGATAAGATTCCTGAATACAAGATTAGCATACCAAAATTAATGCATATGGGCAATAATAAATTAGAAAACATAATAAACTCTTCACAATAAGAGCAATAATTAAAAGATAGCTCAGAATAAAATAAAATAAGATAATGTGTGCTCAGACTGATGGAATAGAACAGAGAATCCAGAAATAATATCTAAAAATATGTAACCCCTATGTGATAGAGGAGATGTCATAAGTTATTGGGAAAAAGTAAAGCTTTAAAAACCAGTATAGGGATAAATGACTTTCCATACAGGGAAAAATTCAATCCCTACCTCACTCCATTCATAAAGACAAAATCTAGTTAGATTATCAACAATTAAAATACAGAAATAAAACTTTAAAACTGTATACATGTTTATATATATGAGTATATATGTGTATGTAATTTTGTGGAGAAAATTACAATATATAAGTGAAGAACATAAAAGATTTAAATAAATGGCAAGCTTTGCCATGTTTGCATATGGGAAAACTCAATAGCTTAAAGATGGTAAATCTCTCCAGGTAATTTTTTTCCCAAGTAAAGCCTGCATTCATCTGCATCAAAATTATCTAGAGTGCTTGCTAAAAATTAGATACCTGGGCTCCATTTTAAGCCCATTCAATTAGTATGTATGAGGATATGGCCCAGGAATCTGCATTTTGGAAAACTCTCCAGGTGATTCTTTTGTGTATTAAATTTTGAGAACCATGACTTATAAAAGTAGATCATAACATGAGTTGCACATTAGAATCACTTGAGATAGTTTTTAAAAAGTTGGTTGCCAAGGCTATACCCCAGACCAATGAAATCAGATTTTCTGGGCAAGGCACCTATGAATCAGCCTTTTGAAAGTTCTCCACTGATTCCAATGTGCAGCCAAGGTTGAGGACCACTGCCCTGGGTGGTGGTTGATGTAGAGTCAGGTATATAAAGTTTGTTGCCCTTCTCCGTTTGAACATTTGCTTCTAGTGCTAACCTGGTAAGATTTGGACTTTAACTTGACTGAGGAAGACACAATTTTCTTACATTAAAATTATGACTCATTTATTTGGTATCCCCACCTCCTTGTCTGGTACATGGTACTTGGTGATCATTTTCTGAAAAAAAATTCAACTAAATGAAATTGACTCTATCAATATGTAAATAAATAAAATTTTCACCAAGCCCTAAAAACTCCATTAGATTCAACAAATCTATATGGTACCTAGGCTGTGAGAGGTCCAGAAGTGAACAACATACAGCCTTCTCTTTAGGTGTTCATGACCTGGTGGGAGAGACTGATATGGACAAAAGTATTTTACAATCAAGCAGACAATGATAAGAGTTCAAAAACTAAAAAGGGAATAGAAGAAAAATTAATTCAGAGTGGCTGGATCTAGGAAGGCATTGCTGTAGATTCAGTAACCAAGATTGACCTTGAGGCATTGCTGGGATTGACCCATGAGGAAATTAGGGAAATGGGCAGTTGGGAAATGGGACTGTTCTGCACAGCATAAACTAAGTCAGATGGGCCTTCCTGTAACCTTCATGCAAGGCTGGAGGGCAGACATTAAAGGCTCCTTTTCTTTCTAACTTCCTTGTCACTGCTCTCATTTTTCAAGTATTTCACCCTGGTTTATTAATTCTACCTCCTGGTGCCTCAGCTGGTTTTTTCTAGGAAAAGTTTCTCATTAGCATTTCTATAGGGAGCAGCTGCTACCCTATCTATCCCTATTATCTGATGTCCAGGGCAATAAGGTTGACTGGGAGAGGAATTTTAATCCCCTCCTTATGACTCATCTATTTTCTAATTGAGAACGGCAGGTCTAAAGTCACAAATGGCTTCCCAGTGAAATCCATCCTTAACATTAAAAATGGTAATAAAGACATGCTTCTCAATTTTATATCATCTATGTAAAATGAATGTGTTAAAAATTAATCAAACTCATGTTTGTGAATAATCCTAAAGCTATCTCAGATACTACCTGAATGCAAAAATCTCAGGCTAGTATGATGAGCTGTTGGATAGGGAAGGGTTCTCAAAACCATAACATCAAAGGATATCTAATGTTATTTATGACTGTAAATTATAAAGTAAAACAATGAGCATGTATATGATTCTGAATGTTGAATGTATATTTTACATAATGGACTGTGTGTCCTTCCTGTTTAAGCAGACTGTTCACATTGATGTCACGTGACAGACGTCATTTGTAAAGTCCATGAGATGAACCAGTCACCATGGTGTAAGCACACCATAATTTATGTAGAATGGCAGAAGAAAAGGGTTTGTAAATCAAATTACCATTGAAGTGGCGCACAACTTAGCTTCTAAGGCGACATAAGGCCCATCTACAGTGGACACGGAACATACTTAAATTCAAAAGATATCCTAGAATCACAACAAGGAAAAGAATGTGAGACAATAGGGAGAGAAAATCAATGTTCTAGATAAGCTTATAATTGCCAACCATCTCTACAGTGTATCTAATGTATTGACTATCTTATTTCTTTATAACTACTTTAAGCCAAAGTGTATTTCTCAATTATTTGTTAATTTTTCCTCTGGAACAAAAAAATGTTAAATTTCACATCAAATTTGTCATGCACTTAAATTGTTCATTAAATAAATTGATGTTTCTTAGCAATATTCATTCCCATAACATTTCAAAACCCTTCTGATCAGCAAAATGGTAATGCTGGCCCCCCAAAGTCATGAGTATAAATTTTACAGATCTAAATTTAAATTTTTTTGAGGTGTTCAAAGTTTTTTTTTTTGACAGGTTGATAGAATTGATAGGTGCTAAAAAAATAATCATTCTCACCAGCTGTGAGGGCATAGCCGTCCCCCACCAAATCCAGTCATTTCCAGTCTGCGTGTAATATGAAGCATGGCATGTGAAGCATGACGTGCTTACTGCACAGTTAAGCTGTTTTTTTGAGGGAAAAGGCTATATGGAACAAGGTACAACCCCAAATCTGAGGTGTATTATATCTGAAGGATGTGGTCATTCTTTAACTGACAGGCCACTCATCCATAAACAAAGCAAGTCCTGCCAATTTGGAATCAAAACTGAGCAGGATCACCCAAGGAGGCTTAAGAATCTGGAATCTCTCTTGATTGGCATTGACTGTATGGTAGTGAGAAGAGATAGCTCCTGTCAGTGGGTAGTAAGGCTCCATCTGTCACAGGGTGCTAGAATGAGAGTGGGAAGATGAAGAGGCCAGGCCAGTAGTCTATGATGTTGGGCCAGTCTTGGGTTTCTCAGGGTAGGAAGATCAAGAAATGAAATGTGGTCTTGAAACAACAAAGCTATAGCAGAACCAGAAAACTATATCCTGGCTTTGTTTTTTAAGTATCTTACTTGCTTGTTTCTCCTCTTTTCTTTTGCTCCCCACTTGGTAGCAGCATAAAAACATAGTGAACATTCTACCTTCTCATGGCTAATCAAGGAGAAGGATTTATGTCCTTGCTTGACCAAGAGCTCAAAGGAAGTGCTGTACTCCTGGGGTACCAGTGTGGTTGTTGTGATAGCAATAAACCAAGAGAGAGGTGCCAAGAGGGAGGTGGAATTCAGGAAGATGAGAAATGCAGGGGTAGAAGCTGGGGGACAGATTTTCTCTTCACATGAAAGATGTCTGAAGATGGTAGTCTTTCCTCAGCCTATGAGAGAGTGTTGGTGATGTGCACTGGGGAAGGACATTAGTCTAACATGAGGCTAGATATAGAGTCTTGGCAAAGGACTAACTCTCTAGTCCTCCCCACCGCACCCTCTTGCAGGAAGGAGGCAGCAGGAAGCTGTGGCATTGATAAAGGAACCCATAAGCTGCATTTTGAACACCTCTAGCTCAATTACTATTCATACACATCTTCCTGAAGATCCCAAATGCAATGTTACATGTCCAGAGTCAACTGTGTTGTTAGCTAATTGATGTTGGTTGGAACATAAGGGCAGGATTGAAAGCTAAGACTTCAGAAGTATATACTGGCTGGATGAAGAGCAAGAAAGCAGACTGGAATGGTTGAGGCTGCAGCAGAGGGAAAATTCTGGAAGGAAAGAGATTTTCATGCTTGAAAGCATGCATTTGCAAGGAATTAAGTGTGCTGGAGAAAGGGGTTCTTGGTGGCAAGAGAATGAGAGACATCTGGAGAACATGTAAGGAAAGGAGAAAGAAGATGCCTCGATAGCAGAGAAGGCTGGAGGCATCTAGGAAGTAGGATCCGAATAATAAGGCATCATGTAGAAGGTAGGAATGGAACCAAGACGTACTAATTACCGCTATGTCCTAGGCACAAGCTGTTCTCCTGAATCATCTCATTTAATCCTCACAATGTCCAGCACAGTGCTTGGCATATAGTAGGCATTTAAAAATATGTTGAATATTTGATAATAATTAAATAAAAATGAAATCAATATTTAATATTAAATCAATAAAAGCATGAACAATCCTAAGAGATGTCTATTACCAATCACATCTTACAGATAAGAAACTGAGGCCCAGAAAGGTTACAAAACTTGCCCAATATGTCACAGCCAGTAAGAGATAGAAGGACAATGACTTCAAAGTCCCAGTGGTGGAAGGAGGGGGGTGATTTGTAAAGATCCTGTGGGTAATCTACAAAAAGGTGTGGTGCTTGGGTGTTGCCCAGAGACTGAGAGAGCGAGAAAAGAATGAAGAGCCAAGTGAACTGGGCTAGGGAGAAGGGGGAGAGGTCACTTGGAAAGAATTCTTCTAGAAGAATGGGGACCGTGCCAGACGGACGGACGGCAAAGGGCAGCATCCAGGCTAACGCAGCAGGTGAGCTGGGTGGGGGCAGGACGAAAGCACAGCCTGTGCTGACATTGCAGTCTCTGTGGGCAGGCAGGGATCTGAGGTGGGCGGGATGGAGAAAAGGGCTCTAAAGCGGTAAAGTGAAAGAGCCAGGCAGTCTGAGATGGAAATACTAACAGCTTGCGCATAGGACAGGGCGGAAGAGAAGGCTTTGATGGGAGGTGGTCTGGGAGGCGGCTGAGGGGAGGGTGTGGCCTGGGACTGGAGGGAGGCTGCATGCGGGGCCTGCGCTGGGGATCGTGGGCCCTGGGCAGCCCGCGGCGAGGGTCTGCGTGGCGACTCCCGCGCCCGAGCAGCGGCCGCATCTCACCTGTAGGAGCTGCTCACGGTACTCGCCACCTCCTCGCGGATTTGCCGGTTGAGGGCGTCCGCCGCCGCGCGTCCCCTGCCAGCCTCGGGGCCGGTGGCCTGGACCAGGGCCTGGGCCGCGGGCAGCGGCGTCTGCTCCTGCCCCAGGCCCTCGGCACGGCGCACCATCCAGGCAGGCCCGGCCTTCCTGCGCGTGTCGCGCTCGTCCGCCCCGGACGCCTTTCCGGCCGCCAGGCCACCCGCTCCGCCGGGGGCCGCCTCCTGCTCCCGGGCCTCGGCGGCCGCCTGCACTGGCCAGCGCTCCTGGCTCTGTGGCCGGCGCTTGGGCGCCCCGAGGATGGGCGCCGACGCCTGGGAGGCCGCGGGGATCTGCACGGGCTTGGGGATCCACGGGTGGTCCCCGCGGCGCGGCAGCGGCCAGGCGCGGAAGTCCTTCTGGTACTGGGTCTCGCGCTCGAAGGGCGCGTCGGAGGGCTGGTACTCGCTGCGCGGCCGGCAGCTGGGCTCGGGCCGCTGCACCTTCCAGGCGCGGTAGTCCTGCCGCATCACCGAGTCCGCGGGGCCGGAGGTGGAGCCCGAGCCCAGGCCCGGGCCAGGCCCGCTCCGACCGGGGCCCGCCGCCGGCTCGCGCTCGCCGCTAGGCCCAGGCGCTGGCCCGGTTGCCCGGGCAACTGCATCCAACTCGCCCTGGGCCGGCTGCGTCTCTATGGCAACCGCGCGCGCCAAGGGGGGCGCGAGAGCCGGCTGCGCCTGGGGCTGTGGCGGCGGCTGTGGCTGCGGAGGGGCGCCCGGGTGTTCGGTGGCCTCCGAGTACTTGGTGAAAACCAGCGGCACCGCGATGTCCGCCTTGTCCAACTGGTTCCAGAAGCGGGCGATGCAGCAGGCCCTCGTGATGCACGGCCACGCCATGATGCTCGCTGCAAAGCCGGCCCCCTCTTTCTTTTTGTGGTTCTAACGCAAGTCTCTAATCTTCCTTCAGCCTCCTACTCTTACCGGCCAATGTGATTCCCACCGTTTTCTCCCCCGGATCAGCCGGAGCTAGTTCGCCCTCCTCCGTCAGCGAGCACCCGGGGAGACCGATCCTAAGAGAGTCGGTAAAGTCCCTCGATTACCGGCTGCAAACGCCTTTGGGAGCGCAGTCTGCTGCCGGCGCCGAAGGGCGAGAAGCGCGGCGTCCCCGAGTCCCCGGCGAGGGTGTCTGGGACGCGCCCCTCCCTGCGGCTGCGGCGGCGCACAGACCTCGGCCGAGCGAGGCGACGTGAGGAGAGGTGGCTGCAGGCTTAAGCCATGGCGCAGAGGAGGGGCCGGGCGGTGTGACCGCAGGGTCGGCGGACCGGGCTCGAGTCTCCTTCCCGCCGGCGTCCGATTGCAGCCGGCCACCTAGCAGGGATGGGAGGCCATCACCCCCAGCGGAGACCGAGCATTGCTGCCTCCGCCGCTGCCCGGGAGGATGCTGCAGCCGCCGCCGCCGCCGCCTCTTCTCCTGGGAAGCGACCCCACCCTTTTCTGCAGCTCTCAGTCTCCGCTGCTGCCCGCGAATGATGGTGCAGCCGCTGCCGCCGCCGCCTCTGCCTCTGCTGCAGGGAAGCGGCCCCACCCTTTTATGCCGCTCAGCAGGGGGAAAAAAATCCAGGAACGTTGCTGATTGAAAGAGTGCTGCAGGAAAAAAAAAAACAACAACAACAACCAAACACCTGCTGTCGTCAGCCCGCGCTGCTGGGAGCTTGCCCTCTCTCCCCACCTCCCTCTGCCCTGGCAGCTCCTCCCTCCTCTGCTCCCGGGCAACAGCAGAATCTGGGGCCCTAGTGGATTCAAGTCCCAAGCTCCTGAGGACTTTCTGTCCTTGTGCTTGTCGCTTCATCCCAAGGAGTCAGAGACTCCTCTTTTGTAAAATAGGGCCAATCATTGGGGGGTGGGGGCTATTAAATTTTAAACCACGTTGGAAACTCCTAGTGAAATGTCTGTCCCAGAATAGATGCTTTGAAAAGGGGAGCTGCTGGTAGTCAAAACCGGCGGGCTGTGTGTGAGCCCAGTTTGGCTGCCTCCTGGTTCAAGCACTTGCCAGTCTTATACACAGGCCTTCCTCAGATGTGTGGGAATGGGAGCCCCAGGGCTGGTGGTGCCCTGGCGGTTCCTTTCCTAGGGAATCCCCCAAGAACCACCCAGTTCCTGTTTGGTTCAGGGGCCACACTGGGCACAGGTGGAGAAAAGAAGATTCTTGAAAGGGGCTTAATTGTGGAGGTTGGGGTGGGTCGGTGCAGTACCCTAGGAAAGGGCAGTGCCTGACTGCATGGGCTTTCTGGCACGTTCTCACTTCTCGCCTTTGCTCTTCTTCTATCTTCAAAGCAGAAGAGATTTTGGAGTCCGAAAGACCTGGTTTGGCTCTGCTACTTTCTGTGTCATTTAGTCTCCTCACCTGTAGAATGGAGAAAATAATAGCTGCCTCAAAAATGGTTCTGTGGGCTGGGCCCAGTAGCTCAGGCCTGTAATCCCAGCACTTTGGGAGGCTGCGGCCGGTGGATCACCTGAGGTCGGGAGTTGACCACCCTGGCCAACATGGTGAAACCCCGTCTCTACTAAAAATACAAAAGTTAGCTGGTACAAAAATTAGCTGGGCCAGGTGATAGTGCCTGTAATCCCAGCTACTCGGGAGGCTGAGGCAGAAGAATTGCTTGAACCTAGGCGGTGGGAGTTGCAGTGAGCTTAGATCGTGCCATTGCACTCCAGGGCGAAAGAGCAAAACTCCACCTCAAAAAAAAAAAAAAAAAAAAAAAGTGGTTTTTGAGGATAGTTAAGGACTCAGGGCAGAAGCTTTGAGTCAGATCTAATCTGCAGGGATTAAAATCCTGGCTTTTGTAGCTCTTACTGTATGGCAATGGCAAACCACTGCAATCTTCTGACCTTCAGTTTCATCTGTGAAGGGGGGTATCAATACTTAACTTGTAAGGTTGTTCTGAGAATTAAAAAGAGATAATGCACTAAAAATGTTTACCACAACATCTGGCATATGGCAATGGCTCAATAAATGGCAGCTATTGGTATTCAAAAGGCCCACCCAGAAGACCCATAAGTGGAGCTTCCCGAGAAGCCACTTGGACACCTTCTCCAGGAGATCTCTTGATCCTCCAAGTAACTTTTGTTCTGTCTTTGCTATCTCTCCATTTATATCTCCTGCACGCCTCCACTAGCTACATCCACCAGACTTCAGCTCTTTTTCCCTCCAATATAGGCAGAGTTTTCAGCATCAGTTAAGCTGGGAGCATTGGTGTTTCTAGGGGAGAAAGTCATGTATGTGTTTAGATTAAAAACTGATTGTATAACACAGCTTTTCTTTAACCCTAGAAACAAACAGGATGAGAAGACAGCTCTGATTAGTCAATTATCTGTTGAACTTCCTCCTCCTTAGGTCTTTGCCTCTTGGTGATTTGATTTGAGTTCCATAAATAAAATGATGCCCGGTGCTGTTTTCCAGTCGTTAGGAGATACATTTTATAAAGAACATAATCTGAGGCGGGCGCAGTGGCTCACGCCTGTAATCCCACCACTTTGAGAGGCTGAGGCAGGTAATCACGAGGTCAGGAGTTCAAGACCAGCCTGACCAAAATGGTGAAACCCGTCTCTACTAAAAGTACAGAAATTAGCTGGGCATGGTGGCACACACCTGTAATCCCAGCTACTCAGGAAGCTGAGGCAGGAGAATCACTTGAACCCAGGAGGCAGAGGTTGTGGTGAACTGAGATCATGCCATTGCACCCCAGTGCTCCAGCCTGGGTGACAGAGCAAGACTCTGTCTCAAAAAAGAATGTAATCTGGTCGTACATTTCCTCCCCTCAGTCCTGCAGAACTCCCTGGGATTTGGCTGATGTATCTCCAATAACGATTTCCAAAAGTTTAAAATAGGCTAACAATTGGAGGGAGGAGTTCTATTCTGAGAATAATTGATACTTTCTCCTACTTTCATTTAGCAAGTCTCGTCTCCTGATGCCTACTTTGTGCCTTGAGAACTATAGGACACTTATGGATTCCAGCTCTGGAGGAGGCCTCACTTGGAGGAATGCATTATTGGAGGACTGAGAGACAGACACATAAGCAAATAATTACCAGAGTATGGGCAACATAACAGAGGTTAACACTGGTGCTGAATGAATGATTAGTGAGGATGAATAGGAGTTCTCTCAGCATGAGAAGTGTAAGTAAAAGTACTCCAGGCAATTTTATCATTAACATCAACTTCCACGTTTATTTACTTAGATTTAAAAAATGCATTCAATTGTACAACCTCCTTGGACCATCCAATGACCCTGTGGGATAGATAAGTGTAGTGGTCATCTGTTATGTGGCTCATTTAGCATTCACTCTGGTGGTCACAGTACCCATCATTTGACTTTTGAGGGCCACTCTTCTACTTTCAGGCCATGTGGTTCAGGTGGGGTTAATTCTGCCCCACCTACCCTCTAGGGGTGACCATATGACTCACACCTGTTTGCCAGGGGACTGCATTTTCCTGGTCAAAGTGACTAGTTTACTGATGGGGGTGTAATCCATGTTAGACAAGTTAAATAAACCCTAGACTTTAGCTGAAACTATCCTAAAGATCCACTCTTTTTTTTTTTTTAACTAGAATTGCTAAGATGGAAGACCATGAAGCTATTGCTAGTGTTCATCTTTGCCATTACTAGGGGGAAGGCTTCCTAAGGTTGAAGCAAACACAGAGAATATCAGAAGGGGGCACAGGATTCTGATGCAATCTACACCGCAGAGCCCATTCTTTTCTTCTTCCCGATAGTAACAAACTTCCCAAGATTTAGTTGGGCACTGGGCCACCCAACCAGAAACCACATTTCCCAGCCATCCTTGCCACAAAGAACAACCATCTGCATTTCCATGTCACTTCCTTAAAAGAAGTTGCTTGTGTTCAACTTTGTCTTTCTCCCTATTGTGTAGGATGTGGACATGATAGAGGTGAATTATCATTTGGGTATTTAAGACAGCTCTGAGGAGTATGTTGTTGTGGTTAAGAACATTTGAGTGCCAAGATTCAACCCTGGGGAGGGAAGGGGTGGGGAACAAGACAGGAGAAGCCTGTCTCGGATGATCCCATGCGGCAGAGCAGCCTAGCAGCCTTGGGCTACCTACTTACTGCTAGACTGCATGTGAGAAAGAACTATAGTGCTCTCTTGTTTGAATCACTGTTTGGAGTTCTCTTAGTATTTTAGTCATTTGAGCATGTGGATCTGGCCATGCCTGAACAAATTTGAAGTATATAAAAACAACAGAGTACTAAAATACTAGCAAATACTATCATGTTAAGATGGGAAGGAATAATCAGAGTTAAAATATTCTAAAGTCCTTACTTGTTTGTGAGGAGAGTAGAAATATTAACTTATTGCATTAGTCTGTTCTCACATTGCTATAAAGAACTACCCAAGACTGGGTAATTTATGAAAAAAAAAGAGGTTTAATTGACTCACAGTTATGCACAGCTGGGGAGGCTTCAGGAAACTTATAATTATGGCAGAAGGCAAAGGGGAAATAAGATACCTTCTCTACATGGCCAAAGTAGGAGGAAGAGAGAGAAGGGGGAAGTGCTACACACTTTTAAACAACCAGATCTCATGAGAACTCACTCACTATCACGAGAAGAGCAAGGGGAAATCTGCCCCCATGATCCAATCACCTTCCGCCAGGTCCCTCCCCAACACTGAGGATTACAATTCAACATGAGATTTCGGTGGGGACACAGAGCCAAGCCATATCACTTATTAACCTAAAAAGTTTATGAACCTAAAAATTCACATTTAAAGAAAGAAAGAAAAGGGACTATAGGAAACTTTTTATTAAGGCCAGAAATGAGTACAGAGAAAACATGGCAAATAGCAAATGCATAATAGAAATAGAAATATTTTCAAACATATTAGTGATGGGGTAAATGTAAATGTTCAAAATTTTCCTGTTAAAAGACAGAGAATCTCAGATTAGAGAACATAAAACAAAGCAAAATGTACCTATACATAATTTTCTTATGAATTTTTAATGATTTTTTTTTGAGACAGAGTCTTACTCTGTTGCCCAGGCTAGAGTGCAGTGGTGCAATCATAGCTTACTGCAGCCTTAACCTCCTCAGACTCAGGTGATCCTCCCACCTTAGTCTCCCAAGTGGCTGGGACTACAGGTGCACACCACCATGCCTGGCTAATTTTTGCTTTTTTTTTTTTGACAGAGATGGGGTTTTGCCATGTTGCCCAGGCTGGTCTCAAACTCCTGGGATCAAGTGATCTGCCCACCTTGGCCTCCCAAAGTGTTGGGATTACAGGTGTGGGTCACCTCACCTGGCCAGATTATTTTTGAGTGTCATATTTAAAATGCAATTGCACATAAATATTGAAACAAATGATAGAAAAAGATGTAGTAGATGAGGTAGGAGAATACAGTCTGGAGGCAGGAAACCTTAGGCTGATTCATGCTGACCTCCTAGAACTGAAAAGAAAAAACCTGCCTCTCCATGCCCAAGTAACAAAAGGACCAGAGGCTACTCCCTTTGCAACCCCACACTACCCCTTTTCTGCATTGCAGATGAAAAATGAAAGTACCTTTAATTGGTCCCCTCCTGCAGCCAATCAGACTGGTTGCAGACCAAGTCTTCATGCATAACTCTGTAACTTCACTTCAGCCTCTGATTGATCTAACACAAACCAATTAGACTTACTGTAGTCCCCTATTCCATTTACACAGGGTGTAAACCAAGTAACCGATGGAAACCTTTAGAGGGTATTTAAACCCCAGAAAATTCTGTAACTGGCTGTCTTGGGCTGCTTGCTCCAGTACGCTCCCACTCTTTGGAGTGTACTTTTGTTTCAATAAATCTGTGCTTTTCTTTTGTTGCTTTGTTTGTGCATTTTGTTCAATTCCTTGTTCAAAATGCCAAGAACCTGGACACCCTCCACTGGTAACAGTACACGAATCAAAAAGAAAACTGATGCCATTTATTAATAACAGACAAATTTGGTTTTCAAACCAAAAGAACAGTTAGGGATAAAGAGGATCTTCATATAAAAATAGAAGGAACAATTCCCCAGAAGCATATAATGTGGTTTTCATCTACCAATCTAGCCTCAAAATATAGAAAGCAAAACTTGCAGAGTTTTAAGAAGAAATGCAAAAATCCATCATCATCGTCATCATAGAGCTTTTTAAAAATACATCTAAGTAACTTATAAGTGCAACACATAAAATGTTGTTTTTATTTCTGTTTGGGTGGTGAACTACATTTATTGATTTGAGTATGTTGAGCCAACCTTGCATCCCAGGGATAAAGCCTACTTGACCATGATGAATTAACTTTTTGATGTGCTGCTGGATTTGGATTGCTGGTATTTTGTTGAGGATTTTTGCATCTGTGTTCATTGGGGATATTGGCCTGCAGTTTCCTTTTTTCATTGTGTCTCTGCCAGGTTTCTATATCAGGGTGATGTTGGCTCTGTATAATTAGTTATGGAGGAGTCTCCCTTTTCCCTGATGTTTTGGAATAGTTTCAGTAGAATTAGTACCAGCTCTTCTCTGTAGGTCTGGTAGAATTCATCTGTGATTCCATCTGAGTTAGGGTTTTGTTGTTGGTGCTGGTGGTGGTAGTTTTTTTTTCAACTGATTTAATTTTAGGACTTGATATTGTCTGTTCAGGGTTTCAATTTCTTCCTGATTCAATCTTGTGAAAGTGTGTGTTTCCGGGAATTTATTCATTCATCTAGATTTTCTAGTTTGTGTGCATAGAGGTGTTCATATTAATTTTTGAGGATCTTTTGTATTTCTGTGGGATTGGTTGTAATGTGACCTTTGTTGTTTCTGATTGTGCTTATTTGGATCTTCTCTCTTTTTTCCTTTGTTAATCTAGCTAGTGGTCTATTAATCTTGTTTACCCTTTCACAATATTAAAACCGTATTATGGTTTTAATTTGTATTCCCAAGTGTCTAGTGATGTTAAAATTTTTTCAGTGCTTCTTTTATTTTACTTTTTTTGTTTTCTATAAATTTATTATTTTCTTAAAGATGGGGTCTTGCCATGGTTTCCAGGCTGGTCTTGAACTTCTGGTCTCAAGCAATCCTCCTGCCTCAGTCTCCCAAAGCTCTGGGATTACAGGCATTTGCCACCATGCCCAGCCTTAGTGTTTTACATGTTTAAAAAATTACATTTATCATTTTAATTGTAATTATAAACAATGTGGTTATTAAAATTTTTGCATGTATTGATCTCCATTCAGCACCTATACTAAACTTCCTAGTTTTAATAGCTTATGAGTTATCTTGAATGTATTGTTCACATAAAGACAATTTTGCCTCCTTTCTTATTTTTATGCCTCTCATTTCTTTCTCTTATTCAATTGTGACTCCTGTACCTCTAGAATAATTTTTCTGACTTTAATGGAAGTGTTTCCAGTATCTCACCATTAAGCATCATGTTGACTTTCGGCATAAAATGTTTAGAAACGTACATCTACAGTTATTTGACTAAGAAAGTGTTTTTAAAATCAAGAATTGATTAATTTATCAAACGCCTTTCAGTCTCTTTAGAGACGATCATGTCTTTTCCAATTTAATAATAAATCATTCTTGCCTTTTTGGTATAATATCAATTCAGTTGTGATGCATTGTTCTTTTAATGTGCATCAGAATTCTATTTGCTAAAATGATAAAGATTTTTTTGCATTAATTTCATAAATAAGCTTGGTCTGTCCATTTGTTTTTGCTGCACCTTGTTAGAATGGCCAACAGTATCATAATGACTTTATATTTATTCATTTTTTAGAGACAGGGTCTGGTTCTGTCACCCAACCTGGAGTGCAGTGGTACAATCATGGCTCACTGCAGCCTCGACCTCCTGGGTTCAAGCCATCCTCCCATCTCAGTCTCACAAGTCGCTGAGACTACCAGCACGTGCCACCACACCCAGCAATTTTTTTTTTTTTTTTACTTTTTATAGAGACAGGGACTCATTATGTTACCCAGGCTGGTCTCAAACTCCTGGCCTCAAGTGATACCCCAAACTTGCCTTCTCAAAGTGTTGAGATTACAGGCGTGGGCCACTGTGCCTAGCCATGGTGACTTCATAGAAAGCATTTGGATGCTTACCTTCTCTGTGCTCTGTAATGGTGCAAATGGAATTGGAGTTACCTGTTTCCTACTGCCTTGACATAACTCACCTATGAATCATCTGCACTTGGGGCTTTTGGGGAATAGCTTGTTGCCTACCTGCCAGAGTGATCATGTCATTCCCGTTTTAAGCCTCTTCAGTGGCTTCCCACTGCTCCTAGAATAAAATCTGGACTCCTTACTGGGGCCTTCAAGGCCCTGGATAACCTTGCACAGGTCTGTGGAAACCTCCTCCTCTGCAGTTTCCTACTGTTCACTGCCCTTGAGTCACACTGCTCCCTCTCTGGTCCTGAAACACATCGGGCTCTTCCCAGCCCGGGACCTTTGAACTTGCTGGTTCTTCTGCCTGGAATACTCTTCTTTCAGCTTTTACTTGACTGGCATATTGTCTCCTTCAGTCTTGCTTCATGTCAATTTTCAAACAAGCCCTTCCTAGCCTTCTTATCTGGCATAAGATCTGTTCTCTTTCATCACTCTGTTTGCTTAATGTATCACTCATCATGCTCTATAATTACTTGTTAATTTTTTAATTGCTTATTGTTTGATACCCCATTTTCTTTTCTTTTCTTTTCTTTTTTTTTGAGACGGAGTTTCGCTCTTGTTACCCAGGCTGGAGTGCAATGGCGCGATCTCGGCTCACCGCAACCTCCGCCTCCTGGGTTCAGTCAATTCTCCTGCCTCAGCCTCCTGAGTAGCTGGG
Organism: Aotus nancymaae; assembly: GCF_030222135.1. Classification (NCBI taxonomy): domain Eukaryota; kingdom Metazoa; phylum Chordata; class Mammalia; order Primates; family Aotidae; genus Aotus; species Aotus nancymaae. Next base: position 59,584,695 of record NW_026988473.1, read on the forward strand.
ATTACAGGCACGCGCCACCATGCCCAGCTTATTTTTGTATTTTTAATAGAGATGGGGTTTCACCATGTTGACCAGGATGTTCTCGATCTCTTGACCTCGTGATCCACCCACCTCGGCCTCCCAAAGTGCTGGGATTACAGGCTTGAGCCACCGCGCCCGGCCGATACCCCATTTTCTACCCCACTGTTGACTGCAAAATCCTTTGGGGGAATCCCCTCAGGATCTTGCCTGTCTTATTTACTCTTTTTTTATTCCCCGTAACTATGTTTGGCATATAGCAGATATCGAAAAAATAAAAGAAAAAGAAAAACGAACTAAAAACGTTGACTAAATGAATGAATCAAAGAACCCATGAAGGGGGGAACTGGGAGGAATAACAGTACTGTACCATTGGCAGAAAAGATGTACACAAGAATCTGCTAGGGTGGGGTTCAGGTTTGCACAGGTCTAGTTTCAGATGACAACAAAGGAGCCAAGTAGAAACTTCTGATAGACATTTGGAGATATAAGGATGGAGAGAAATGAAGAGGGTTAGGAATGTAGATTTTAGAGTTATCCTTAACCACCAATTAATGTCTTATTCACCCCTCCACTCTTCCATCAATGCATCTGTCTTTTCATCCATCTATCCATGCATTTATTCACCGATTCATCCCACAAACTTTTGAGTAAATCATGAGCCAAGCCCTGGACACCAGGGATGCACTAACCAATAGAGAGTCCCGGCCGACAAAGACTATACATCTGGAGGGAATGGGAGGGGAGTAGTAGACGTAAATTTAAACAGATCGTAGTCAGTAGTGCTATGGGGGAGCCACAAGTGCATCATACAGATTATAGTTGAAAACCTGTAGGTGAAAACAGAAGACTTCATCTTGAGGGCGCGCCAGAATTAGGCAGCATTAGAGAGGAGAAACTGACAAGAGCTGACAAGCAAAAGAAAAAGTAGATCATGATGAAAAAAAGGAAAAACAGAAGAGAAATTATCTTACAGTAGAAAAAACCTGGCTTTAGAGTCGGAATGACCACAGGGTGAATCCCAGTCCTGTTTCTTACCAGCTAAGTAACTTTGGAGAAATGATTTATTCTCTCTGAGCCTTGGTCATCTTCTCTGGAAAACAGAGATAACAGTACAAACCTCATAGCAACGTTATGAGACTGGGTCCTGCCTGCTGCACAGGAGGTGCTCACAGATGATGGTTGGATGGTGGTGGTGCTGATGATCATGAGGGTGATGACCGGGTGGTACTTTAGAGCCCCTGCTTTCTGCTTGTTGAGCAGTATACTCAACCCTGGGATTTCTTGAGGCATTGCCCTGGATATGAGAATACCACGGCAAATTTTGGTGGAGAGAAGAGTGGGTCAAGTCTGTGCCTCCATCTTTTGCAGCGTGACTGCAGTTTAGATGGAAACTGGATACCAGCCATCCACTTTCTGGAAGGAAAATGCATTAGCTGCAATCCATTACACTGATTTGCTGACTTGAAATCTTTGATCATGCGTGCTGAAATTAAGTGATTATATATTTTTTCTATTAAAAAAATATGCCTTCCCACTGGACTTAAATAGTAGGGTCAAATGCAATGGTCAGGGAAGTAGTTTTTAGTTAGAATCAATTTTGATTTTCATGCATATGGGAAACTGTGGCTTGGAACTTGGCCAAGAGGATCCACATTCTGCCTTCTGCACCTCTGCAGAGTGGCGGCACACTGGAGGTACTGGGGTAGGAATGAGGGAGTGGAGCCTATTGGGAATAGATCAACACATCCGTCAGGCAGGTGAAGAGTGATAATACTACCTGCTTAAGGCATCCAGCACTGTGCCCAGCAAGAATCAGTGATAAAGCAAACAGACCTCCCAGCCCTTTCTCACATAGGATTAGCATCCCAAGTGCCCTGGCAGCAAGGTCTCTTGAAAAAGAAAAGAAAGCCAGGACAGGGTTGGTCAAACTCTGAGACTGACGAGATTGTGTGCTAAAAGTGGTGAGGGAGGAAACTCATCTTCATCAAGTGCTTACTCAGACTGCCATGCATGGTGCTAGTGATTTCGTATTTGATCCTAACTATCACCCATGAGTTGGTATTACTTACCTCATTTTGCAGATGAGGGAATCAGGGCTCAGATGGGGGAAGGGACTTATCCCAAATCATGGAACTCATTCATATTGAACCAGCATATGAATCCAGGCTTTTCTAACCCCAAAGCCTCCATTCATTCCCCACAGCCCTGTGATGCTGGAGTGCAGGGGAAGTGGGGTATTGAAAATAAGACAGATATGACAGAATCAGTGGCTCTGATCTCTCTCCACTTAACTCAGAGTCATAAATTCTTGGAGAAGCCAAACATCAAGACAGCTGGGTCTGAGCCAGATGGCAATTTTGCACCTGCTGTTTCCACAGTGTCCAGGTCAGTTCCTGATAAGTAGCATGTACTCATCAATGATTTGTTGAATGAATAAACTGATAAGAGAGGTAGAAGGCTGGGTGCAGTGGCTCACCCTGTAATCCCAGCACTTTGGGAGGCTGAGCCGGGCAGATCACTTGAGGTCAAGAGTTCAAGACCAGACTGGCCAACATGGAGAAACCCTGTCTCTACTAAAAATACAAAATTAGCTGGGCATAGTGGTGCATGCCTGTAATCCCAGTTATTCAGGAGACTGAGGCAGGAGAATCGCTTGAACCCAGGAGGCGGAGGTTGCAATAAGCTGAGATTGTGCCACTGCACTCCAGCCTGGGCGACAGAGCGAGATCCTGTCAAAAAAAAAAAAAAGGTAGGAACATTAGCATGAAGGTTATTGCAGTAGTCCCTGCAGGTGAGGGTGATTTGGAGATGGAAAATGGATGGGAAGAATCGGATGCATTCAAGATATATTTTGGAACTAGAAGCAGCAGGAGCTGTTCAAGGGTTAAAGGTGAAGGTGTAGGTAAGGGAGGAATCTAGAATGTTTCCTGCGTTTTTGCCTTGAGTAACTGGCAGGAGGATAGTGTCATTTCCTGTGAAGGGGAAGCTTGGGAAAGGTTAAGAGATATAGTCCTGGGTGATGGGGAAGAGAAACAAGAGTCCACCCCTGCATATGTTGGGTTTGAGGTGCCTTGGAGCTACCCATGTGAAGATACCCGGTTGGCAGTCTGGAGCCCAGAGGAGGGTGAGGGCTGGAGATCTAAACTTGGGAGTCATTGTGCACAGATGGGTTTTAAAACCATGTCATAAGCAAGATCACCCCGGGAGAGCGTGCAAATAAAGAAAAAAGAGGGCCAGGAACTAGGTGGGTTCAAAACAGTCTTATTAAAACAAACAAAAACAAAAAGCAGACGAAGAGAGGGGTCATTACTGTGGTGAGCCGGAGCGACTTGTTTAATAGCTCTGAGCTTGTTTCCTCCTCCGTCAAGTGTGTCCTTCTCATAGGACACACTCCAAAGCATGCCTGACCACAGACAGGGGCTCGACAGCTGATGGAGTCCGAGCAAGGCTCAGAATTCTCCATCCTGACAAGTCCTGGAGAGGGACAGACTTAACTCCTCTCCAGCCAAAGGCAGCAGGACTAGAGCCTTTAGCCACCTCTGTGGTGATCCCCTATCCAGGCTTCTCCCGAGCCCTCGCCCGCGCCACGCTGGGCACCAAGTCCGCAGCGTCTCAGAATGACCACCAGAGGGAGCAGCTCCTCCCCGCGGGCGTTTGCCTGCCTCCTCCACTCTTCCTCGTCCCCTCCCTCCCATCCCCCTCTCACTAAGCCTCCGAGGGATCCTTCATTCAAACGTCCCTCCCACCTGCGCTGCGCAAGGCTCTGTCTCTCACTTTGAGTGCATGGGATTCCGGAGCCTAAGGATTTCATGGCTGGGCAAGAAAGGAGAACAGTTATAATCGTGGAGGAAGAGTATGATGAGGGGGAAAGCAAGCCCTGGGGTAAAAATGCCCAAACTGAACCTAAATTCTGCCGCCTATTAACTGTGAGACCGGCTTCACTTCCCAGAGCCGGGCGGGACTAACACCTGTGTTGGAGGGTTGTTGTGAGAGGTACATGACATGCCAGTTTTTATATGTGCCAGTTAGTGATTCTAACAGCACCCACCTCAGAAGATTGCTTTGAGAATTAAGTGAAATAATACACGCAAGTTACCTACTTAATAGGAGACACTCAAAAATGCTAGCTCTTTAAGTATTAATATATTAATACTTAAATATATTAAAATATATTAATAATATATTAATATATATTAAAATATATTTATATATTAAAATATATTAATAATATATTAATACTTAAATATAAATATATTAAGTATTAATATAAAGAACAATTCACAGTAGGCCCTTAACGCTAGCTCTTTCCCCTATAATTCTATCCCCATGCCGAGTCTATGGATGTGGAAACAGACCCAGAGGGGGTGTGTGCTTTCTCAAGATCACCTAGGGAATGAAAAGCAGAGCAGTGACCTGTCATTCTTCTGTGTCCAGCCTAAAGCCAGCAGCACAGACAGAAATCCTGGGCCCTTAGGGCCAAACTGACACACACACACACACACACACACACACACACACACGATTCTCTTTATTCTTTGCTAAAGGCAACAGGCTACCAGAGCAGGCGTGGGACTCGGCACCCAGTGGCTAGTGGGGTCCTCTGTACGGCACCCACTGGCAGCACTTGGCTTTGGTCTCAGTTTCATTTGGTTATTTCTCGTTCGATGATTCAGCCTGTTGGCTGAGAGCTCTGAGGCATTCAAGACCTTTAAAAACCAGGCCTAATTTAATTCCTAATTTTTAGTTCCTTGCTTGTCTTCTCCCACTCCCCCAACACTTTATTTTATAGACACTTTCATTAATTCATTCATTTGTTCATTCATTCATTCATTCAATACATTCTCTACTATATACCAGACCAGATGGTCTTACCAGGAGGTCTACAAATAATCTTCAGTTAATATTGTGCTTAATGGTAAGAAACTGGATACTTTCCCCTTAAGCTTGGGAACCAGGTGAGGATGTCATCTCTTACTGTCTAGTGCAATAAAACACATAACCGAAAAGAAATAAAAGCTATATGGATTGAGAAGGAAGAAGTAAAACTGTTGTTATATGTAAATTTTCAGTATCGCAAAAAACGTAGCACTCAAATATAAATTCCGTCAGCAAGGCAATTTACTTCTATAGAAGGGTGCAGCTCACAGATGGAACAATGGCCAGTGCACACCTGGGCAAGGGAGGGGAAGGGGTACTTATTCCTGACGGAGGTCACCCCTACTGCCGTGACACTCCCTTGTTGGCTACGGTTACACCGCACAGTCTAGTCTAATTCAGATTGACTGTTTTAAAGGGAACAGGGTTGCTTTTGCCCTATAATTAAGCCCGAGTGGTGGGATGGGTAGTTTGGCGGGAAGGACAGTTACAGGCAGGTCAGAACAGGTAGCCAGGGGTGACCTAGGTCAAAGCAGGTGACTGGGGCAGGTGACCGGGATGAGTGAGGTCAAAGCAGGTAACCAGAGCAAGGGAGCAGGGGAACAGATGTGAACTACTGATTAAAACTGGTGGAAAAGGTTGTTTATTGAAACTACAAGAAAGTTAAACTTTGAAATGGAGAATTAAAGAATAAGAGAGGTAAACATATGACATACTGATTCTTTGAAGAGAAACTTAAGGTTCACTATATCTAACATGACATCGTTGTCTATGAAAAAAAAAAAAAAAAAAACCCCAAAGAAGCCAGGTGCGGTGGCTCACGCCTGTAATCCCAACACTTTGGGAGGCCAAGGTGGACAGATCACTTGAGGTCAGGAGTTCAAGACCAGCCTGACCAACATGGTGAAACCCCGTTTCTACTAAAAATTCAAAAATACAGGCATGGTGGCGGGCACCTGTAATCACAGCTACTCGGGAGGCTGAGGCAGGAGAAGCACTTGAACCCAGGAGGCAGAGGTTGCAGTGAGCTGAGATTGAGCCACTGCACTCCAGCCTGGGCCAGAGAGACTCCACCTCAAAAAAAAAGAAAAAAGAAAAAGCCCCAAAGAATCTACGAAGTTTTCTGGAACTAAGAAGTAAAAATGGCAAGGACATAAGATCAATATATAAAAAAAATCGATCCTCTTTATTTAATTTATACATTCAATGCAACCCCATAAAAACACCAATAAACTTTTTTTGTGGAACTAGACAAGTTGATACTGAGCCTCATATGGAAGATACTGTCTTTAATGTTTTCCTGACTAATTCTTCATACCATTTTTCCATATAATGCTCGGTATCAACTTGTCTAGTTCCATAAAAAAGTTTATTGATGTTCTTAGTGGGATTGCATTAAATTTGTAAATTAAATAAGAAGGAATTTATATTTTCATGATGTTGAGCCATCCTAAACAGGAACAAGTGACATCTGTTCATTTATTTCACTTCTACTTGAGCATCTTTCAAGAGTGTTTAAAGTTCTTCTTATATAGGTTTTGTATATTTCTCATTACATTTATTCCTAAGGATTTCATTTTCTTTATTGCTATATAAATAGAGTTTTCTCCTTGATTATATTCTCTAACTAGACATTACTTGTGTATACTGAGGTTATTAAGTTTTGTATGTCAATTTTATATCCTGCTACTTCACTGAATTTTCTGTTATCTGGGTTAATTTTACCATTCATTCTCTAGGGCTTTCCAGGTATGCAATCATATCATCTTCAAGGGATAAATTAACTCCTTTTCCCCTAAATTCTTATGCTTCTTATTGATTTCTCTGACTGCTTTGCCTAATATCTCCAGTATGACATTGAACAGAAGAGGGCTTCTTTGGCTTTTCCTGTACTTAGCAGAAATACCTCTAGTATTTCTCCATTCAAATTCTGGCTTTAGCAGGAGTTTGAGACCTATTTGACCGACATGGTGAAACCCCGTTTCTACTAAAAATACAAGTTAGCTGAGTGTGGTGGTGCACGTCTGTAATCCCAGCTACTCAGGAGGCTGAGGCAGGAGAATCACTTGAACCCAGGAGTCAGAGGTTGCAGTGAGCCGAGATTGCACCACTGCACACCAGCCTGGGCGACAAAACAAGACCCTGTTTCAAAAAAAAAAGAAAAATTCTAGCTTTAGGAACAAGGTACTTATATTTTATTATATTGAGAAAACACCCATTAATTTCACTCTGTGGTAAATTTCATCAACAGCTTTTCCAGCATCTATGGAGATAATAATAAAATTTTCTTCTTAAATCAATTTTTTGTATTACATTAATGGCTTTCTTAATCCTACCTGTTCATGGTGTATGGTAATGTGATGTTAGATTCCATCTTCTAATATTTTCTGATATTTTATTTAAATGTTTTGCATCAATACTCATAAATAATTTGATAAATGTGCACTCTTCTTTTTTGCTCTGCTTTTTAAAAATTGAGTATAAATATCAATGTTATACTTGCTATATAAGAAAGAAATTGAAATTTTTTCTTGAATTTAAGACCTTTGAATCAACTTATGGAGCATTAGGATGATCTAATCTTTCCAGATTTGCTAAAATTTATCTGTGAAACCATCTGTGCCTGGTGCTTTTTTTGTGGGATAATTTCTTGATAACTTTATCTGACTACTATGAAAATTAATCTGTTTAAGTATTCTATCAGTTTAGTTTACAATTTGTTTGTATAGAAGTTTACAAAGTAGTTCTAGTTTCTTAAGGTTTTTAGAAATTTCTTTTGTTTCAATATTTCATTCACTCTCCTTTTTAATTTCATATATGTGTGATTTGTATCTTTTATTTGTGATAGCATTAGCTAGTAGTTTGTGTATTTCCTTTTTAATGTAATTTATTAATTATATCTTTGTTTTCTCATCTCTGTCATTAATTTCTGCTTTTATATTTATTACTTTCTTCCTTGTGGTTTCTTTTGAGTTTCTTTGTTGTTCTTTTTCTAGATTTACAACCTAGGAATTTAATTCATTCATTCTTAATCTCTCATTTTTATTTATATAAGTGTTTCCTCAAAATGAGTTGCATTTAGTGAATTCCAGTATTCCAAGAAAAATGTTTTTGAAATTTAAGATGACTATATAATGTATATATAGTGTAATAATGTAATGTGTGTATAATGTATACAGAAAAATTTATATGTATTCATGGAACATATATGTATTATATGGATATATAACCTGTATGTAATGTATATCAATGTAGCCTGGACACTTACACTAAACCTTCACTCCAGTGGCATCCATAAATTGCCTCTCCTAAGACACATGTGACACCTAAAACATAAGGGCACTTTATGATGGATGACTGCAATCTTAATATCGTGGTCCCATCCATCACCGCCTCCTTAATATTATTTAAATTGCTGATTCTATTCAATCAACAGGTGGTAAATATTTTGCTCTTATATGTTTGGCTAACCTGGTCTGTTTAGTGCCTATTCCAACAGCCTCTCAGCTGAAGTTTGCTCTGCTGCTGAGGGGACACCATATGCCTTTCCAGGGTACCCATGGGGGACCTCCACAGCTTTGTCGCCATACACAAGTTTTGCAGACAAGATCTTAATGACAACCCCCTTCTCCAGGAATATAGATACGACATTGCATCAAGGAAGTCCTATTCCAAGGAAATGCATCTGATACATACATTCAAGACATTTAAGCCCAATATTTCTTAATACTTTTGGGCTCTGGTGGCAACATATTTCTCACTGACAAATTTTATTGCTAAATTGAAATCAACAGGCACTCCTGTGTGTAATCTCAAAAACTCCTTTACTGTAAGCCTTTGGCAAGCTCCCTGCAATGCCTCCTGGAGTCTCTGGATCAGCTATGATGGTCATTAGTTCCTGCAGGGCTTCTGATGCAAGATATTGTCCCTCTTGGCCTCAGGGACACATTAAAACAACAAATGACTGGCTACCTATGGGCTGTCTTGGAAGTAGAGGCTCTCACAGCCTGTGACCCTCCATACCCAGTTGCCCATTATGCTTTGAGTCACGGGAACATCAACCCACAAGCTCAGCTCTGCTACCAAGGCCTCCCTAAGAAATGATGGAGCCAACCCTGGGCCCTCTGAGATATTCCACCTGCAGGAGGGGGTGGCCTCCTCATTCTCTCAGTCCCTTGCCAGATGCCAGGGTGCTGGAGGAAGTCACCCCTTCCCCAGGCCCCTTGGCTATCTAGGAAGCCCTTTGGTGTTAACTGAGTGAACAGGAAGGGGAATTCATGGATATTGGAAATGACATCGTTAACTATCACACGTGATGCAGTTTAGTGGAGAGCTGTTGCTTTCCAATCCTTAGCCAGGATGATGAAGGATAGAATCCAAGAAAAAACACACTTGGTCAAACTTCAGGAAGTCATCCTAGCACTGGCTGTCCTGGCCAAGAAATAGCCAGCTTCACATTCATTATTAATTATTGGGCCATTACCTAAAAATTGTTCCCATCAAGGTAAAAAACAAATAAACCCTGGGAATCTCTTATTTCATCCAAAGTATAAATCAAAATCACATAACTCCATGTACACTAAGAACACAATGCAAGGCCTTGCTAGTTCACTGCTTGTTTCTTTCTGAGTTATAGACATTACTAATAGTTATGAAGGCACACATTTCACTCCTTAGAATACACTATGCTGGGCTCCTGGAGGAGGCATCCAATAGAACCTTCACGTCCCTGACAGGTCCCAGTGGTGGCTTTAATGATGTCCTCAAACAACTTCTTTTCCAATTCCAATACAATAAATAAACTAGAGATCTTGAGTTTACCCAGGTCTTAAACTATTTTTATAATTTCAATCTCACTCCCGTCCCCCAAGAGTTAGGGACCAGATTAAAGATGCATATTCTCCTGGAACTCATAACCATAGATTGTCCCCTAGACCAGGCAGCTGCTCATCTGATCTGGGACCCATTTGAACCCAAACTTCCACCCAGAACAAACCTTGTCAGGTGCAGCCACACTCTGTTCTGCCAATGGTGGGTCTTATCACTACTGCCTTGGCTCCTTGCATTAGTTTACAATCGGAGGCCCAAAACCTTCAGCAGACCACTGTTTTAACGAATCATAACAAATGATGAGGCCCACATTAACTCCAGTGGGTCCCCATGAAAAGGACACACCTGTCCCACATCCCAGATGATATTGCTTTTGCCCTATAATTCGCCTCTGAAGGTGACATTCCCTCAGATGACATGCCTTAACCCAAGAACTTGATGTTGGAGATAGCTTTGCCCCTGGTGCCACAGATGGCTTCACTCCTTGCACTAAACTTGCACTCCAGTGATGCCCATGGACTGGCTCTGCTAAGACACACGTGGACACTGGGCATTTTTGCTTTTCTTTCTGTGCTCACTGTGTCCTTAGCCCGTGATCTCGGTATACTCCTTGCTCTCTGCTCAAAGGTACACTGCCACACACCTCTAAACAAAATTTCAGCCTGCTGAAAGCCAATCTAGAAGCAATGGCTAAACAGATAACAGGCATTTTGTAACCTCACCCAGGTTCACAACATAAAGAGATGTTCAACATTAGTGATCGGGAAATGCAAATCAAGAGTAAAACTAGGTCTCACTTTATACCCTCGCAAGAAAAGAAGTCTGAGCACACCAAGTGTCAGAGTGGGTCCACGGTGGGGGTCTTTCATTTCCTGGGAGACTATAAATTGATGTATTATTTTGGAAAACAGTTTGGCCCTACTCCAAACTTGAACATTCACACAGTCACGGTCCAGCAGTTTCTCCTGCTGTGTGGAAACTGTGGAGAGGAGAATGAGGCTAGAAAGTAACAGAGAGGCCAATAAGGAAGACGGGGCCAGTCTATAAACGAGGCTGTCTGTGGAAGTAGACGGCAGCTGTTCAGTTCAAGAGATATTTAAATCAACAAACCCTAGAACAGGAAGGTCATAGAAAATGACATCCAAATGGGCAGTAAGCATATTAAAATGTGCTCACGTTTGTTAGTTGTTAGGAAAATGGTATAACCACAATGAAGGACTAATACACACCCACCAGAATTCAGAACTCGGATTTTTTTTTTTTTTTTTTTGAGACCGAGTCTTGCTCTGTCACCCAGGCTGGAGTGCAGTGGCACGATCTCAGCTCACTGCAACCTCCACCTCCCAGGTTCAAGCAATTCTCCTGCCTCAGCCTCCCGAGGAGCTGGGACTACAGGTGCGCACCACCACGCCCAGCTAATTTTTGTATTTTTAGTAGAGACTGGGTTTTGCCATTTTGGCCATGCTGGTGTTGAACTCCTGACCTAAGGTGATCCACCTGCCTTGGCCTCCCAAAGTGCTGGTATTATAGGCGTGAGCCACCGTGCCCAGCTGAGTGGGGACTTTTAGGTGGGAGTGATTACAGCATATGTGTGGAGGAGAGCAATGCATAGGGCAAGAAACAAGAGTTGGGGCCAGGTCATTGACTAGTTGGGAAGGGGGCGAGATTGCATATGCCTGGGGCTTCGCCTGCCTAGTTATAGGAAGGACAAGATTTGAGCAATCAGGGAAAGGTAGCCACGCATATAAGGCGTTGCCTGAGAAGGTTGATAAAGGCTATACAACCCCTTCTCTTCCTGCTTCCTTAGCCAGGCTCCAGCAGGTAGATTCAAAGGTTTCTTATAGGACAGAAGTCCCTGCCTCAGCAGGGGCAGAGAGGTCTTGCAGCTGGGCTGGGCTGGGTGTGGCACTCTGCCTGCCCACTTCTACAACCTGGGGCAGGAACAAAAACCTGTGGGTGCCTCTGACCACAGCAGAGCTCAGAGAATCTGCAGGAGCCAGGCTGACCCGCCAGCATGGTAGAGTTCGCGCCCTTGTCTGTGCCGTGGGAGCGCAGGCTGCAGACCTTTGCCGTCCTACAGTGGGTCTTCTCCTTCTTGGCGCTGGGTAAGTTGGGCTGCACTGTGGGATGGGAGACCACTGCACTCAGGTGGGGCAGAGCAGCCACACCAGGTGCACACGGCTCATTGATGGTGGGAAGACATTTATCCTAAAGGGGCCTTTATTGCACTCACAGCTCCTGCCCAGAGAGAACTCCTGGGCCTGCCCAGAGACTTCTTGTGGGTGGAATGGGGTAGAAGTCACCATCTGTGGCTCTGGGCAGGTTACTTACCCTTCCTGGATTACACTGTGGGTTCTCCTTTGGTACTTGGATGGAGACCAATCTGCAGGCTGCCAGGTGGTATGGGAAAGCCTCTGGGTGATGATGGGAGAGTTCTGGGCTCTGCAACCTGTTCAGAGAGGAGGGATTTTCCTTCTGTGCTCTCAGAGAGGAGGAAACCAGGGCTGGTAGTAGGGTAAGCAAGAGAAACAGGGGAAGAACAGGAGGTCGGGGAGAAGGTCCAGGCTGAGAGTAAACTGTGGAGTGGGCAAGCTGGGCACTAGGAAACCCAGAGTCAGACTCAGCTGGGCAACTGACCAGTTGCATGACTTTGGCCAGCCCATGCCTGACTTCTCCAAGCCTCAACTTCACCCTCTGCAGAAAGGGGACAACAGAGCTGGCCTTGCAGCGCTCTTGTGGAGGAGATGGAGAAATGGGCTGACCTCTGCTCAGCACAGACCTGGCCTGGACCCTGGGCAGGCTCACACTGGCAGGCATGGGCATGTCTCCTTACTTACCCCACCACTGATTTGTGACCAGAGAGATCACCCTTGCCCAAACAACAGCTCTGCTGAAGGTAACATTTTCTAGCAGGGCCTGGATCTGGGACTTGGGAAGAGAGAATGGCTGGAAATCTGTGGGATTTTCCTTTCATCTGCTGGCACCAGACAGGGTAGGAACTGCTACCTCCAGGGCTGGGGTTCAGTCTGTACACAGATGCCACTTTCCTGGTTGTTAAAATGTTGACTCTCTTTCTCTCTCTCTTTCTCTCTCTCTCTCTCACACACACACACACACACACACACACACTTCCTCAGAAACTCCTCCACAATTTTGTAGCTAAAAAACTCCCCCTTGGCAAAGCAGGCCCTCCAGGACCCTGCCCTAGCATCTCTTCTGGTCGAGCTGCATCTCTGTTCTAAGAGTTGTTAGACATTTCACACATCCCTGTATATCCTCCCTCCCTCCCTCTTTCAACAACAAAAGTCACTGGTCACTGGAGGCAAAGGAACCGGAGCTCAGCAGGGTTTGGAAACACTGCATAGTTCAGAGCAGCCACAGACATGAGGCAGGAGCGGGAGGGACAGGGCCGGCTCTGCGGCTCCTGGAGGCCAGGCTGATCTGCCAACAGCTCCTTCTTCCCTCCGCAGCTGAGATCTGCATTGCGGGCTTCATAGCCCTCCTGTTTACAAGATTCTGGCTCCTCAGTGTCCTGTATGCGGCCTGGTGGTACCTGGACCGAGACAAGCCACGGCAGGGAGGTCGGCGCGTCCAGGCCATCAGGTGCTGGACCATATGGAAGTACATGAAAGACTATTTCCCCATCTCGGTGAGTACTGAGGCTGGTTGGGGTGGGGGAGGGAGTTGGCTCAGGTGTAGTCATGGCCTGAGTGCTCGCATCTCCATGACAGAGTGTGGCCCTGCATGCATTTGCAGAGTACTGGGCTGGGAGGCAGGAGCTAGGGCTTCCGCTACTATTGACCTGGAGAAGAGTCCAGCTTCTCTCCCATCACAGTTTTGCATCTGCAGGGATGTGGGGCCAATACGCGGATGGATGAATGTCCAGCGTTTGAAGGAGCTCCATGGGGTATATGGTGTGAGGCACGCCTATGTATCTTAAAGGCACAAACCCATCAGCACCCCAGGCTTGGGGGTGAAGGTAATAAACTCACAGGTCCTAAGGACCATCTAGCCTCACACTTCACATTCACCAGAAGAGGAGGCTGACACTCAGAGAAGGAGGGAATGTCACCAAGTTCACACAGCAAGTTCTTTTACAGATTTCCAAGTGTGTACACTGACTGTGGATAAGGGGACAGGGGAGAGAGCCCTGAGTTGTTCTCAGATCCTACCCTGCCCCTAACTCTGGCATTTGGTGTATCTTTGGGCAAAGCCTTATCCTGTTCTGAAGCTCAGTCTCCCCATGTATCTAGTAAGTACACTGATCCCTCCTCCTCTGCATGCTTTCCAATCTCTGCCTTTCCAACTCCTGTCACCTCGTGGTCATTGTGGACACTTGGCCCTGGACTTGAAGATGTGTCCAGAGCAGATCCCTGGATTTGAGAGCTTTTGACTCCTTCAGTGGAATCCCAGGCAGTCTAATCTGTGCAGCCAGGCAGTGAAGGTTTATTGGCCATTTGGATAGGATGGGGCAGGCAGTGGGGATGCAGAGAAGGGACAGGCAGGGGCGGCCCTCCTCTGGAAGTAGAAGAAAGGGGTAAGATATAGCCCCTGGAGATGGGCAGACTAGATTCTGACCCCAGATCTTCCCATACCATACCAGCCATATGATCGTGGGTAAGTTAGTCTCTCTGAGCCTCAGTCTCCTCATATGTAAAATGGGGATAATGTCACATACCTCACTGGGTTGTGTAGATTCAGTGAGGTAAATCAGGTAAACCACCTTGCAGCTTTTCAGTAAACGGGTAGCTAGTATTATTTTCCTGAGGCAGTGAGACTCTGAGGAGACGTGAACATGACCTTGAATCTGGGAAGGACTCTGAGAGCCTAGAGCCCTGCTGCTCTGACCTCCACACCTGCAATGACTTCTCCCACCCCATCTGGGAGCCCTACCTCTTCCTGTCCCTCCAGAAACAAGGTCTCCAGCTGGAAAAGGGGGAGGGGCAGGGAAAGCAAGCCCACCAAAGCTAAGCAACTTGTCTGAGTTATGGGAATGCAGGGTGGTGGGGGCTCTTGCCCTGCTTCCTTCTGAGATTCCTGGGGCCCAAGAAGGACTAGCAAAGGTCGAGCCACACTGGAATGCAGGAGCTTCTACAGACCAGTGAGCAGGCCTCCAGGGCAAAGGGCAAGGGAGGTGCTGGGCAAAGGGCGGGCAGCGGCTGGCAGAGACTGCCATGCTCACAAGGGGTGATAGATGTGGAAGGGCAGAGCATGGTCTAGTCTGGGGAACCCAGGAGGGGGGCAGTCTCCCCTGCCCCTCATATGTGCTTCCTCTGCAGGGCCCCCTCCTGGGTCTTGTCAGCAAAGAAACTTAGGGCTTACTGGGTTCTAGGAGCAGCCATGGACATGTCACGGGGCATCCCCACCCCAGAACCTCTGCACTTTGAGATTGACCTCCCTTTCCTGCCTCTCCTCTCTCTAGCCTGGGCTTCCTCTTGTGTGCCAAGAAGGTCAGAGTTTCCCTGGGAAAGTGTGTTGCGGTCAGCCTGGGGAGGTGTGTGTGACATCAGGGACCAAGCCAAAAAAAACCCTAAAGCAGGTTCTGGCTCTGATCTCACTTCTTCTGGAGCTGAATCCCAAGCTCACTGGGGGGAAAACGCAGCCTGAAAAGGCAGCCACACAAGCACAGGCCCAGACACTTGCCACAGGGTGAGTCCTGAGCCACAGCCTGACATTCAGCATGGCTAAAGCAGAAGGTAGGCCTGCAGACGAGGCTGGGGAGGTCCTCAGATCAGAGAGTGGAGGCCACTGGAGGCCATCCCGCAGGCCTGGGACTGCTCATCTCCCGGGGTGTCTTCAGCCAGCCCAAGGGCCTCAAAAGACAGTAGCTGGCCTTCTTTGCACCTGGAGAGTTTCCTGTTGCAGGTCTGGCAGAAATGCTGAGGCAGCTCTGTGCCTACCCTATCAACATCCTTCCTGCTCCTTCCCCAGCCAGATGGCTTTTGAGGAGGGTATCTCAACCTCATCACTGTTGACACTGGTGGGACACAGGCCTTGATTTGCAGAAATTCTATGTGCACCGTTTTTTTTTTTGTTGTTGTTTTTATTTCCAGGATTCTCGTTCACTGCAGGCCCCTTGCAGCACCACCTGCCAAGGGCAATGCCACTGAGTGGCCAGCAGAGGGCGCGATGATTGTCACTTGACTTTGTCCTAAGCTGGGCCTGCGGGGTGGGGCTGTGGCCTGCAGACTCTGCCCACCCTCCCACACACCTTCAGTGCCCAGGCCCTGCAGGGATCGTCGCGTGAGCAGACAGTAGGGAGCCCCAGCTCTGCTGAGCTCCTCTCACATTCACAAATCTCTGTGCTCCTTGCCATACGCATGTGGCCGTCCAATGATTTCTGAGCTTTTGTCAGTTCTTAGCGTGTGTTTTTTTTGAACTAGTGCCTGGTGATGGAATTTCAAGAAAAAATCAGAAACCGTTTCTGGGCCTCGGAACTTTCTAAAGTCACCCAGTCAGCTTCCCAAAGAGCTAATGGTGGAGGTCAGGCAATGTTTTGTGTGGGAGGAGCTGTTCCCACCCGATACTGAAGACCCACCCAGTCGCTGCATTTCCCCCGTGCTGAAGATTTCATCATCCAGAGCAAACGCTGTTTCCACAGGCCAAGGCCTTAGGCACCAAGGGCTGTGGCCAGGGCTGAGACCTGCTGTTAGGAAATGCTGCCCACATCGTGCCTGTCACTGTCAGAGCCAGGCTTGGGGCACCTTGCAGGCCACTTCCCTGACCCCACCCACCCACACCTGTGACACAGCCTCAGCTCTTCTGCAGCCAGGCGCCTCTAGGGTCTTAGTGCCTGACCTCCTACCTGCCACCTCTCAGCACACTGGGGTCTCTTAACCTGAGTCAGTGAGACTCAGATGGCCAGCTTTCACCCAGGACAGAAACCCCAGCTTACACAATCTGGGATGTGTGTTTCCTTCTGAGATGGCCCTCCTGGTTATAGGAAGGCTCTGCCTGGGAAGTCTTCCTCACATGGAGCTGGGGCACATCTCCAGGACCCTCCCAGGAGTCCTACCTCTGCCATGGGCAGGGAATGCTGGCACAGAGCACAGCGGTTCCCTTAGCCCCAGAGCTGCCTTGCAGGGACTGGATTCCTCCCACCTTATTCTGATCCACTGCACCCCCTAGCCAGGTAGCTCTCCAGGTGGCTTTGTCCACCTGGGTACCACTGACATTTGGGACTGTATTATTCTTGGTTGTGGGGGCTGTCCGCACCCCTGGCATCTACCCACTCAATGCCAGTAGCACTATCCCTCCCTGTTATGTTGTAGACATTAACAAATATCTTCTGCTGGGGGAGGGGAAGGAGCTGGGGGGCACACACTTACCCCGGTGGAGAACCACTGCTCTAACGCCTGGGCTCTGCCTTCTAAACTCCTCCAGCCTGACTCGTTTCTCCTCCCCCAGCCCTAAGTCCTGACCACACATATCTCTTTATCTCGACTCTACTTCTGCCAATGCCCCCTGCAGTCCATCCACCACACTGTGGCTGGAATAATCCTCATAAAATGAGTGAACACAGCAGTGACAGTGACTCCCATGGCTCTTAAAGTCTATTTTTGCTGTAACCTGCAAGTCCCTGCACTCTGGGCTCCCGCCTGAGCCCCAGCCCACCCCTCACCTGCCTGCCCTCCCCTTGCCTTCCGAGTTGCCTAGGCATGAACCACACAGCTTGTGCTGGCGCTCTTACTTGGAGTGCATCCTTTTGCCCCATGAATCCCCTTTCACTTAGGGCTCCTACTGGATGGAGCCAGGCTTCTGGGGACCCTGGCTCTGAGTCTATACTATCTGTATGACCTACAACTAGTTAATGAACCTTGTGTCTCAATTTCCTCATCTGTTAAATGGGGGCAGTGATACAACACTTCCCTCATACAGTTGACGGAGGGTGAGGCAAGTTGGTCTACGCAAGATGCCTGGCATCTAGTAGGTGCTGGGAGAGTTTACCACTTCTGGTGCTCTTTCCAGCTCTCAGGGCCTGGCACTTCCTGTATTTTTTCAACTCTAAGACATCCTCAGTAGTAAAACATGCCAGTATTTCATGCACCACTAAGAGAAAAAGTTCCAATTAGAAATGAAAGGTGGATCTTAATTTCAAACTGTTTAAAGTAGGCGGGGAGAGTGTGCATGTTAGAATTGAGGGAGTGTGTCCATGGGTGTCAAAGTGTGTCTGTGAAATGAGTATGTGACTATGGCAGGGCAAGGACCGACTGATAACTTATCTACAGAGAGGACTGGGGAGGCCAAAGCCCTTTCCAGGGCCACAGGGAGTTACAGCCAGAGCCAGGGAGAATATCCAAGCCTTTCTATCCATCTAAGCTGGATGGATGGGGAGAGACAGGGAAGCATCCTTGTTCACACACACACATACACACAGAGAGCTAACCACCTGAACCTGAAAGGGGATTTTGGAATTTTGATGTGTAACCAAATCCCCTAGGAATTTGTCACAAATCAGATGCCCAAGGCCAGATCAGACCTTCTGAATCAGACCCTGGAAGCCCAGTGTTTTTAACTCACCAACTAATCTAGGCACATAAATAGGCCGTGAACAGTCTCGCCCCACGCCAGGCCCTGGAGCAGTGCGGGGCAGGTTGTTGATGCAGGAGCCACTTTCTCCCGGGATAAAGGAATCGAGAGAACCCTGGACCTTCCAAGTCTGACTAGCAAGTGAAAGGTCCTAAAGACAGTCCTGAGTGCCGGGATATTTCCCTGGGTCTGGAACAGAGGCTTCTCGGCTCGCTTGGCTCACTCACTTTCTCTGTTTCTCTCTCTGATGCTCTCTGCAGGAGGTGGCAGAACTCACAGCCATCTGTGTGGCTTAGGGCAGGTCTCTGCATCTCGGTTTGCTGAACAGTCGAATGGGGCCTAACTTACTCCAGCCAGCATCCCTAGGGCCAGGGTGAGCATTAAACAAGCTAACAGCATGGCTGCTTTGTGAACCATAAAGAAGCCGTTAAGACATTGGGCTCTCGAGGATCTTCGGTTGGCCCATGACTGTGAGAGGGTACAAGGTCATTTGTGGAGCAATGGGATTGGACAGACATGGTAAAGACATAGCAACCCCCCCATCCTCCCTCCCACTCGAGGTCCAGATGCCCTCTCCCAGAGGGCCCCTATGTGGTACCGTGATCTTTTAGACAGGGACTGAAGAGTGTCTTGGGGTTAAAAGTAGTGCCCCTGTACCCCCTGCCGAGGAATTGAAAACATTTTCACATACCAAGGCTTGTACACAAGTGCCCCTGGCCCCATTATTTGCAATGGCCCAAGGGTGAAACCACACAAATGTCTTGACTGACGAATGCACAACCAAAATGCAGAATATCCATAAAATGGAATAGTATGCAGTCACAGCAAGGAACGAAGTACTGATACCCACCACAACATGGATAAACCTGCAAACATGCTAAGTGAAGGAAATCAGATGCAAAGGCCACATATTGTATGAGTCCGTGTGTGTGAAACGTCTGGAACAGGCAAATCCATAGAGACAGAAAGTAAATTCGTGATTCCATAATCATTTATTCACGCATGCATTTGTTTACTTGTTTATTTAGAGTACGTAATACCTTTGTTCAAAACTCAAAAATGCTGACCGGGTGTGGTGGCTCATGCCTGTAATCCCACCATTTTGGGAGGCTAAGGCGGGTGGATCGCGTGAGGTCAGGAATTTGAGACCAGCCTGGCCAACATAGTAAAACCCCATCTATACTAAAAATAACAAAATTAGCTGGGCATGGCAGTGTGCACCTGTAGTCCCATGTACTCGGAAGGACGAGGCAGGAGAATCGCTTGAATGCAGGAGGCAGAGGTTGCAGTGAGCCGTGATCATGCCATTGCACTCCAGCCTGGGTGACAGAGTGAGACTCTGTCTCAAAAAAAAAATTTAAAAACTGACAAAAGGGTAGGTATGAAAAGTCTTCATTCCACCTCCCGTCCCATCTCCCGAGTCCCTGTCCTCAGAGGCAACGATGACTACCAGTGTTCGGTGTATCCATGTAAAGCAGATATATTTCTCCCTTCTCTGCACAGTTGCAACATTGCACGCATCATCCTGCCCCTTGCTTTTTCACCTAACAAGTTGCCAGGGACTTCTTTCCCGTCAGGACAGAAAAAGCTGCTGTACTTCTCTAGGGCTACACAATGGTCCATTGTGTGGATGTTTCACAATTTGTCTAAATAGGCCCTGCTGATGGTCATTTGAGTGAATGACAAGTTTTTGATATCGCCAACACCTGATGCTTTTGTGAATAGCCTTGTTCAGATGTCATTTTGCACAAGTGTGAGAAATTCTGTAGGCTAAATTCCTTAGCAGTGGAGTTGCTGGGTTAAAAAATCAGTTATATTTTTTTGTTTTGGCAGATAATGTCAAATTGCCTTTATGAAGGTGCAAAATCACCCTCCCACTAAAAGAGAATGAAAATGTATAAGCAGATGTTTCCATGCATTGAGCTAGGTATGTTTTAAAGAAACACCACTACACCAGGCACTGTGGCTCACATCTGTATTCCCAGCACTTTGGGAGGCTGAGATGGGCAGATTACTTGAGGTCAGGAGTTTGGGACCAGCCTGGGCAACATGGTGAAACCCTGTATCTACTAAAAAATACAAAAATTAGCCAAGTGTGGTGGCATGAACCTGTAATCTCAGCTACTTGGGAGGCTGAGGCACAAGAATTGTTCAAACCTGGGAGGTGGAGGTTGCAGTAAGCTGAGATGGTGCCACTGCACTCCACAGGGCAACAGAGTGAGACTCTGTCTCATAAATAAATAAATAAATAAATAAATAAATAAATAAATAGCAGAGGCCATGACCTGGTCAAGGACAAGAGAATATGGAGCTGTTCAGCCAGATGGGGAAGACAGGCTCCAGGCCCTACAGATGTCTCCAGTCTGCTCTGAGAGAGGGCAGCTAGGCCTCTGCTGCTCCCCAAAGGCAAGAACCCTCAGGGAGTCAGTGGCTGAAAGTCACAGCTTGATGACAGGAAGAACTTTACACTGGCAAAGCTGTGCCCGAGGGGAAAGGCTTGCCCTTGACCTGAGGGAGTGCACACTGCAGGGCCAGGGCAGTCCTATCAGGGAGCCTCCCGTTGGGGCATGTGGGATTGGGCCAGAAACCCTGGGGACCCTTGGACTCTGATGGCCAAGGCACTGAAAAGGGTGGCCCCCACGGTTCCTTGCAATCACCACCCACAGCGATCATCTTTGCAGATTCAGCTGCTTGGCACAGCCCATCCAGTACTAGCCAGGAGCAGCATTTGTTAACTAAGTTCCCTCCTGCTTCACCTTCACCCCACTTCACCTAGAAGCTGCTAATGATGCAGCTCTGTCTCACCCAGACTACAACGCCCGTTGGACTCTGCTACAACCTCATGCTGCAGGCCAGGCCGGGCCCAGGCAAGTTGCTGTGATGGCCAGGGAAAGAGAGTGGCCAAGGGGCAATGAAGGCCTGGTGAGGGGGAGCAGAGAGCCACAGG
The DNA here is from genome assembly GCF_030222135.1 of Aotus nancymaae. NCBI lineage: Eukaryota > Metazoa > Chordata > Mammalia > Primates > Aotidae > Aotus > Aotus nancymaae. Next base: position 59,605,897 of record NW_026988473.1, read on the forward strand.
GGTGCCTATGGGTAATCAGGGCCAGAGCCACCCCTGGCGTGTATGCGCTTTCTACCCAGCAGGACTCGGCCCTCAGCCAATGAAGGCTCACTCCTACATCTGCAGCACCAGTATTTCACTCCGAAACATCCAAGGGGGATTGGTTCCAGGAACCCCCCGCAGATACCAGAATCCACAGATGCTCAAGTCCCTCATATAAAATGATGTGATATTTGCCTATAACAGGGACATCCTCCCACACACAGTAACCCATCTCTAGAATATCTATGATACCTAATCCAGTGCTGTGGAAATAGTGATCATACTGTGTTTAGGGTATACCGGTAAGGGGGGAAAGTGTGTCCATATTCACTACAGGTGCGACAATCCATTTTTTTCTAAATACTTTCCATCTGAGGTTGTTTGAATCCGTAGATGTGGAACCCACGGATATGAAGGAACATTGTTTTTTGTTTTTTGGAGTTTTTTTTTGTTTGGTTTGGTTGTTTGGTTTGTTGGGTTTTTCTGAGACGGAATATTGCTCTGTCTCCCAGGCTGGAGTGCAGTGGTGCAACCTCGGCTCACTGCAACCTCCGCCTCCCCAATTCAAGTACTTCTCCTGCCTCAGCCTCCCTAGTAGTTGGGATGACAGGTGCCCATCACCACACCTGGCTAATTTTTTTTATCTTTCAGTAGAGATGGGGTTTCACCGTGTTGGCCAAGCTGGTCTCAAACATGTTGGCCAGGCTGGTCTCAAACTCCTGACCTCAGGTGATCCACCAGCATCGGCCTCCCAAAGTGCTAGGATTATAGGCACGAGCCACCGTTCCTGGCTGGAACATTGTTTTCTTAAAATGAGGCTGTTCCAGCACGGTGGTGCCTCCATGTGGCCTTTTGATGGCTTCACATTACGTCATGTGCAGGTGGTGTTGGTATAAATAATTCCAGGCACTATGATACCTGAGCTTCTCAGTAGCCCTCGGAGGCAGCAGGGACAGGGCCAAATACTGTACTGCCACTTCACAGATGAGGAGCCTGTAGGAGAAGGAAGCAATTTGACCCAAGCCAACATCAAGTCTGTGGCACGACCAGCACCATGGTATCACCAGGTGCCGTCACACACCGTATCTGAATCTTCGTAAGAACCCAGGTGGTCAGACATATGGAGGAAGACGTGGAGGCTCAGAGGAGGGTTTCCCAAGGTCACAGCAGTGAGTGGCAGAGTCAGGGTTGGCACACAGGTCCCGCCCTGGCTCAGCAGGTTGCCGTCCCTGCAGCTGGTCAAGACTGCTGAGCTGGACCCCTCTCGGAACTACATTGCGGGCCTCCACCCCCATGGAGTCCTGGCAGCCGGAGCCTTTGCCAACCTGTGCACTGAGAGCACCGGCTTCTCTTCCATCTTCCCCGGGATCCGCCCCCATCTGATGATGCTGACGTTGTGGTTCCGGGCCCCCTTCTTCAGAGATTACATCATGTCCGCAGGTGAGTCTTTCCACCCCTGAGCAGCTCGGGAAGGTGACAGACTTCTGGGGGGGTTGCGACAGTTCTCTACTTCCTCCAAGAGCGTGTGCAGGAGGAGAAGGAGGCTGGGCCCAACGAAGCACTTCCTACGGCACCATGCTGGGCACTGAGGCCAACGGGGGTTTGGGAAGAGGGAGAGGACTCAGGGAGCTCCTGGCTGGAATGGGGTACAGTGGGGGAACCCCAGGCCTCTGCAGGCATTGCTGGTGATCTCTTTCATGGGCTACATGTATTTCACAGCCCCTCCTCCCTCACCTCATACCTGATCCACCTTTCTCTTTCCCCAGGGTTGGTCACATCAGAAAAGGAGAGCGCTGCTCACATTCTGAGCAGAAAGGGTGGTGGAAACTTGCTGGGCATCATTGTAGGGGGTGCCCAGGAGGCCCTGGATGCCAGGCCTGGATCCTTCAAGCTGTTACTGAGGAACCGGAAGGGCTTCGTCAGGCTCGCCCTGACACACGGGTATCAAGCTTCTGGGAAGAGCACTCTGGGTACACCTGGCAATTGGGATGGGAAGACGGCAGAGACGAATGCAGATTCTATTTTGGCAGGGAGATTCTCGGTCCACTCACAATGAAGATTATATTTTGGTGTCTCACGTCCAAATATCTAGAAAAGTTTCCACAAGGGAGACTCAATGATCTAAGAAACTAGGTGGCAATGAACATATTGGCACTTGATCTGAGACCTGTGGTACATAAAAGAGGGATATTTGGAGTACATTCAGGGCTGTTCTCCCCGCTTGGGGTGAAACATCATTGAGAAACATGAGCCAGCCGAGATGGGAGATATTTTTCTAGGAAAAACAATGCAGGTTTTTATATCCGGGAGGACTCTCTGAAGCATCTGGTCTACCTCTTGTGGTGCAACTGGAAAATTGTGGCCCTGCGAGGGACCTGCCCAAGGTCAGATAATGGGGCTGTGAAGGTCTGGGAGATAACCCAGGCCTCCACTTCCAGCCCAGGGCACTGTCCTCTGCTCCATTTCTTGGTCACTGAGTCCCTGCAGGAAGCTAACAGGTCTTTCAGCTTGTGTGCCTTCTCTGGGGCCTCCCATATGCCCTCTTTCCTCTGTTTCTCTCCAGGGTACCCCTGGTGCCAATCTTCTCCTTCGGGGAGAATGACCTATTTGACCAGATTTCAAATTCTTCTGGCTCCTGGTTGCGCTGTATCCAGAATCGGTTGCAGAAGATCATGGGCATCTCCTTCCCACTCTTTCATGGCCGTGGTGTCTTCCAGTACAGCTTTGGTTTAATACCCTACCGCCGGCCCATCACCACTGTGGGTAAGTCAAGGACCAAGCTGGGAGGGAGGAGGCTATAGGGACAGGGCAGGTTGTGTGCTGCAAGGGGTCAAGGAGACGGGCCAGATTTATTCCTACCCTCATGGGGCTCACATTCTAGACTGGAAAACATACACACACAAGCAGATAGAATAGCAGACAGTCTGGGATAGGAACTATGACAGAGGTGCCAAGAGCAATAGTTGCAGCCAATTGCTGAGCCCCTGGTGTGTGCCAGGCACTACACTGTCTGCCCTAAATGAAGCAGCTCAGCTTATCCTAACAAGTGATTCTCCTGCCTCAGCCTCCTGAGTAGCTGGGACTACAGGTGCGTGCCACCATACCCAGCTAATTTTTGTATTTTTAATAGAGACGAGATTTCACCATGTTGGCCAGGCTGGTTTGAACTCCTGACCTCTAGTGATCCACCTGCCTCAGCCTCCCAAAGTGCTGAATTACAGGTGTGAACCACCACGCCCGACCATACCTTCAAGGCAGAAATTATTATCCCCATTCAATGATGGTAAATGGGTTCAGAGAAGTTAAGTAACTTTCAAAATATCACACTGTCTTTGAATAACAAAGTTGAGGTTTGAATTAGGATCTATCTGACTTTTTACAATGCCAGAGATGGAGGGTTTAATTCTTTTTTCTTTTTTCTTTCTTTCTTTATCTTTTTTTTTGAGACAGAATCTTGCTCTGTTGCTCAGGCTGGAGTGCAGTGGCACGATCTTAGCTCACTGTGACCTCTGCCTCTTCTGCCTCAGCCTCCCAAGTAGCTGGGATTACTGAGATTATAGGCACCCACCATCACGACTGGCTAATTTTTGTATTTTTAGTAGAGACCAGGTTTCACCATGTTGGCCATGCTGGTCTCAAACTCCTGATCTCAAGGGATTCCCCAGCCTCGGCCTCTCAAAGTATTGGGATTACCGGTGTGAGCCACCGCGTTTGGCTAGGAGGATTTAATTCTAACCAAGAGGATCTAGTGAGGCTTATTTACAGTGAACAGGTATTCCAAGTATGTTAAATTCGTATGTAGAGTAGCAGTCAATAGGCTCTAAATTACATCCTGAGGGCTTTTCCTGTAAGAATTGACCATGAGCTTAAAAACATAAGGCCATTTTTTCCAGCAATTTGGACATCTCTTTTGCTTTCTTCTTAGATTCTAACTACATTCCTCTGACAGACTTTATTTTTCTCTTATTTTTTATGAGACAGAGTTTCACTCTTGTCACCCAGGCTGGAGTCCAATTGAACTCCAACTCCTGGGCTCAAGCAATTCTCTCCTCAGCCTCCCGAGTAGCTGGGATTACAGGCACCCACCACCCTGCCCAGCTAATTTTTGTATTTTTAGTAGAGACAGGGTTTCACCATGTTGGCCACACTGGTCTCGGGCTCCTGACCTCAAGTGATCTACCCACCTCGGCCTCCCAAAGTGCTAGAATTGCCGATGTGAGCCACCGCGCCCGGCCCCTGACAGACTTCATAGAGAGAAGTCCATTCACTTCATCTCCATCCATCCATTTACTTGCTAGTTGAGCACAGACTTTGTAAACCCCTACGTCATGAACTCCCCTGTGTCGTGTGGCAATATTTTATGAATTTTAATACTTCTGCTGCCTCCAGAGCTGTTGCCAAGAGGAGAGGGCAGAGGAGCTGCCTTCCCAGCCAGGCAGAACTAGAGAAAGGAGATGAGTTAGGTCCTTCCTGATTCCTCCCTGGGATGAGAGAAGCCACTGCAGGTCAGTGTGGAGGGTTAGAAGGGAAAGAAGAGCTGCCTGGGCTATGAACTCACCTCATCTTAGAAATACAACCACTTCCAATCTTGGCATCTTGGACTCCCCAAATCATATAGCCTGAAGGTGAAGGGCACATCCCTAGGGTTTAAAACCTGGCAGTGGTTCTTCCTGGCTATGTGACCTCAAACTAGTCAGGGAACCTCTCTGAGCCTCATTGCCTCATCTGTCAGACAGGAATAATGACAGATTTGTATATCCATAGGATTAAAGGGGATATTTCATGTAAAGCACCTAGTGCATTGCCTGACACATTGAAATCCACCTGTTAGCTGGGCGTGGTGGTTCACACCTGTAATCCCAGCACTTTGGAAGGCCAAGGCAGGTGGACCACCTGAGGTCAGGAGGTCGAGACCAGCCTGGTCAACATGGTAAACCCCCATCTCTACTAAACATACAAAAACTTAGCCCAGCATGGTGGCGCATGCCTGTAATCCCAGCTACTCGGAAGGCTGAGGCAGGAGAATTGCTTGAACCTGGAGGCAGAGTTTGCAGTGAGCCAAGATCTTGCCACTGCACTCCAGCTTGGTCTATAGAGTGAGATGAAAGAAAGAAAGGGAGGAAGGGAGGAAGGGAGGAAGGGAGGGGAGAGAAAGAAAGAAAAAATCCAGCCATTGTTATATCAGAATCTTGGAGTTGCCCTAATGTCTTAGAATTCATTACCTAAGATTAGGGTTGGAAGGAATGGCAATAAGAGCCCTTTTCTGCAGGGATGAACCATGGAAGCGGGCACCTGCCCCAAGGGCCCCTTCCCTACCCTGAGCCACTGCCCACCTTTATTTCTTGCAGTGGGGAAGCCCATCGAGGTACAGAAGATACTGCATCCCTCGGAGGAGGAGGTGAACCAGCTGCACCAGCGCTATGTCAAAGAGCTGTGCAACCTCTTCGAAGCCCACAAGCTTAAGTTCGACATCCCTGCTGACCAACACTTGGAGTTCTGCTGAGCACCTCCAGCCAGAGGGCAGGGCCAACATCAGGGAGCCCAGCAGGAGGCGCTGTGCTCTGAGAAGACATCCTGGAGGTATTTGTTGAACGTATCTGCAGAGCCTTCCCAGACTCCTACAAATCCAACCCATGCCAGGCTGTGAGTCATAGTGGGCAATTCAGAAGAGGAGGTCAGACTCTGGCACTGCAATCTGCACACCTGCTGCAAGACCTCTGCAAGCCTCCTGCTCCTTGGCTTCTGTCTGCTCCTCAGTGAAATGGGAGAGAGGGCTGGAAGAGAATGGTTTCTGAGGTCTCTGTTCTCTGTTGTAATGTCATTCAAATATTATAAAAGGAAATGTAGGGGAAAAAAGAGAACAGTGAGGTTTTTATTTCTCTGGCCTTGAGTAGCAGCACAAAAGAAGCCACCAGCTCCAGTCCCTTCTCCTACAAGCCCCGTCATCCTGCACCTCATCCTTCCCTCCCACCCTCAAAGTCTGCCCTCTGCCCTGAATCAGCCCTCTTTTGCACCAGGTCCTCCCTCTCCATGCTGGAGAGGAGGGGTGGCCAGTAAGCCCCTGCGCTCACCCTAGGTAGCTTCAAGATTCTGAGTTCTCTGGGTGATGGAGTGGCAGCCAGAGGCAATCAGAAGGTGGGTAGGGAGGACTGTGCTCTGTTACCAACTGGCTGTATGACTGTGGGCAGGCCTCTTTTCCCTCCCTCTGAGCCTCAGTTTCCCCAACTGACTCTGAATCTCAGCTCTGACATTACATAGGCTGAGGGCTCCATAGGGCACCTCTTACTCATCCTTTGTAACTTCAGCCCCTGACCTTGGCACAAAAAAGGGGGCTCCGTAAACGTCAGTTCAATAAATGAGAGAATTATATTTTAGCACGCTTCTGTTTCTTTCTACCCCCAACCAAGAGGGCTGGTCAAAGCCTCACCCTTGACCCCCAGCCTGGGCCTGAGGCCCCATCTCACCTTCCCAGAAGCTGGCTGAGACTGGGCCAGAGAAGACCATACTGATCGATTCTTCCTGATGAAGCAACCCTAAGCTTACCACCTCTGGCCCCATTCTGTTGGGAGAGAAGTGGAGTCAATTTGTTAAGACACAAGGCAGGCCAGCAGAGAATGGAAACCAGATATGAGATGTGTGCGTGTGTCTGCAGGGGTGTGGGGATGTTGGGGGATAAGATGGGGACAGACTCCCTGACCAGAGCTCTAGATTCCTGGGTTAGGGACATGCATCAGTAGGGAGAGGACAGAGGGTGGCTGGGTTGGACCAGGGTTTGTGACTCTCCCTCACCCTCTAGTGGGGAAACAGAGCAGATCACATCCATAACCACAATATGGGGGCACTTAGAGAAGTGTACACTTAGGTTTCAGTCCTGGCTCTGCCTCTGCCCCTTTTCAGTGATCCTGGGCAAGCCACATCTCCAAACCTCAATTTGTCATTTGAGACATAAATACTATAGTATCCACCTTCAGTTCGTGAGATAACAAGCTATTCCCTGTCCTTTGTGGAATGATGTGCAGTACGTGTGTGAATTAGAAGCCAGGTGACAAAGGTGCCCAATGCCTCATGAAAGTGCCTCTTATCATCCTACTAGGCAGCGTGGAATAAGGGTCACAAGAGGAGCAGGAAGAAGGAGCAATGGAGTTCAGAGAAGGGAGGGACGATTTACAGCCGAGGGGAGGACTTTGAGGGGGTGACACGTGGGCAGGGCCTTGAAGGAAGGGTGAGATTTGCAAAGGAGATAAATAACCACCCATAGTAGGTACCTACTGCTATATAACGAACCACTTCAAAATTTAATGGCTGACCAGGCATGGTGGCTCACAACTGTAATCCCAGCACTTTGGGAGGCCAACGTGAGTGGATCACTTAAGCTCAAGAGTTTGAAACCAGCCTGGGAAACATGGTGAAAAAATACAATTTTTCTCTACAAAAAAAAAAATAATAATAATACAAAAATTAGCTGGTCTTGGTGGCTGGTGCCTGTAGTCCCAGATATTTAGGGGACTAAGGTGGGAGAACGGTTTGAGCCCACGTGGGAGAGGTGGCAGTGACCCAAGATTGTGCCACCATACTCCAGCCTGGGCAACAGAATGAAACCCTGTCTACAAGACAACAGCAACTTAATGGTTGAAGAGCACGAGGATTTATTACTTCTCACAAATCTGTGGATTCTCTGGGTGGTTCCTCTTGGGTCTTGCAGCTATATCCAGCCAAAGGGTCAGCTGGGCCTGGGACGGCTAGGGATGCCAAAAGGGCTGGGCCTCTCTTTGCACATGGACACTGGGTCTCCCTCTATACTGACTGGTCTGTTAGCATTCAATGGTGGTTGATTACAAAAAATGAGAGCCAAAGCTTCACGGACTCAAGTCTTAGGCTGCACACCTCACAAGCATAACTTCTGCTGCATTCTGTTGGTCAAAGCAAGTCACAATCCAGCAGATTCAAGGAATAAGGAATAGGACCCCTCTCTGGATGGGAGGAGCAGCAACGTTATATTACAAAAGGGTGTGGACACATGCAGGGATTCTTACTGCCATCTTTGCAAACAATCTACCAAAAATTAAGAACTAACAGCACAACCACTCCCAACCCCAGGCACACACACCTGGAATTCCCTGCGTGACCGTGGCAGCAACATTGTGTATCCCGAAGATCCCAGCTCAGCCTCGCATCTCTGCCCCATCTCCCTCTCAATCTCCCCCATTGATCCCTCATGCATGGTCACAGCGAGCTGTCTAAAACACAAAGCTGACCACGTCATTCCCTACTCAGCCTCCTTCCGTGGCTCTCCATTGCTTCTAGGATAGGGTTTGGACCAGTCTGAATCCAGAGGATCAGGATCCAGCAGGACCAGAGGATAATTTGAGGACGGTTTAAAAAGTAACTTTTTTTTTTTATTTGAGATGGAGTATCAAGTTGAATGATGAATCATCTGTGTGCCAAAAAAAAAAAAAAGAGAGAGAAAAGAAAAGAGATGGAGTCTTGCTTTGTCGCCCAGTTTGGAGTGCAGTGTTGCAATCTTGGCTCACTGCAACCTCTGCCTCCTAGGTTCAAGCGATTCTTCTGCCTCAGCCTCTGAGTAGCCAGGATTACAGGCAAGCACCACCATGCATGGCTAATTTTTGTATTTTTAGTAGGGATGCGGTTTTACCATGTTGGTCAGGCCGGTTTTGAACTTCTGACCTCGTGATCCACCTGCCTCAGCCTCCCAAAATGAGTAGACTTCTCTGTCTCCCAATGGACTGGGGACCCCCTTAGGCTCTTATCTAGCTGACTTCAGCCCCATTCAACCCAGCTCTACTGCCCAGCACAAGACCTCAGCATCCCCAGTGAGTGGGAATTGGTTGAGTAAATGAATTCTCACACATGTGCTTCCTCTCAGTTCCACCCACACTAGGCCTGGGGCAGGGATCAGGGGAAGAAGACACAGTCTTTGCCTCTGAGGTGATTAAATTGGTTGCCTATCACTGTATGACAGATGACTCCAAAACTTGGCTGCTTTAAACAACAAATCCCCGTCAACTCTCGGTTTCTAGGGGTCAGGTGTCTGGGAATGGCTTGGTGGAGTGGTTCTGGCTCAGGGTTTCTCGTGAGATTGTAGCCAGGCTGGGGCTAGGGCTGTGGTCTCTGAAGGCTTGAGCGGGGCTGCAGGACTTGCTTCCAAGCCTACTCGTGTGGCTGTTGGCAGGAGGCCTCTGTTGTTTGCTATGTGGGCCTCTCCTCAGCGCTGCCAACGACATGGTTTCTCCCAGAGTGAGTGAGCCAAGAGAAAGAGAGAGGCCACACTGCCTTTTATGACCTGGTCTCTGAGTCCCACACCATCAATTCTGCCTTACTCTCTCCATTAGATGTGAGTCACTAAGTCCAGACCATACTCCGTACAAGGGTGTGAATACCTGGGGGTGGGATCCCGAGAGCCAGCTTGAAGGCTGTCTGCTGCAGTGATAGTGGATGAGCCTCAGTGGCTAGGCTGTGCCACACCGATGCTGCGTGCTTCTGCACAGGACAGCTTGACTTGGAAGACAGAGACTGAGCTGGCCATATAGAGGGGACCCAGAGGGGTGGGGGCAAGAGTTTAAGCAAAAGCTGCAGGTAAGAACAATGACGGTAACCCTCAAGCCTGTACCAGGATGGAGTACAAGGTGGTCATTAGACAGAGGGGTGCCAGGACACAAAATAGGGGGTTGGGGAGAGACTTGAGGGGCCAAAAGAAAGAGGTCTCTTCTTTCACAGCAACCTCGGAGGCCTCATGTTGAAGACATCAATAGCTCAAGATGGAAGTAGTATAGAGCCCTGATCTCAAAGGAGGGCTGCCCAAGAGAGCCACCCAAGCAGGAATATCCACACTGGACTTTGTGTGTGAAAAAAACATGACCTTTTACTGGCTCAAGTCACTGAGACAGGAGTGTGTTTGTTATAGCAATTGGCCTCTCCAACTAATGTGCCAGAAGCTATCCATATAAGGACTCAATTATTCATTTAGCACCTCCTAACAATGCAGGGGCCTCACCTTTTTGTGGGGAAGGCAGACTCCTCCCGTCTATACACACACAGATAAAGACAGCAGAGGATGGCAGGATGTGTCAGGCATGGTAAAGAGGGTCAGAGGCCCTCGAGTAATGGGGACAGCTGGAATCTCTTCTAGAAATCAGCCTGTACTTTGACCTAGGGAGAAGTTCTCAGACATTATTTCCCAAGGGGACAAAGGGCCTGCTGAGGCACAGTCCCTCTGATATTGCTTTATGGTGACTTGGCAAGGGGTCTGCCAGCATAGCACAGCCGGCAGCCACGTGGCAGGGGCAAGGCTGCCAGTGCAAGTCAGGTCCACTTGCTGAGTCTCAGCTCACAAAGGGACTGTGCTTTGTGAGGGTTCAGAAGCAGGAAGGAGGGAGGAGGTCATCCAGATGGAAGCTGCTGAGTGAGCAAAGACAGAGGGGAGGGAAAGTGCAGGACAGACATTGACGATAGCTGCAGTTGTGATACAGGGTGCAAGGGTGAGTGTCAAAGAAAAGGAGGCTAGAGGTAGGTCATTTTTTTTTCAGAAAACTTTTATTGAGTCCTTGCTATGTGCCAAGTGCTGGGGACAGAGTAGCGGCCAAACTGGATCAGGTCCCTGGCTTTCCCTTGTCTACTGACAGGTGGAAGCCAAATGTCCAGTAAGAAGTCAGGAATTTCTCCCCAAGGTAGGGAGGAGCCCTGGAAGGTCCTTGAGCTGGTGTAGGTCAAGGGCTAGGCCACAAGTGCGAAAAATGCCTTGGATTGAAGTGGGCATTTGTCTTAACGACCTCGTGGAAGGGCAAAGTCAGCACCTCCTAACAACTCTCAGGGGCCCTCAGGGCTGCATTCATTGAGGACCTACTATGTGCTAGGCTCTGGATGGGATGCTCTACATGTATTATGTCAATGACACCAAACACATCCACAGTGACCTCTTTATAATAGATGACGTTCATTTGTCAGAGAGGTTAAAGGACTTTCTGGAATCCTGGCCCCAAGATGTGGACTGCCTGCCCAGACAGCTATCACATGCTCTTCACATCCTGCTGGGTTCTGACCTCAGACCCAGCAGGCTGACACAATGGAAATGGCAGAGGCTGGAGAGCCAGCTGGGCCGCGGGACCCTGTGCAAGTCAGGTACACTTGCTGAGTCTCAGTTTCTTCACTTGTAAATGGTTTTTCCACAAATGGGTGTTCAATAAATGCCAGTTCTTCCTCCCTCTTTCCCGTTATAAATTCCAGAAATGGTTTTTGAAAGATCTGTGAGAGTTTACATCTATCACAAACGAGGTTAGGGCATTTCTTAGACTCTAGAGTCCCTTTACTCTCCGCTGGAAAACCAGCCTGAGTGTTCCCCTTTTCAACAGCTAAGCTGGTGCACACCCAGTCACATCCTTAACAAGAGGGTGAAGAGAAAATGATGGTAGGCAGCTCGTTTCTGGCAGCCCCTTTTAAAGCAGACCTTAAAAGAACAAAAAACAGCCACAAACCCCGTCACGATCAATAACATGTCAATAATTAAAGATCAAAAGAGACTCCCCTCTAAAAAACTAAAGTTAAATTGTCAAAAGCCTCCATTTGGGGATGCCCTGTCAACGCTTCTTGAAATGCCTGTGATAAAGGACCAGATTTTTGGTTTTTTCTTTTTTTCCCAATCCTTCATGGACCTATCTATTTCACAAAGCACAATATAAGTTACTAGAAAAATGAGAGAAGAAAACCTAGACATAGTATAACGTTTTATTATTAGTTTCAACAGACAAAAAATTACTGTGCCATATTGCTCTGAAGTTTCCTAAGAGTTCCACTCCATTTCTGTACTTATTTCGTCAGGAGCCAGTAACAAGCTGTTCATGGACGTGCATTGGTCCCCAGACCACTCTCGAGTAACACAGCAATGCCCTAGAACTTGTGGCTAACTGCTGGCATTGTAACATTGTTGCGAGTTAAGAAACACAAAACTAACGGTGAATTGCAAAGTGCTGTACACTAATTGGTTGGGGATGTCATCTTAGCCACTTTCATTCAGGTAAGCTGAGAAGGCTCCTAGAAGGGCAGGACTTGCCTGAAGTTACATAGTTTGTAAGTGGCAGATGCAGAACTGGCCTCCTAGTTCTCATCCAGGGCTCTTCCCACTCTACCTTGGGCAGTGGGTACTAGGATGTGTCACCTAAGTGCATTTTCAAGGAAGAACTCCATTCCCAGCTGCAGTAAGTGCAGTCTGCCCCTTCTGAGATCACCTCTATTGCAGAGAGCTGCCTGTGCAAGGGCATACAACCAATGACTGATCCAGCCAGGGTATAAAGGCAGGGCCACTTCAGCCAAAATCAATACAACTCTGATGGGCCATTTCAAGTTGACTTCTCCCTCCATCCAATTTTGCTGCCTTCCCTTCCTTCTCATGGTGTTGACTCCAAAGGTTCTGTAATAAACATCCTGCAGGCTACACACCATCTCAGAATCCACTTCCTGGAGAACCCAATCTGTGACATCATGGGTATGTGAAGAGGTAAATCCCAGTACAAGGGTCAGAAAGGTTAACTAATTTGTCTGCAGTCACACAACTTTAAGTGGTGGAGCAAGGATTTGAATTCAGATCTGACTGCAAAGGCTGTATTTTTGTCTGATACAGTGTGACCTGACTACCAGCTTGGGAAACAACAGAAAAGATCAGAAAAGTTGAACTTAATCTGCAAAATTAAAAATAACTCTTATTTATTCAAAATGGCCCAGTCATTTTAGAAAACAGTTTGACAGATTCTCATAAAGTTAAACACAGGCTTACTATACAACTCAGCAATGGTGCTCTTAAGTATTTACCCAAATGATTGGAAAACAAGTCTACATAAAAACCTGCACATGAATGTTTATGCGCACTTTATTCATAATCATCCAAAACAGGAAGCAACCAAGATGTACTTCAATAGGTGAATGGATTTTTTAAAAACCTGTGGTTCAAGCCATACAATGGAATCCTATTCAGAAATGTAGATAACTGAGCTGTAAATTCACACAATGCCTGGATTAATCTTAAGTGCATTTTGCTAAGTGAAAGAAGCCAGACCAAAAAGGCTACATACTATATGATTTCACTCCTATGATATTCTAGAAAAGGATAACATAGAGGGACAAAAAACAGATCATCTGTAGGAAGCCTATGGCTGAGGAAGCACTTGGAACTTTCTAGGGTGGTAGAACTAATTCCTATGGTATTATAGTGGTGTCTACTTGATACTATGCATTTGTTAAAACCCACAAGGTAGGCCAGGCACGGTGGCTCACGCCTACAATCCAAGCACTTTGGGAGGCCAAGGTGGATCGATCACCTGAGGTCAGGAGTTTGAGACCAATATGGCCAGTGTGGTGAAACCCCATCTCTACTAAAAATACAAAAATTAGCCAGGCATGGTGGCAGGCACCTGTAATCCCAGATACTCGGGAGGCTGAGATAGGAGAAGTACTTGAACCAGGAGGCAGAGGTTGCAGGGAGCCGAGATCATGCCACTGCACTCCAGCCTGTGTAACAAAGCGAGACTCCATCTAAAAAAAAAAAAAACGAAACGAAAACTACCCCACAATGTAAACTTTAATGTATAGAAATTAAACTTTTAAAATCAATCAAAAAGTTGGGATATCTCAGGATAGAATGCAAACTGCGATGATAAAAGAATCTCAACTGTCTTATGAAAGTGTGAGAAAACTTCACTGAAAGGAGTGGAAGAATAAAAGGCTGACCAAAGTAACTTTGGGAAAGAATATTTTGACCTGAAACTGCAAGACTGATATAAAAATACAATGTCCATTAAACTACATTGTAGTTGGTGAAGCTGAATTTCTCATGGGGGTGCAGGCTAATAAGTCTGAAATTGCTGTACATGGGTTGCAATTGAACACATAAGTAAATAGATGGCAGGGGCCAGTTTTCTCACTGTTGCAGAGGGAGGACGACTACAATGATCCATGTGGATCCTGAGTAGCTGGGGTTACAGGTGCCCACCACCATGTCTGTCTATATTTTGTATTTTTAGTAGAGATGAGGTTTCACCACATTGGCCATGCTGTCTCAAACTCCTGACCTCAGGTGATCCATCCGCCTTGGCCTCCCAAAGTGCTGGGATTGCAGGCATGAGCCTCCATGCCTGGCCTACCTTGTGGGTTTTAACAAATGCATAGTATCAAGGGATTAGGGGGAGACATCAGTATGAACTCATGTTTAGTTTAATATAGACAGAGCTGGACAGATCCAATTATAAATACGTATGTATTCATGGGAAATATATGTCTCCTAGTTCTGTCTTCTGAGAGGGACTAGAAACAATGGCACCCCAGTAGCAACTAGCACACCAACAGCCCAAATCTTGGTTTCTGGCTGGGCATGGTGGCTCATGCCTGTAATCCCAGCACTTTGTGAGGCCAAGGTGGGTAAATCACTTGAGCTCAGGAGTTCGAGACCAGCCTGGCCAACATGGTAAAACCCCATCTCTACTAAAAATACAAAAATTAGCTGGGCATGGTGGCAGGTGCCTATAATCCTAGCTACTCAGTATCCCAAGGCAGGAGAATTGCTTGAATCCAGGAGGTGAAGGTTGCAGTGAGACAAGCTCATACCACTGCACTCCAGCTTAGGCAACAAGAGCAAAACTGTATCTCAAAAATAAAATAAAATAAAAATAAATTTAAAAAGGATTCCTGAGACACTGAAAGAAATGCCTGATTCTGGGCAGGGCGCAGTGGTTCACACCTGTAATCCCAGCATTTTGGGAGACTGAGGTGGGCAGATCACCTAAGGTCAGGAGTTCAAGACCAGTCTGACCAAAATGGAGAAACCCCATCTTTACTAAAAACACAAAATTAGCTGGGCACGGTGGCATATGCCTGTAATCCAGCTACTCAGGAGGCTGAGGCAGGAGAACTGCTTGAACCCAGGAGATGGAGGTTGCGGTTAGCTGAGATCACGCCATTGCACTCCAGCCTGAGCGACAAGAGTGAAACTCTGTCTCAAAAAAAGCCTGATTCTAGGGCTGGGCAGGAAAAATACAAGATGAGACTAAAAAATCTTGTAGTGCCAGAAAGTAAAGAAGTGCTTAAAAAAACAAAATGAAGATGATATCTCAAAAGGACACAGGAGTCAAACTGAACAAGCTCCCTATGTCCACAGCTGGACCAATTCAAGCAAGAAAATAAACAACATAGTACTGGGATTATAATCCAAAGTGCAAAATAAATATCTGTGAGTACATACTGATATAAATGATTGAATAATAAATAAATGGAGTGAAAAGATACATCTCCCTAAGAGAAGAATCCCAAATAACTTCTGGAGCTATTCGCCCCTCAAGGTGATGGAACTGAGCCCTCTCCCAGTTAAACTGGGATGTGCTTACAGACTTGCTCCCAAGGAGAGCATAGGGAAAGAGCTGGGTGTGGAGGGAGGGACAGGGAGTAATTTTACAGTGAAAACACCTAGAAAACACTACCTCTGCCAGGTGATCAAGGTTAATATTACCAGTGATAAGTCATGTTGATAGTAAGTACCCTTGATGTGATGTGATGAGAATGGTACGTCATTCCTGTGACCTTCCACTCCAAATCCCATAACCCCAGTCTAATCAGGAGAAAACATCAGGTAAATCCATATTGAGGAACAGCCTACAAAACACCTGACCTGTACTTCTCAAAACTAAAAGTCATCAAATACAAAGAAAATCTGAGAAACGCCACAGACCAGAAGAGGCTAAGAAGAGATGATATCTAAATGAAATACAGTATCCTGGATGGAATCCTTGAACAGATAGAAGTCATTAGGAAAAACTAGTAAAACAGGAACAAAATGAGTAGTTTCATTGATAGTAAAGTGCCAATCTTGGGCTCTTTAGTAGTGACAAATGTGCAGTAAAATGTTACAGAGGGTAACATTTAGGGTGGAAGATATACAGGAATTCTCTTTACTATCTGTGCATCTGTTCTGTACATCTAAAACTATCCTAAAAGTTTACTTACATTAAGAAAAATTGCTGTGAGATGTCATATTAGCTTTCTGCAGCTGTTATAGCAAATTATCACAAATCCGGTCACTTAAAACAACAGAAGTGCATTCTCTTACAGCTATGGAGGCCAGAAGTCTGAGACCAGTGGCGATGGTATCAGTTTTACCAGGCGCCGGCAGGGCCACTTCCCTCCAGAGGCTCCAAGGGAGAATCTGTTTCCTTGACTGTCCAGCTTCTAAAGCTACTTTCCTTGGCTCATGGGCTCTTCCTCCACCTCCAAAGACGGCACCATCTTCGAATCTTTCTCTCTGCTTCCATTATCACATCATCTTCTGCCCTCTGTGTCTCATAGAATCTCTCCCTGCTTCCCTAATGGCATTCAGAGCCTGTCCAGATCATCCAGAATAAGCTCCATCTCAAATTCCTCAACATAATCTCATCTGCAGAACTCTGTCAACCATTTTTGCCATGTAAGCTAACATCTACAGGTTCTAGAGACTCTGATGCAGATATCTTTTGAGGGGCCATTTTTCAGCCTACCACAGGTGCTAAGTAAGTTCTTCATTCTCTCTGAGCCTCAGATTCCTCATCTGGGAGTGATATATGCAAATGTGAAGTAAATTAGGAGGGCTTATCTGCCACTGGACTGGTAGAAGGGGAAGGCAGGAGCTGAAGAGCACCTTGTCTTGGGCAAATGAGACCTGACACTACTCCTCTCTTCCCCATGTGTTTCTCCCCTCCACACTGGTCAGAGTTCCTGATGAGGATGTGGTAGTACAAGCAAAGAAATCTGGAGCTGGGGATCCTAAGATCTGAGTTCAAGTCCCAGCCCTGTCAGCAACTTGCAGCATGACCTCAGGTAAATCACTTTCTGTATCCGGAGTACACAGTGATTCTAAGAAGCACATATATGTCAATTCTGCCCTGGGAAAGGGCTGGAGAAGGACTACTGAGATCCCTCTTGCCCTGAGAGGTCATAATTATGGGATGTTTCTATTCCTGGTGTCTTCCTACTGACTAAAGGATTTAGGTCCCTCCTTGTAACTAGAGCCCAGTGGAAGCAGCAATGCTTAGTAATGGTAGTAATGGTAGAGGTTTAGGCACTGTGGCTTGTGGGAGGGTGAAGAGGGAAGGGAGGAGCCTCCTGTTTCTCACTCACTTCTCCCAAGGTCCTGTTAGTCTAGACTAGGGGTCAGCAAGCTACAGCCTCTGTTTGAATGACCTGTAGGCTAAGAATGGTTTTTACAGATGAACCTTCGAAATCAAGGTAATGAATGATAGGGAAGCCTAACTTTGAGCCCCAGTGAACTGAAATGTCATCGTCCAAAAAAGAATTTCATTCTCTTATTTGAAGACCTATGTTACAAAAAATTATATTCAATTATTTACTTTGGGTTTACAGTTAAAATTTTGTAGTCAGGTGTGATGTCATGCACCTTAGTCCCAGCTACTCTGGAGGCTGAGGTGGGAGGATCGCCTGAGCCAAGGAGTTCTAGGCTGTAGTGTGCTATGCCAATGGTGTGTCCACACTCAGTTTGGCATTAATATGATGACTTCCTGGGAGCAAGTGTTGCCAAAGGAGGGGTAAACCAGCCCAGGTCAGAAATGGAGCCGGTCAAAACTCCTGTGCTGATTAGTAGTGGGATCAAACCTGTGCATAGCCACTGCACTCCAGCCTGGCAACTTCATGAGACCTCTTCTCTTTAAAAAAAAGCAAAAACAAAAACGGGCCAGGTTCAATGGCTCACATCTATAATCCTAGCACTTTGGGAGGCCGAGGCAGGCTGATTGCCTGAGCTCAGAAGTTTGAGACCAGCCTGGGCAACACGGTGAAACCCCATATCTACTAGAAATACAAAAAATTACCCAGGTGTGGTGGTGGACACCTGTAGTCCCAGCTACTCAGGAGGCTGAGGCAGGAGGATCACTTGAACCAGAAGGCAGAGATTGCAGTGAGTCGAGATCACACCACTGCACTCCAACCTGGATGACAGAGCGAGACTCGGTCTCTAAAAACAAACAAACAAAAATATCTTGTAGAAACACATTTTATCGCTTGTTATATGAATACTTGCATAATACCCTGGACTTTGCCTTTCGGCCTGGAAAGCTTCTATCAGCCCCCAATTAATGAGTTGTCCTATCTTCCACCTCAAATCTGTCTTAAGCCTTCCACTGTAAGTCTGAGCATACCATTCCCCTGATTCAGACTTCCCATGATCTATCTGTCCAGCTCCTTGGCTGGCGTACAGCCCTCACACTCTGGTTTCTGTCTTCCTTCCCAGCCACTCCCTACTGTTCAGCCATGTTGAACTTCCAGTTCACTAGGGCACCCTGCTTCCCCAAGCACCAGCATTTTTTTTTTTTCGGAGTCTCACTCTGTCACCCAGCCTGGAGTGCAGTGGCGCGATCTTGGCTCACTGCAACCTCCATCTCCTGGGTTCAAGCGATTCTCTTGCCTCAGTCTCCCGAGTACCTGGGACTGCAGGCATGTACCACCATGCTCAGCTAATTTTTGTATTTTTTAGTAGAAACGGGGTTTCACCATATTGGATAGGCTGGTCTCAAACTCCTAACCTCGTGATCTGCCCACCTCGGCCTCCCAAAGTGCTGGGATTACAAGTGCTAGCCACTGCTCCTGGCCAGCACCAGTATTTTGCACAAGCTGTTCCCTCTGCCTAACATGCTGTTTACCGCCCAAGTCCAATTCCTCTTGGTCTTTTAAGTTATGTTAGACATTTACTACTCCAGAAAACCATCCCTGATCCAACCTCCCTCCAGGCTGTGAGGTGCCTCCTCTGGGCTTCCACAATTCCCTGCTTCCTTCCAGCCCAGCACTGATCAAGCTTTTAAAATGTCTATGGCCTCCACCAGACTGGGAGCCCCTCAGAGCCGAGGTTGGTCTGATTATGCACTGATGTCCCCACTTCCCAGTGGCAAGGCTCCTGCTAGCTCCTACAGTTTGGGAAGGGAGCAGGAGCTGGGTGTCAGGAGGCTCAGTTCATTTCCTTCCCTGGACTGCAGTCCCTCATCTGTATGATGAAGACTGAGGGCCACTGGCTGATCCTCTAAGCACTGGGAGTGAAACTTTGGGGGTAGGGACAGCAGCTGAGCTCCCAGACACCCTTATCAGTCCTCTAGAGGCAACTCCAGACAGACATGAGACTGGGCTCTGCAACAGGCGTGATCTGGGCCATTCCAGCCAAAGGTCAGTCCTCAGTACCCAGCTGCAACTGGCTTGGCCCTGGACCCTGCCTGCCCATCCCCCTACCCTTTCCTCCCCTGAGAGCCAGGAATAAAAAGGATCTTGGCTGGCCACACTTCTGGCGTGGGCTCAGGAACACGTGTGCAGACCTGTGTGTATGTCTATAGATATGCTTCTGCAAGAACATCTATCTATATTTGTGTGAAAGCATGTACATCCCTGTGCACGAGTCTGTGAGTGCATGCCTGTGCATCAGTGCATGTGCGCCACATGCATAGTCACACCAGTATGCTCCTGTGCCCCTATGTGTCTGAGTGTGCATGGCTACAGGTGTGACCCTGTGCATGTTTATCGGCAGGTGGGAGAGTCAGCCCCCTTCAGCCCTGTCAAACAATGCCATCTGGTTCTTTGGGATTCCCCTGACCCTGTTCCCTGCCCTCACACGCCGATGCCCTCACTTGAGTGATCAGCTTCTGGCATCCAGTCTAAAGGGAGCCTCATCTCTTCTCTCATCAACCCAGTGCTTTGCAGGGAGATCTAGAATCCTGAAATAATCAGGATGAATCTAAGGGTAGTGAAGGAGACACTGGAATGCCCCATCAGATTCCCTTTCATCATTCTGTGTACACCATTCTATTGGCTTTTCCTGCTAACCATCTGCCTATGCAACGCTCCTGGCTTGCCTTGTACTACCAAAGACACTTTTTCTCATGTGCAGACAGGATGGTAAACGTCTGGGAGTTACATCACCCCATTCTCCCCTCAGGTGACCCTCAGACTAAATGGCGAAAGGCACCTGACTTGCTTTCCTTTGGAACAAACTCTGGAGCAAAAGTGACCCCCTGGAGCTCCCCTGAGGGATCAGGCTAAGGTTGCACTGAACTTGAATCACAAGTTTGCTTAGCTTTTCCCCTTCCCTGCCCTGCTTTCCCAACTCCTTCTTTAGTTTATCCCATGGGCATTTCCTTCACAAACCAGTAATCTCAGGGTCTGCTTCTAGGGAGCCAACCCTAGACAGAGAGGATAAGCCTAGAAACCATGAACCCTGACTATATCCCTGCACCCCTACCAATGTACAAAGAGGACACTGAGGCTCAGAGAGGGGGTGTGTATCTACAGAGGCCCCCTCTTCGCATGCTATGCTTGCTCCCTTCATCTCCATCACCCACCTTACCCCACCTCCCCTGCAGGCCCCAGGTCCTCTCTTCAACGCCCCCAATATCCTTGGGTTAGCAAAGTTTCTTGAGCCTACTTGGATCTCCCAATCTTGGGGTGCCCCCTCATCTCTCCTTGGAGAATGAAGCAGTCAGGACTTAAGCAAAACAAGTAAAAAAAAGAGAGAGAGAGAGAGAATGACAGAGAGAGAGATCTGAAGATGGGGATCAGCAAGGCAAGAATTCCTCTGGCAATGCCCCCTCACTGTCTCCAAGTGGGGACAACTGGGAGGCGAACGGGGTTTGGGTGATAAGATATCACTTCTCATTCTCAGATGAGGCCGTGTATGGTAGAAAAGGTACTGTTCTGGAAATCGAGAGACCTGGATCCCAACTTCAACTCTCTTATCACCTGACAGAATAACCTGAAAAGAGTCAACCCTTGAGAGTTGAAACTTCAAGAGTTTCAAGAGTCAAAACAGCTGAGTCAATGCTCTGAGGGACTCTATTTCCTCCTATGTAGAACAGCAGCAGTGGAGCATAGAGAAGCAGAGCATTTCGGGGACAAGATGCCAACCTCAAATCCACTTCCTAGACACATGGCAATCTCTTCAAATAAACGAACCAGTTCCTAACCCCATCTGTGCCTTAACGTCCTCATTTGTCAGTGGAGATGATAGCAGGACTGATCTCAGGGGTTGTTCTGAGGATTTAATGGGATAATCCTGCACATAGAGCCCTTTGCAGGTCCCCAGCACACAGCAAGCTTTGGATAGCTGGTGGCTATTTTTGCCCTTGTTATGTATCATTCCAGAGTTGTGTAACCTGTGGCCTCACCAACTTGACACAACTCCTATGCTCTATAAAAGTCAAAGGACATTGCACAGAGGAGACAATGTCTGGCAGAAGCAGAGTTTAAAGGGCTTCCCTTCTCCCAGTCCCACCTGCCCTGCCTCTAATGTCTTTCCTGGCTTCAGAAAGAAGAAACAGATTCCCAGGGGCTCCAGGCACAAGGCTGGGCCCCCCGCTGAGCTAATCCAGGTGGGGTGAGTGTGCGTCTCTATCCTGACAGGGTCTGCTGAAGAGCACTGCCAAATTCTATTTCCTTTCCATTTAGTGAAGTGGATAGAAATAACGCAGGCTTAACCTTTTCCCACCTTCCCTGCCAGCATTCATTTAGAGACGGTTTTGTTGTTGTTACTGATTTTGCTGTTTTTGTTTTATTGCGATTCTTCAGGTTAGAATCTGTATTTATTTTGTAGTATTTCTTTAAAATTTTCAAAATTGTGGTGAAATATAAGTAACATAAAATTTACCATTGCAGACCGGGCGTGGTGGCTCACGCCTGCAATCCCAGCACTTTGGGAGGCAAAGGTGAGCGGATCACGAGGTCAGGAGATCGAGACCATCCTGGCCAACATGGTGAAACCCTATCTCTACTAAAAATACAAAAATGAGCCAGGCATGGTGGTGTGTGCCTGTAATCCCAGCTACTAGGGAGGCTGAGGCAGCAGAATCGCTTGAGCCCGGGAGGCAGAGGTTGCAGTGAGTCGAGATTGTGACACTGCACTCCAGTCTGGCGACAGAGCAAGACTTTGTCTCAAAAATTAAAAAAAATTACCATCAGAACCATTTGTAAGTGCACAGTTCAATGGTGTTGAGCACATTCACATTGTTGGGTAACCTTCAACACCATCCATCTCCAGAATGCTCTTCATCTTGCAAAAGCAAAACTCCGTTAAACAATAACTCCCCACCCGCTCCAATCCCCTTGTCTTCGCTTTGTTGTTGTTGTTGATCTGTGCAAGAATTGGCTTTTGTAGAGTGATCTCTTTAATAAATATTTACCAATGGTTTCCTGACCTGGCATTGTACTAGGCCTGGAACGCAGGGGGAACTTCAGGCTTATCATTAGCTCTGAAGGTTTAGGATTCAATAAGACTGAAAAAATGGAGGAAAGTTTTTTTCATGTGTTCATTCAACAAAATGTTCCTAATCTTATCAGGCCCGTGGGACCAGGAAGCAGTAATGGAAGACGTACCCTGTCCCTACCCTGGAGGTACTCACGTCCAATGCCAGAGTAAAGGAGCTGGTGTGACCAGTGGCTATCTGGGCTCTGAGCTTCCCCTCCCCATGCTTCTCTGCTTAGCCAAATCCTACCCTCACACTAGCAGAGTGAAACACAAGCTGCTATGGAAATGCAGGGGTGCCACCAACCATAGGTGTGCCAGGACCATGGAAGGCTGAGGGTGAAGAAGAGCTGAGAAAGGATTCATCAAAATTATGTATGTTTGAAAGGACACTATTGAGAAATGTCAAAGATAAGCCACAGAACGGGATAAAATATTTGTAAAGCAAATATCCGATAAGGAACTGGTATCTACAATATATTTAAAATCTTGCAACCCAAAAGTAAAAAGACAACCCAATTAAAAATGGACAAATCTTGCAACCCAAAAATAAAAAGACAACCCAATTAAAAATATTGGGAGGCCGAGGCGGGTGGATCACGAGGTCGAGAGATCGAGACCATCCTGGTCAACATTGTGAAACCCCGTCTCTACTAATACAAAAAAATTAGCTGGGCACGGTGGCGCGTGCCTGTAATCCCAGCTACTCAGGAGGCTGAGGCAGGAGAATTGCCTGAACCCAGGAGGCGGAGGTTGCGGTGAGCCGAGATCGCGCCATTGCACTCCAGCCTGGGTAACAAGAGCGAGACTCCGTCTCAAAAAAAAATAAAATAAAATAAAAAAATAAAAAAATAAAAAAATGGACAAATACCCAAAAAGGATGTATAAATCCCCAGTAAATACACGAAAAAATGCTAAACATTGGCCAGGCACAGTGGCTCACACCTGTAATCCCAGCACTCTGGGAGGCAAAGCTGGGAGAATTACATGAGGCCAGGACTTTGAGACCAGCCTGGGCAACAGAGTGAGACCTCCCCACCCATCTCTACAAAGAAAAAAAAAAAAAAGAGAGAGAGAAATTAGCCTGAGGACGATGACCCACACCTGTAGTCCCAGCTACCCAGGAGGCTGAGGTGGGAGGATCACTTGAGCCCAGGAAGTTGAGGCTGCAGTAAGCCATGATTGTCTTACTGTACTCCAGCCTGGATGACAAAGTGAGACCCTGTTTCTTAAAAAAAAATTGCCCAATGTCATTAGTCATCAGAGAAATATGAATCAAAACTATAATGGGACACCACTTCATACCCATTAGAATGGCTAGAATAAAGAAGTCAGGTAATAACAAGTGTTGTCGAGGATGTGGAGAAATTAGAACCTGAAACACTAATCATGAGAACGTAACATAGTTCAGGCAATTTGAAAAACAATCTGGAAATTCTTCAAAAGTTTAAGCATGAAATTGCCACTGGATTCAGTAATTTCACCCCTAGGTTTATCTTAAGAGAAATGAAAACATAGTCACACAAAAATTTGTACACACAGGTTCACAGCAGCATTATTCACAATAGCCCAAAGAAGGAAATCACCCATATGTCCATCAAATGATGAACAGATAAAAACAAAAGGTGATAGGTTGGTGCGAAAGTCATTTGAGGTTTTTTGCCAATAGTATCCCTACAATGGACTATTATTTGATCACAAGTAGTAATGAAGTACTGATACAGAGTACAACAAGGATGAACCTTGAAAACATGCTAAGAGAGAAACCAGAAACAAAAGATCACATTTCACAATTCAGTTTAACTATTTCGAAGTGTACAATTCAGTGGCATTAATTACATTTGCAATGTTGCACAAATAATACCACTATCTGGTTCCAGGATTTTTAAATCTCTGCCCTCCCCCCGACAACCATACACCTCATGCCTATTCTCTCCTTCCTCTAGGCCTTGGCAACTACAGAGTTTTTGGTGTGTTTCTGTTTTGTTTTTTTGAGATGATGAAATGTTCTAAAATTGATTGTGGTGATGGTTGCACAACTCTGTAAACATACTAAAATCCATTGAATTGTATACTTTAAATTGGTGAGTTGTGTGGTATATGCACTAAATCTCAATAAAGCTGTTAGAAAGAAATGTTGAGAAGAATCCTCTGACATCTCAGTCTCTCCCCTCAGCACAAGTTAGCAGTGGCCAACAACTAGAAAAATTTGCAAACATGGCAACAACAAAACCCAAACCTAGCTCAATTCTGACTAGATCAGCTCAAAAACCACACTAAGAAAAAGAGGCATGCCCATTCCAAGCATAAATCTATTTATCTCAATTTCTTCTTTTTTTCTATACATGATATTTGACATTCCATCAAAAAACAGGTGATACTCACACACGAAAAATATCCATTATCAAGAAATAAAACACATAGAAGAACCAGACTGAAAGATGAGTGAAACTATAAGATTCTGGGGCTGAGTGTGGTAGCTTATGTCTGTAATCCCAGCACTTTGAGAGGCCAAGGTGGGTGGATCACCTGAGGCCAGGAGTTCGAGGCCAGCCTGACCAACTTGGTGAAACCCTAACTCTACTAAAAATACAAAATTAGCTGGGCATAGTGGTACATGCCTGTAATCTCAGCTACTTGGGAGGCTGAGGCACGAGAATTGCCTCAGTGATTCTCCTGAACCCAGGAGGTAGAGGTCGCAGTGAACTGAGAGCACAACATTGCACTCAAGCCTGGGCGACAAGAACAAAACTCATCTTAAAAAAAAAAAAAAAGAAGTTGGAACCATATGACAGAAGTTTTAAAATAACTATGATTAATAAGTGAAAGGATCCAGTGGAAAAGGTGGACAACCTGAATGAACAGATGGGGAATTACAGCAGAGAGATGAAAACTATTTTTTAAAAAAAGAATCAAAGTGCTAGAAATGAAAAATAACATATCAAAGATCAATAAGTCTTTCAATGTGCTTAGCAACACAAAGATAAAAAAGAGTGTGTACTGGACACAGAGAGGGGAACAACACACACCACAGCCTGTTGGGGGATGGGAGACGAGGGGAGGGAACTTAGAGGATGGGTCATAGGTGCAGCAAACAACCATGGCACATGTATACCTACGTGACAAACCTGCACGTTCTGCACATGTATCCCAGGTTTTTCTTTTTCTTTAAGAAGAAATAAAGAAAAACAAAACAAAGCAAAACAAAAAGAGTGTGAATGGGTTGGGGGCTGGGGGTGATGGGAAACAGAGCATCTAAGACCTGTAGAACAGTATCAAACAGTCTGTATGTGTGTGTAATTGGAGTCCCCGAAGGAAACAAGAGAGAAGAAAAAAGAGAAAATTCAAAGAGACAATGGTTGAGAATTTTTCAAATTTAATAAAAGACAACAAATCACAGACCCAAGAATTCCAGAGAACCTCAAGCAGGATAAATACAAAATATACACCCCGTAGATCCAAAAACTGCCAAAAAACAAAACCAAAAGTAAATATTAAAGATAACCAGAGAAAAAATGGAATATTACATACAAAAGAACAAAGATAATATTTACTGCAGATTCTTGTCAGAGTTTTTGCAAGGCAGAACACAATGGAGTGACATCTTTACTATAGGGAAAAAGCCATCATCTCGGATTTCTATTCCCAGGGAAAAGGCCATTTCAAATGGAGATAAAATAAAGACTTTTAAGACAAAGGCTAAGAGAATTCATTGCCAGCAGAGCTGCACAACCAGAAATGTTAAAGGAAGTTTAGGTGAAATGCATGTAATACCAGAGTGCTGGGAACTGTGAAAGAAAATGAAGGCCGGGCCTGGTGGCTCACGCCTGTAATCCCAGCAATTTGGGAGGCTGAGGTGGGTGGATGACCTGAGGTCAAGAGTTCGAGATCAGCCTGGCCAATATGGTGAAACCCCATCTCTACTAAAACTACAAAAATTAGCTGGGTGCAGTGGCACACACCTGTAATCCCAGTTGCTCAGGAGGCTAAGGCAGGAGAATTGCTTGAACCTGGGGGGCAGAGATTGCAGTGAGCGAAGATCGCCCCACTTCACTCCAGCCTGCGCAAATGAGTGAAATGCTGTCTAAAAAAAAGAAAAAAAAAAGAAGATAAGCATAAAAGACTGTATTCTTATTTTTAATCACTTTACAAGATAATTGACTGTCTAAAGCAAAAACAGTAATAATATATTGTAGCGTTTATAACATCTGTAGAAATAAAATGTATAACAAGATAGCACAAAGGCTAGGAAGGAAGAGGTGGAAGTACTATACAGTTGTGAGGTTCTTACCCTACAAATAAAATAGTACATTAGCATTCAAAGGTAGACTAATAAATTTAAGATGCATATTGTAAACCCTAGGTCAACCACTAAATTTTTTAAGAGTATAATCAATGACCCAGCAGTGGAATAAAATGGAATAACAATAAAATATTAAATTAATCCAAAAGAAGACATGAAGAGAGGAAAAAATTATAAAAGATCAGATAGGAAAACTCAGAAAAAAACTAGCAAGGTGGTAGATTTAAATTCAGCCATATCAATAATTATATGAATGGTAAAGGTCTAAATACCCAATTAAAAGACAAACTGTCAAATTTTATTTTTTCAAAAAGACCCAACTATATTCTCTTTCTTTCTCTCTCTCTCCCTTTCTCTCTCCCTTTCTCTCTTTCTTTCTTTCTTTCGATGGAGTCTGACTCTGTTGCCAGGCTGGAGTGCAGTGGTACACTCTGGGCTCACTGCAACCTCTGCTTCTTGGGTTCAAGCAATTCTCCTGCCTCAGCCTCCTGAGTAGCTGAGACTACAGGCCCACACCACCATGCCTGGCTAATTTTTGTATTTTTACAAGAGATGGGGTTTCACCATGTTGGCCAGTGTGGTCTCGATCTCCTGACCTCATGATCCACATGCCTCGACCTCCCAAAGTGCTGAGATTACAGGTGTGAGCTACTACACGGGGACCTCCAACTATATTCTTTATATAAGAACTTCCCTTTGTTGCCCAGGGTGCCCAGGGTGGTCTGGAATTCCTAGGTTCAAGTGATCCTCCTGCCTCAGCCTCCCTACTTCCTGGGATTATAGATGTGAGCCACCCTGCCTGGCAGAACCTCAATTTAAATATAAAAACATAACACAGGCTAAAAGTAAAAGGATGGAAAGTGTTACACACACAAACACTAATCAAACACTGACAAAACAGAGCAGAGTGAAAAACAGGAAAAATAAAAAATTAAGGTGGCTATATTAATATAACACAAAGTAGGTCTCAGAACAATATTACCAGGAATAAAAGGGGACATGATATAATGATAAAGAGGCCAATTCATCAAGAAGATATAATCCTAAATATATAGTGTCTGATAACAGATCTTCAAAATACTTGAAACAAAACCTGATAGCACTGAAAGAAAAAATAGACAAATCCACAATTATAATTGGGGATTTCAAATTCCTCTCTCCTTTCAGTAATTGATAAAACAAATAGACAGAAAATCAGAACGATATAGACAACCTGAATAACAATATCAAACGATTCAACCTAACTGACATTTATAGAACACTATATACACAGAATAAAAATTTGCAGGAAAAAAAAAAGATTTGCCAAGACCGATCATGTTACCAAAATTCTGCCCATGAAACAAAGCTTAACAAATTTAAAAGAATTGAAGTCATATGAAGTATGCTTTATAATCAAAATGGAATTACATTAGAAACCAATAATAAAAATATAGCTAAAACATTCCCAAATATTTGAAAACAATGCCCTTTTTAAAAAATAATGCATCAAAGAAGAAATTACAAAGGAAATTTTAAAATATTTTAAACTGAATGAAAATGAAAACACAATGTATAAAAATTTATGGAACGCAGCTAGAGCAGTTTTTAAAGGAAAATGTATAGCATTAAATGCTTACATTATAAAATAAAAAAGGGGCCAGACACAGTGGCTCACACCTGTAATCCTAGCACTTGGGAGACCAAGGTGGGCCAATTCCCTGAGGTCAGGAGTTCACCAACCAGCCTGGCCAACAGAGTGAAACCCCGTCTCTACTAAAAGTACAGAAAAATTAGCTGGGTGTAGTGGTGCATGCCTGTAATCCCAGCTACTTGGGAGGCTGAGGCAGAAAAATCGCTTGAACCCAGGAGGCGGAGGTTGCAGCAAGCCAAGATTGTACCACTGCACTCCAGCATGAGCAACAGAGCGAGACTGCCTCTGAAAAAATAAAAATTAAAAAGGATTGGAATCAATAATCTAAACTTAAGAAAAAGAAGGATAAAATATAGCCAAAGCAAATGGAATAAGGATAAAAGCAGAAGCAAATGAAATTGGAAACGGATACATAGAAAAAATAATGAAAACCAAAGGGTTTTACTGAAATAAATAAAATGGATAAATCTCTAGTCAGATGGATTAAAAAAAGTAGAGAGACAAATTACCACTATTAGGAATGAAAAAGAGATATCACTAAAGCTCCTACAGATATTATCAGAATAACCAGTGACTATTATAAACAACTCTATGCCAATGTATTTGATAGCTTATGAAATGTCCTAATGGAGGCCCTCAGAAGTGGCCAAGTCATTTCTTCCACATCTGCACCTGGTCTAACTGTGAGGCTTGGGGCAGCCATGAAGGGAAATGTGGGTTACCCACTGTTCAAACTGCTGTGGGAACACGCCTCCAGCCCCAAGTGGATGGGGTTAGCCTGGCAGAGGCTACACTGTGCTAACTGACTGAGTTCAAAATCTCAGGTTTATCTCAGGTCTGAGCCTATTTCTCAACATCGGGTACATAAGAAATGGTGGCCATGGACTTAATTCTGGAGATTGCCCAACAACAGTGTTGGAAAATTCCCACATTTAGGCTTTTCTTCCTGCCTAAGCCATGCTGGACACCATCTGACACAGGGCTCTCTCTCTGTCTCTCTCTCTCTTTCTGTCACGCCACCACTCCACCCCCTCTTCCATTCAGGCCCAGGTAAATAAAATAAGAATAAGCAAGGGCCTTGATACCAAAATAACCAAGATTCAAGTCCCAGCTCTTCCTCTAACTAGCTACAAATTCTCGAAGCCTCAGTTTACTCATTTCTATTTTAAGGTTGTTGTGAACTCACACCTCTAAGATCGCTGTAGAGGTTAAATAACAAGATGCATGTACAGTGTTATGAACAAGATCAGGGCCAAATTCCTATCAGTCTCTGGTCTCTTCCCAACTCCAATGCAGATTACTCCCTCCTCTCAGTTTGACCTTGAACTTCAGAAGCTTCAGGAGGCCAGGGACTGGGTCGGTTTTCTTCTCACCATTGTATCTCTAATACCTACACAGGTGTTGCAAGGCAAAGAGCATATATGTAATAAATGTGTTGAATGAATGGGTGAATGAATTAATGAATGACAGTCATTCTAGGTACCATGATAGTTGATACTGGATGCTACAATGTATTTTCCAAGTTCCCAGAGTGCATATGATTGCAGAAGGAGGAATGGGCAATAAGACGGATAAGATCCAGTCTTTACCCTTGAGGAATCCATAAATGTTTTCTGACGTCTACCCTGTGCCAGGTCCGCTCAGAATCAGCTCAGAATCTGATCAGAATCAGGTGTACTGTCCCTTCATACAGTCAGGTGGAAGGGGAGGAATACAGACAGATAAATTATTTGGTGGTGACTTATGCCTTTCCATTCTGGGAAGCCAAAGTGGGCAGACTACTTGAGGTCAACAGTTTGAGACCAGCCTGGTCAACATGGTGGAACCCCGTCTCTACTAAAAATACAAAAAAATTAGCTGGGCATGGTAGAGCGCACCTGTAATCCCAGATATTCAGGAGGCTGAGGCACGAGAATCACTTGGACCCAGGAGGCAGAGATTACAGCGAGTCAAGATTGCGCCACTGTACTCCAGCCTGGGTAAGAGAGCAAGACTCCATCTCGAATATATATATATATATATATTTTTTTTTAACATACTTTCTGCTTCTATAAAATGTGGCTTCTCCAAGCTGTGAACTTCCAGCAGGGAAGGACTCTACTCCCGAATTTCCAGCTCAAACCCTGGTGTTAGTTTTTCTTTGTTTCTTTGTTTCTGTGCAGCAAGCAGCAGAAGTGTTAAAAGTTTAGATGAAAGTTTTAAAAAGGGGTATGGTTGTAAAGAAGGTTTCTTGAAGGAAGATGTGTCAAGACAGGACAGATGGGCAGGGTGTCAAAATGGGGGAGCTTGGGGAAGGGCTTGAGTTTAAGAGCACAGTGTGGGCAGGGGCCCAGAAGTAGAAAAGCAGCATGTTCAGGGGCATGGCAAGTGACCTGATGGGGCTAGCAAGCTGGACCCACATCAGAGCGAGGCAGTGGAGGAGTGGAGGGGGCTGGAGAGAGTGGCAGGGGCAGGATCATGTGAGATCTTGAATGCTAAGTTAAGGAGCTTGGGCCTCATCCTAAGAGCTATGGGGAGCCTTGGGAAACAGTGGTTGGGTTCTGTGTCCCAAAGCTCATTCTGGGAGTCTGGAGATGGGACCAGTGAAAAGGTTAGTACATCTTGTCTATGCAAGATGGCATGGCCCAAGGCTGCAGAGAGGGAGAGGACTGTTTCCTCGTTGTTGGAGGTGAAGGTATCAGTGTGAATGTTTCTATATGTGTCCATGAGCACAAGCAATCTTTCTTAGAGGGTCAGTGTAATTAAAAAAAAAATTTTAAATATTAGAAAGAAAAACCAAACCCTATTCAGTTTCATGGCTATCGCACCATAGCCAACAGCCTGGGGGAGGCCAAAGTTACCAAAGAAAGAGGCTGAGAGACAACCAGCCAAAGCCTGACTTTATATTTCTTTCTCATTAATAGCATCCTGCAGATTCACATTCTTCTACAGGCTTTAAGGTGTTTTAATCCTGGTTATCCCATCCAAAATATTTGCTTTTCTACCTTTCTTTGTGTTTCCTGTATGCCTCATGTCAACATCCTTGTTCAGGTCACTTATTAAAAAAAAAAAAAAAATCCATTAGGTCAGGCTGAGGTGGAGCCTGGAATGACCAGGAAACTTTACTCTAAAATGAACTCCTACCTGAGGCAACTCTTCCTCCCTAGCAGGGCCCACACAGGCCTGCTGGTCACCTCCCTGCTCAGGACTCTGCTGATATCACAGACCTAGCCCTAGGCCAGTTTGGGAACTAGTCAGGCCACTGGAAGGAAAACTGATGCAAGGGTACCACCCCTCCTGGGTGACTCAGTCCTAGCTCCTGATAACTCATGGGGTTTTTTTGTTTGTTTTTTGTTTTTTTTTTTTCTCTTGAGGGCCACAGAACAACCTTTATAGAATGCAGTTATACAACTGACCTCAGAATATGCCAGGATTTTGCAGCCATTATAGAGAATTGTCTCTGGAGCCAGACTGTCTCAGCTTATATCCTGGCTCTGCCACTTCCTAAGCTGTGTGACCTTGGACAGTTTTTTTAACCTCTTTGTGTCTCAATTTCTTCATCTAAAAAATGGACTCATATAGTATCTACTCCAAAGGGTAGACTGGTGTAAGGCTTAACTAAATCCGCCCATGTAAGGAACCTAGAATAGTAACTGGCAGACAGTAAATACTCACAGAAGTTTAACGCCTGGTATTGCCTACTGTAGTTCATGAAAACTGCTGCATCTCCTTTTGGAAAAATCAGGATGGCACTAGCCCACCTTCAGTCTTCCAACGCTTCTCCATCTGAACAGCATTCCCTAGAGGTTATGGATTTCTGTCATCTGCAGGTTCTCTGAGATGCAGTTGGAGCAATTTAATACAGCAGAGCAGTCCCATGCTCCACTGTAGTCTCACTGCAAAGCACTTCGGTACTGTTTCTCAAAATGTGGGCTTCAAACTAGCAGTATCAGCATCTCGTGGGAACTTGTTAGAAATGCACATTCTGAGCCTCTCTCCAGAACCTAGTGAATCAGAAACTCTGGGGGTGGAACCCAGCAAGCTGTGTTTTAACCAGCCCTCTGCTAAGGTTTGAGAACTGCCACAGCATAGTATAGCACAGTGGTTTATTTAGGTAGTTACAACCCAGTTCATTGCCCGCTCCTTCTCCACAAAGTGTTCCTGATTCCCTCAGAACCCTCTTTTACTGACAGCTCTAACTCCCTCCCTGTATTACTGTTGTCCATGTCCAGAAGTGCCTCCCTGTATTGCATGTTCCTGAGAGCAGTGTTGGGTCTTACTCATCTCTGCACTGGGCAGCCCAGGGCCTGCCACAGGGACTTTTGCTTAGGAAAGATATGCTGAGTCAAGTGTGCAAAATTTCTAGTTTCCTCTGACTAAAGCTACTATTACTGAGCCTCTGCTCCTTCCAGGACCCTTGCTTACACTGCATTTTCCTTTGTGAAGTGTGGTCCTCTCCTATGCTAAAATGCCTGGTTCTTTGTCATTTCTAGTGTCCTTTAGTTCCACCGGTTTCTCTGGGCCTTTTACCCTTCTGTCTACCTTTATGTTTGTTCAAAGCCCTTTGGAGAAGGTGTCAGATCTCCAGGCAAACCTGTCCTCCTAATCCTTATTTTCAATCATAATATTTGTACTGATAACAACACGTCAAGTCCTATACACCGGGCCCTGTGCTGGGCATTTTACATTCATTCATTCATTCATTCAGAGACAGGGTCTTGCTCTATTGCCCAGGCTGCAATGCAGTGATACGATCATACCTCATTGCAGCCTCTAACTCGTAAACTCAGGCAATCCTCACCTTCACCCGGCCTCAGCCTCCTATGTAACTGGGACTACAGACACATGCCATCATGCCTAGGTAATATTTTTTTGGTACAGATGGGGACTCTCTGTGTTGCCCAGGCTGGTCTTCAACTCCTGGGCTCAATTGATCCTCATGCTGCAGCCTCCCAGAGTACTGAGATTACAGGCATGAGCCACAGTGCCCAGATGGCATTTTACATTTATTATTTTAGTCTTTACAACAACCCTAGGAGGAAGATACTTAATCCCATTTGGATGGAACACAAGGAAACTGAGGCTCGAACACAGTAAGCAATATTAACATGTGGCAAGGTTGGGGCTTATTCAGGCTGGGGCCAGGTCAGGGTCTGGGTGGATGGAACAGGAGAAGTGCCTTGTCTAGGCATGTATATTCATAAAAGAATGATCCACCAACAAACCTCCAGTGCCCTTGCTCAGGAAGATGGGTCTGACCAGGTCCCAGCCCATCAGGGTGCCTTTCCACAGTGTGCGGGGGGTGTCCAACTGAATGCCTGTCTTCAGTGCATCCCCCTGGCCCAGCATTTGCTCTTCTGTACAGTGGGAGTTTCAAACTGTGTTCCACAGAGCCCTGGAAATGAGGGTGGGTGGGCTGGGCAAGTGAGAGGCAGACCCGGAGGAACTGTGGGACCACCCAGCAGCCTGTCATCCCTGTCACTTCTTGAGCTCCCAAACAAGGCTGTATTTGAAGAAAGGGTTTCACTGCTTTTAAAAAGTTAGAAACTACTGCTAAATAATAATTGTCATTTTAGGTGTCTGTTTCTTCCCCACAATGTCCCTGGGGAGCAAGAACTGTACCCATAGCACCTAGCATCAGGAAAGGCTGGCCAAATGGAAGGACAGATGAGAAATGAATGTACTGAGAGCTCTCTGTGTAATATCCCCTCTTCAGCTCCCACCCCACCCCCCATTCCTGCAGGGAAAAGGCCTTGGGAGAGTTGAGTAAGAAACGAGCAGGCAGAATGATGCAAGGGGAGCTGTCTGTACACATTGCAACAGAACTTTCTAAAACAGGGCTGGGGCTGCTCCCAAGGGTCTCAGCCCTGCCCTACTCCTCTACCATCATCCAGACCTGTCACACAATAGGGCCAAAAGCCATTACCAAGCCCTGCTAAGGCCTGACCTTAGCGCTGGCAAGTCAGTGGGTTTTGGAAGTCTTGGGTTCTGGTTTGAAACCTGGATCCATCTTTAATCACCTGCTTCCTTCCTTTCAGCCCTACATCCATGCCATCAAGTCCTAGAGACTCTAAAGCTCAGCACCTCTCAAAACCACCCTTGCTTCTCCTTTGCATTGCCACCCCTTCAGTTCAGGCTGTGTCGACATTATCTCTCCCCTTCCTCTCACCTGCCTCCCTCCCTTCCATCCAACATCACCCAGGTCCCTCCTGTAGGCCAGGCCTAGTGTTGGGCCCTGGGACACAGAGAGGACTCTGATCCTACTTGACTTTCAAGGAGCCTCTCCAGGAAGAATCCACTGTATAAACACTTAGAGTTTCAGATGCTCTGAAAGAGGGAAGGTGGAAGTCTGATGCCAGCACAGAGACGGGGAGGGTCGTTGTAGGGCCATGAGCTATCTACCTTCCATTACCCCTCGTCCCACTCTCCAACTTTCTCCACTCATACTCTCCTTGGATGTTCTGTGTGGCATCTGTAGGTTGCCTTACCCTCTGGGCAATTAGAAGTTCTGGCAGGCCAGGTGTGGTGGCTCACACCTGTAATCCCAACACTTTGAGGGGCCAAAGTGGGTGGATCACCTGAGGTCAGGAGTTCGAGACCAGCCTGGCCAACATGGCAAAACCCTGTCTCTACTAAAATTACAAAAGTTAGCCGGGCATGGTGGCAGGCGCCTGAATTCCCAGCTACTCTGGAGGCTGAGGCAGGACCCAGGAGGTGGAGGTTGCAGTGAGCCGAGATCACTCCACTACACTCCAGCCTGGGCAATAGAACAAGACTTCGTCACACACACAAAAAAAAGTTCTAGCAGAAAATTGGAGGGAGGAAGTGGCAGAGACCCTGCCAGGTTCCTGTGGGTTGTCTGTGCCCCTTCAGCAAAGGCCACAGCTTCCATGCGGCAGCCCTCTACACTCAGCCCCCATTGCACCTGTCGTGTACTCCTCTTAGTCCTTTAGGCCAAACTCCCTATGAGGTGACCAGCCCTGGGTTACTGCACCATCCCTTGAGTTTGGTCATAGCTTGCTTTCATCTTTGCGAACAGTCTTTGTATTAAATTGTCCTCAGATTACCCAATTTGGAAGTGCTGCTTCCCACAGGGACACTGACTAATACAAGGCAGAGGTAGTCAGGAAGGGTGCCATGGAGGTGATAGTTAAAGGTGCTCTTGCCTGGGAGATGATCTTTCTAAAGCATAAAATCCTGTTAAAAACCAAGACTGCTTGCCATCCAAGACTATACACCATCAGGACCCTGATGACCAAACAGCATGTGGGGAAGTCACCAGGAAGAGGGACAGTAGGGGGCTTGGAAATGGAAGTAAAGAGTTCCAAGAGGGGTGCAGCCATGCCACACAGCTGCTCTGGCTGGCAAATTCCTTGGAATAAGGAGGTGGGTAGGTTTATAGGCTAGAGGGCCATGCCAGGCCACCTCTACACTGCCCACCCACTCTCCAAGTGAGTTGAGCACTGAAAAGAGTTTAATCCCGATGGGCCCCAGCCTTGGGGCAGGAGAAGTGGTTAAATCCCAACCCCATGTGGCAAGCTATTTAATTCCCTGAGCTTTCATTTTGCCAACTGCAAAATGGGACTAACCTCACAGGGCTGTGGGGGAAGCATAAAGGAGGCAATGAATGGCAATTTGCTTCCGTCCAGTAGTTCTAATGTTTCAGGTGCTCCCTCTCCCAGCCTTGGGAGGCAGGAAAAACGTACAGCTTTGAGGGTCTGGAAGACTTAGTGTGAATTCCAGCTTTACTACTTACTCCCTGCGTGATCCAGGACAAGTCACTTCACTTCCTCGCATCCCATTTGCAAAGGGGTGGGGGTAATCACCGCTTGTGAGGACTGGGCTGTGAGGACTGGGTAAGCTCACACGAGCCAGGGCCCAGCACAGAGCAGGGAGCTTGGTACATGTTTGTTTCCGTCTTTCTACTTGTGCATTTTTAGGGTAAATGTCCTTTCTGCCTTATAGTCTGGCCACTTACCCTCCTCGAGGATGTGTGCAACGGAGGAGCTAAGACTGCCATCACTGAAACGTACCTCAGAGGTGCATGCATCAAACCCCTCATGAACTACAAAGCTGCACGCAATCCTCAGTGGCAGTACAACACTGCTGACTGAAGTGGTGCGAGGGTGAGCCATCCTTACGGATGTTTCTCTCATCACACCCCTCCTTTGGTCCATCCCCCAACAGGATGAAGTCCAAGCTTCTTGGCAGGACCACAAAGCCCACCCTGGTCAAGACCTTCTTGGAGGCATGACTAGACCAATCTCTGATTTACCCAACGCGCCCATGGGTTGAGAGATGGTGAAGGGAAGGTAACTAGGTCCTAGAACACATTCTCACAGCTGTCCTGCTCACACACTTGCAGGAAGGGCAGGGCTGGTCATTATAGGAGTCTAGGGATGTCAGGAGGCACAGGAGGGGGCCAGGAGAAGTCAGAGTCTTGTGTGAGCCCTCCAACCTTGTCCCACCTCACACAGGGGAAAAGAGTCCCAGGGCACAGGAAGCTGCCAAGAAACTTCCTTTCTGGGCTACTCTAAGTTTGGGTCTAGTTTTCCTTCCAAATCCAATCTGGACCAAGCTGTTTAAGTAGTACCCATGGGCATGGCGGCTGGAGGCCAAGGGGAAGGAGTCTTCTAGAAGTTGGGATGCCAGGGGCTGTTCGCTCTGTGAAATGGCACAGAAGCAAGCAATTATGCCTCTCAGCCCTTGGACTTGCCTCTGCATCCTCTCATAGACATTCCCACATGGGAAAGGCCCAAGCTGGGGATCAGCAGATTTTATGGCCCTATTCCCCAAGCACCCATCTCTGCACCACCAACCTCGCTGATCTTTCTAATCCACCAATCCGATCAAAGTGCCTCTCTGCTCACACCCCTCCTTTGGTCTATCCCCCACAGGATGAAGTCCAAGCTTCTTGGCGGGACCCACAAGACCATTCAGATCTGGTCCCTGTCCTCAGCCTCACTTCCTGTCTGTCTCCAGCCTCACTTCCTACCCCTCCTCTGCCTGTATCTTTCTTCCAGCCACACCAGGATGCTCACAGTTCCCACCTCCAGGCCTTTGCCCATGCTATAACCTCTGCCTGACACCTTTCCCCTTCCCCCATGCCTTACAGAATCAGACTTCTCATCTCAGGTCCTGTGGCAATGTCACTTCTTCTTGACCTTTCCAATTTACCATTCCCTCCCCTTCCTCTGTGACTCTACTATTCTTTTTCAGGGGGCAGTCCACCTTGAACTAAGCATCTATGCCGAGCTAGGCCCACACTAGGACACAAAGTGATGAAGTTCCTGCCCTTGGGAAACTCCTGGGCCCATGGAGAGGCAGGCAGACAGTGACAGCACAGGGGGAAAGGCCAAACTTGGCATTGCCTTCCATGTTACCCTGTGCCACAACCTGGTGGTCTTGGGATCATTGGCTTTAGGACACCATCTCTCGATTGGGTCTCCTCGAAGCCAGGGACTAAGTCCAGTTACTCTCTGTGTCCTGAGGGCTGGGCTCAGAGAAGGTGCACAGCAAAACTGCGCTGAAGTAGATGAACTTGGGATCTGAATGTTTCAAAAAGGCCTTGGTAACTCCAAGTCTTGCCATTTAAGACAATGATGTCTTACGTTACAGCACAGTGGTAACACTCTTACATGCTGTAATTTCACTTGATCTTCAAATACTCAAGTGAAGTCAGCAAAACAGAAACTGTCACCTCTATTTCATGATGCAGAAACCAAAAGCTAGACAAGATAGTGATACTGACTTGCCCAAGGTGAGAGAGTGGGCCCTGAGTTCCAGTCCAGGCCTCTTCCACAGAAGACATTTCCAGAGCAGGCACAAGCCACAGACTGATCTGGGATCTTCTAGGCCAGCAGGAGTCTTGCTTCCAAGAGCACTCTCCCTGAGGAGAGGATGCCAGGATTCACTGGCACCTTCAGCCTCCTCCTGGCTTCACTCCTCCTTGCCCAAAAATAAACCACACCTGTTTCCACCTCCCAGCCTTTGCACATACCAGTCTCCATGTCTCCCCCCATCCCCCACACGTGGCATGCCACTAGCCTACCCTCAGTTTCCTAAAAGGCACTAAGATCTTTCCAGCCTCATGGCCTCAACACATGCCAGACCCCTGCCTGGGATGCTTTTCTTTCTGCTCTTGGCCAACTCAGGCCTTGGGACCCAGTGACATGGTCTGAGAGACTTATCCCTGTGGCCTTGAGAGGACTGAACAAATGGAAGTATTTCTACGTTGCACCAGTGGCATTTATTACCTGCTGCCCTGCGCCTGTTAACTTCTGTCATTCTCCCCTCTACCTGTGAGAACACGATAAAGATCACAGCTAGCTTGCTCCAACTATGCCTAAGAAATCTGTCTTGTCACTGCCATGCTTGTTGTCCTCACTCATTTCCTGAGCCTCCCATCCAACAAGTTGCTCCACCACGTTCTGGTGGATCTTGCTTCCTTTGTTCTTCTCTAGACAAGGCCTTCCCTCCATTCCATCTACCACTGCCCTGCCTAGAGGCTCATCCTCTCTCACATGGATTCCCCCCGCCTCACAGACTCCCCACTGCCCTCCTGGCCTACAGCCTGTCCTGTCCATTTCCCATACAATGGCTAAGGGCTCTTAAAACTCACCTGACAAGTCATTTCCCTACTAAAGCTCTCCCAAGACCCAGCTTCTACCCTGATGTCTCAAGAGTGCCACTTCCAAGCCTCCCTCAGTTCAAGCACCCACGCCTCTCACTTTGGCCTCATTTTCAACAGTTGCCTGGGCTCCAGCCACTCCAGGGTCCCCAGCCCTGCCCCAAACATGCTGGCTTTTCTAACACTTTATGCCTATCTTTCTGCTTTGCCCTCATATCCTCCATCTGCAAAATTTCTACCCGTTAATAGGCAAACAATTCTGGAAGCTTTCTATGTGCCAGACACTACCTAGGCTCTTTTTGTACCTTACCTCATATACTTCCTCAAAGCACCTCCCAAAAATAATAATTATTATTTCTATTTTACAGATATGGAAACTAAGGCTCAATAGAGGCAGGGCAAGAACTGGACTCCTAGTCTATCTGATTCCAAAACTGCCGTACACCAACCTCTCTGGGAAATGCACCAGCCCCACCTCCCCTACCCCAAGGCAGAGTCCTTTCTCCTCTGTGGTTCCATAGCCCCCTGGTTTCTCGCTTGTCTCAGCTGTTGTCACCAGTGACAGTGTGTGGCTGTCTCTGCCGCCCCCCCAAGGTGAGCATCCCAAGGGCAGAACCTGGGCTAATCTGGCTGGGTCTCCAGCACCCAGAAGGGTGTAAGTGCTCTGTGGGGTTTCTTGATAAAGAGATAGAAAGCCAGAAGCAGTTTGGGTGGTTTAGACACTCAGCCCTAATCTAACTAATCCTGCTACCAGTGACAAAAGCAGGATCTTCGCATCTTTGCCGCCAAAGAACAACCCAGCCAAAAGAGAAAAAAGCCGAGCCCCTGCACGCCCTCGCCTGCACTGCACGTGCTCGGTTTTCCCCTCCCAGGTACCGCCGCCGGGCCGTACCAATCTCCGCGGGGGAGCGCCCGGCGGCGGACTGAGGGAGCGGCGGGAATAACCGGGCGCGCTCCCTAGAAGGAGGGCTCAGAGCTGCTCTCCTCTCACTCATTCCCGGGATCCTCGCCAAGCAGGCTGCCGGCCCGCCCTGGGCCCGCGCCGAGCCGAGCCTCAGGCATTGTTCCCCCGCGAGCAAGTGGCGTTGGCCGCGGCTTGGAATGGCCCGTCCCGCCGCGCCGCGCCCCGCCCCGCCCTCTGCGTCGCCGCCCGCCGGGTTGTGAGGTGATAAAGTGCCGCGCTCCGGGACGCCAGCGCCGTGGCCGCCGTCTCTGCTGGGCTCTAGGCTGTTTCTCCCGCGCCGCCACTGGCCGCCGGCCGCCGGCCGCAGCTGCCGGTGTCCTAGCCGACCAGTCTCGGCGCCGTCCCGGTGCCCCCGTGCTCTGCGCGAAGCCCTGGCCCCGGCGGCCGGGGCATGGGCCAAGGGCGCTGGGTGAGGCGGCTTCGCGCGGAGCCGTGACGGGGCGGGCTTCAGCATGAAGACCCTCATAGCCGCCTACTCCGGGGTCCTACGCGGCGAGCGTCGGGCCAAGGCTGACCTGAGCCAGCGCTCTCACAGAGGACCTTCGCTGTCGCGCGAGGGATCTGGGAGATGGGGTGAGTGTCTGCGGGGTGAGCGCCACCGCGCAGGGGGCTCCAAGGCCTGGGCAGCTTCCGTCCTGGGGTTATGGACCTGCGAGAAGATTTTCTGGAAAGGGCCCTGTAGCAGGCTGGTGGGTGCTGTTGAGTGCATGTTCCTTCTCCACTCTGACACTCATCAATTTTTGCGACCTCTGTTGCATCACTTTCCACCACCACCCCCGGCTTGTTTCCCTCATCCGTGAGGTGGGAGTGGTACCACCCAACCTTCTCAGTTATTAGGGATGTTAGAGAACTCTTCCCCAAGCCCCACTGCGGCTGGTGACCCCTGGCAGTTCCCTCCCATCTCCCTTCACCAGGTGCCCTGGATGGGGCAGGATGGCATGGGTTTTGCAATCTCCTGAGACAGCCACTAGACGGGGACATGCCCGACTGGAACAGGTGTGTCTGCCCTGCGCTGCCCCACGCCCATCCTCTCGCCCAGGCTCTGGAGCCCACCCAGCAGCAACTCTGAGCCTGGCACGCTTAGAACGCAGCAGGGAGGCCCCTGCGTGTCTTCCAGGGTAACTGAGGTCCTCAGTGAATTGACAGAGTTGCAATCAATCCCCCTCCCACCCCCGGCAGCTTTTCCCTTGCAAGGAAGAGCAGCTCTTCCAACCCCCACATCCCTTACCTGGAGTTGGAGAAACTGAAGTGAGAGTAAGCATGCCGAGGGTTTCCTTAGCTGATACCTTAACCCCGGGAGACCCTGGGAAGTCATCACAGCCGTCCTGGTCCGCGTGTGTCTTGCATGAAGCCCCTTTCTCTCCTTCTAAGTCTGTATTCTGCTTGCTGAGCCTCTCTGACATGGATTTTTCTTTAGTAACTTAACAGTCGCCTACTCCACCCACCTCTATTATAAAAATAAAGCCTGCTAATTATGGGAATTTTGAAAAATATAGACAAAAGAAAACAATTTCTAGTAAATCGACTATCCAAAGATAGCTTCCTATTAGCATTTTAGTATATTTCTTATTTTCTTTATACACATTG
This sequence comes from Aotus nancymaae, assembly GCF_030222135.1. Classification (NCBI taxonomy): domain Eukaryota; kingdom Metazoa; phylum Chordata; class Mammalia; order Primates; family Aotidae; genus Aotus; species Aotus nancymaae. The sequence goes on from NW_026988473.1 coordinate 59,647,269, forward strand.
CATAGATACAGTTGAGGACATGCTATAGATAGAGTTATGAATCTTGTTTTCTCCCCTTTAATGTAACATTGAGGTTTCTCTTCTGTTAATCAAAATCACTTATAATGATCTAGTGGTTGCAATAACCCACCTGCAGCTGTACCACACTTTAACTGTGACCTGGGCATTGGCACTGGTCCTTGTGTGACTATCGCTGTGGTTATCTGCCTCTCTTGGTGTGGGTGCTGCTTGTTGCCCTTGAAGAGATACACAGCTGCTACCCTGTCTCCGGGGCAAGTAGCCTGAGCTGCCCCATGCACCCTGGCAGTAGCCTCTGACAGCCCCTTCTCTCACTTGAGTCCTTTTCTGTTCCCTCTGTCCTTTGATGTTCTTTGAGAATGAAGGGACTTGCCTGTGTTCATGCTTTTAAAGATGTTTTTGTACTAGATGGTGGGATAGCAATGTTCTCTGTGGTGGTGCTTCCTGGAGATTCCATTCCCTCAGCTCTGCCATCCACAGGCTAGGAGCTGTGTCTTCCAAGAGCCAGTGACCCTGGCTGTCATGTTTTTGACTTAGAGTTTGTAACTCAAGAGAACTTGTACTCTAGCGATTGGTTTTAACCAAGCCACTTAATATCATGTCAGGAACATTTCTCCATGTTGTTATCAGATCTTGAAAACTTTTTTTTTTTAACTGGGTGCAAGGAATGTACATCATGGAATGTAGGAAGGGATGGTATGAAATATAAACCAGTCAGTTTAGCTTTCTGGGATCTACTTTGGTGAAAGATTGGGTGGGGTAGGGGAGGGCACTGAAGCACATTTTGTTATCTGGGCATCTCCATTAGACCTGCTTTCTACATCCTTGGTCCTTGAAGATACTCCCCAGTGGCCTAGTTTGCCTCTGCAGATAAGGTCCCACTGTTCTGAGCTGGTGAACAGCCTGTCAGTTACAGTATTCAAGGAGAGACCATGGATTCTGTGAAGGGAAGTCCTGTGATGGGTGAGAGATTGAAATAGATACCTTGGCATCTGGTTTCTTGGCCAAAAAAAAAAAAGGCCATCTGTGGGGGTATGGGTAGGTGGGTGCATGCTGGTGGAACAGGAGTCTGTATTGATATTTCCTAATCTTTGGAGGGCTGTCCTGTGCCAGGCATGGAAGCTACAGAGTTCATCAGGACAGGAGGGATATATATCCTATTCTTCATCCTTGCCTTTGGACTAGGGACTCTTCATTTAGACAAGCCCTCTAATACCTGTCTGTATCCTCAGGGTTCAGCACAGGACACAGCATGAGATGATGGTGGTCCCAGTAAAATTCTGAGCTGATTTGTTGTGTGGGGCTTCAAAGAGTGAGGCTAGAAACAGGAGTGGGATGATGGGTGCAAGTTTTGTTTAATGAGTCCTTTCTGACAGCTGTTGAGGACTGCGACAGGCTGGGGTGGGTGAGGGTGGAGTCTTGCATCACTATAGATGTGCTTGAAACTAAGTGGCTAGATTGTTGGGGGTAACTGGGAACTGAAGGTTGACAGTCACCTAACCTAGTCCAAAGTCATAGAATGACACCATAGAATGTTCTCTCCAATGCTCCCCTCTCATGCTGTCTCTATTGTTCTCTCTCATGCTCCCCTCTCCAATTCTGTGTAGCTCGCCGCCTCACTACATCACTTCCCCAGCTGCATAGAGGCCACTTTGGGGCTGTGTTACCAAGGGCTCATCTAGGCTGGGAACAGAGGGCCAAGAGTAATGTTGTATTAACAGGCTCGGTGACTCAATGGCCAGTGTTGAAATCCTGCCCCACCTCCACCCTCCCACCCTCAAATTCAACAGCAAGTACTTGAGTTGTAAAAATTAGTGCTGGATCGGGCCCAACCCTCATGTTGCAAATGGGATCACTGGGGTCCCCAGAAAGAAGGGACTTTCCCAGGGTTATCAAAGCCAGGCTAGAACCCAGATCCATCTCCCAGTCTGTGACCTGACTCCTTAAACCAAAGGGTGGCGAGGCCATGAAGGGTTGAGTGCAGAGCTCTGTGCTTTGTAGGTTCTCAGCAGTTTGCTCAATGAGTGAAAGTTGCCCTGTGGTCTCCATGATGTGGGTGGCAGCTTATCCCTTCTCAAGCTTTTTGAGGAGGCTCCCCCAGCCTGCCCTAGTGGATTAGAGAAACCAAAATCCCTCAGAGCTTTGGCTGCCAGCTGAACTGCCAGTTGCTCCCTCCCCACAGCCAGTCACCCTTCAGACTTTCCAAACTCTTCCTCCTGACCTATGAAGGAAGCCCCATCTGAACAGTCCCCACTGCCTCACAACTTCCTCTCCTACCATGTCACCCACTATGCTGCAGACACACGGCAGTCTTCCTGTTCCTGCAGCATGACTCCCAATTCAGTCTTATCTCAGGGCCTTTGAATATGCTGCCTTTCTGCCCAGGTCTTTGCATGGCTGGCTTTAGAACATTCAGTCTCCTCTCAGAGGTATTCCCTGGCCACCCCATCTAGAGAGCCACTCTCAACCACCACATCTTGTTTTATTTTTATAGCCCTTATCACTACCTAAATTTTCATGTTTGCTTATCTGTTTAAGCAATTGTCTCTCCATAAAAGCTCACACCTGTAATCCCAGCACTTTGGGAAGCTAAGGAGGGCGGGCGAATCAGGAGGTCAGGAGGTCAAGAGATTGAGACCATCCTGGCTAACACAATCCTGTCTCTACTAAAAATACAAAAATGAGGCGGGTGTGGTGGCGTGTGCCTGTAATCCTAGCTACTCAGGAGGCTGAGGGAGGAGAATCGCTTTAACCTGGGAGGTGGAGGTTACAGTGAGCTTAGATCAGACCACTGCACTCCAGCGTGGGCGACAGAGTGAGACACTGTCTCAAAAAAAAAAAAAAATGAATATCAATCCCTTGGTTGGCTGGGCCGTGGCTCATGCCTGTAATCCCAGCACTTTAGGAGGCCAAGGTGGGAGGATCACTTGAGGTCAGGAGTTCGAGGCCAGCCTGGCCAACATGGTAAAACCCCATCTCTACTAAAAATACAAAAATTAGCCAGGTGTGGTGGTACATGCCTGTAATCCCAGCTACTGGGGAGGCCGAGGCAAGAGAATCGCTTGAACCCAGGAGGAGGAGGTTGCAGTGAGCCGAAATTGTGCCACTGCACTCCTGCCTGGGTGACAGAGCGAGACTCCATCTCAAAACAAAACAAAAAGAACAATCAGAAAGAAGAATATCAATCCCTTGGGAACAGGAACCTTGTCTATCTTTCTCAGTATTGTGACTCCAGGATCTAGCACAGTGTCTGACACTGGTAATAGGTACTTAGTATTTGTTGAATGAAGGAATCATTAATGGAACTGCCCCATTCCTCTTGGAGGAAGCCCTGCTTTTAGCTTCCGTGTGATTCCTTGAGCTTTCCTTGGGCCTTCTCTGTACCTATAACCTCCTGTGCTGCGTGCTGAGGTTGCAGCTGTTCCCTGCCCTGAGGTACCCACAGTCTGGCAAGGAGCTGGCTCCATGGCTACGTGGCGAGTGGGCAGAGCCACTCTCACCGTAGCCACCCTTACCACTTCCCAGGGCTTATTAGAAGCCAGAGAGCCAGGATTCCAGACCTTTTGTCTGGGATATGGCTAGGGGGCTTACTTCTTCTCTGGGGAATCTCCTATCTAGAAAATAGGGTCAGAATTCTCAGATTCTCAAGGATAGAGGGTTTTGTGAACTTGTGACATTCATGTTAGTCCTTGCCATTTGTCCTGTGTTACACATGCAACAGGCCTCCAATACTGTGGAGAGTGGCAGACCCTGCTCTAGGGCATCCAGGAAGGCTTCACTGAGGTAGGGATTTGGGGTGTGGACCCTTCAGTTTATTGATTGAGCACCTTCCGTGTGTCAGCTGCAGTCCCTGCCTTTGAGGAAGTGAGATCAGGGGGATGTACACAAGATGACTGTGCAGAGTGAGCAATGACAGGAAAGACTGCAAAGAGGCAAGAGGGGGGAGCTTAATCACCCTGAGGTCAGGGAAGTCTTCCTGGAAGAGGTGACATTCAGTCTGAATCTGGAAAGATGAATAGACATTAGCAAGACAGGCAAGAACATTCAGGTACAGGAAATAGCATAAATAGAGGCATGAGATTTGGATAGAAGAGACAGACTGACTGCAGGGCCTCTGAGTGACCAACCAAGGCTGAGGTCCTAGTGTACTGAGAGCCAGAGACAAGAGACAGAGAGGATACTGGATTCAGGCCTGTGGTGGCTCACCTACGTCTGCAGCAGGAGGAAGACTTGAGAGCTCATAGGAAAGGAGCCTGGTGCAGTTAGTTTCTTGGCCTTCAGCACTTTGAGGGCCTCCTGTATGGAGCTGCTGGCTGATTTGAGAGTCTCATGGGCAGGACCCAGGGCTAGGAGTCAGGTCTGGACTCTGCCCAGCCCCTGCTTGACCACTGACCTACTCTTGCAGCCTCAGCAAACCACTAGCCTTCCTGACTCTCAGTCTCCTCATCTATGAAATGAGCAGAAGTGTCGCAAGAACCTGTGCAGATTATGGTGCAGACACAGAGAAGTAAACCTGTGAACCTTTGGGGAAATCAGTAGAAATGGGAAATACAACTCCTTTTCTTGTGAGAGCAGAATTAGCCATTCTAAGCCCTGCATCTGCTTCCCATGTGACCTTGGGCATTACCCTGCCTCTTGGGGCCTCAGCCTTCTCATCTGCACATTGTGGAGGACTGGTTGAGATGACCCGCTTGGCTTCCCTTCATCCCTGCTGGAGAAATGTGATTCCAGTCTTGTCCCTAATTGCTGTGGGACCCTTGAGGTCAGCCACCTCCTTATTCTTGTCCTCAGCTTCTCCTTGTGAAAATGGTGCACTCATCCACTTGGGAGCAAGGTAAGTGCCCCCGAAGAACCTGTCTCCCATGCTTGCCCATGTATTGCGATGAGGACATATTTTGGAGATTCCTTGGTGACATACCCACAAGCTGGTAGTGTTGCCATGGTAACCTCTTCCACTGCAGTAGCTACTTTTTGAATGTGCTAGGTCACGGTGGGTGGGGATGGGGAAAGCGGGCCCCTGGGGTCCTCAGCAATCATGTCCAGGGTCCTGGATGTAGCACCATGTTCGATTTCAGGAACATGGCATCCTAAGAGCCTCACTTCCTTGGCTCTACCTCTAGGAGCTCTGTCCTACTTGATGAAAACGGAATAGATGGAAACCCAGGTGTATGGAGTAGCCCGAGGAGGCGCTTATATTCCCTTTAGGGTGATCTGTGGATAAAAATTCATTAGTGGATTCTAGCAGAGCACAGATGGCCCAAGTTAGCAGCAACTTCCTAATTTAATGCTAATGGGGAAACTTAGAGAGGGGAGGAAGAGGCTTAGGGGCCCAGCAAGTCTACAGATCCTCAGCCTGGCTCCCTGCAGCAGGCCCTGAGGACTGACAGCTCACTTCCCACCTGGCATACCTACCGTAGCTGTGTGCTGACTCTCTATTAGTTTGGCTTCCCCTTTGGGCCAGATGTCCCAGTGGGTCCTGCTTCAAGGATACCTCATTTGCAAAACAGAACCCTTAAAGGGGATTATTAGTCTTTCCAGAAAAGAACTCACTGGCGTTTCGGGACCAGGTAGATGGCTAGCTAGCTGCCTTAGGGCTCTTAGGCACCAGTGGAGGGAATGGGTTCTGACTGGCTGTCTTATATGCCTTCAGCATAGAGGCCAGGACTCCTCGACCTGTCTTTTCCAACTAGACTCACACAGTCTGTGCTGCAGTCTGGCTAAACTACTTGCAGTTAATTCCTCAAACTTGTCCTCTCTCATTTTTGGGCCTTTGCAATGCCTTTTGCAGAACTCTGCTACCTGGAGTTCTGCCCCTGTACCTTCCTCCTAGAAGGCATCCATAAGAACACCCTCCTGTGGGGGTTGGGGGCCTCCCCTGCATTCCTGGTCCTGAATGACCCTTTGTTATAATTGTTTGCAGCCTTGTCTCCCAGCCATATCTGGGGTGGGCAGCCCAGGAGCAGAACTCAGCCTCTAGCAGATGCCCAAGAAGCAGAGGAGAGGCAGGGTCTAGAAGCTCCCCTCCTGGTGTGGAGCCTGGCATGTAAAGGGTACTTAGAAAGCACTGGTATGAATGTTAGTGTTTGGCTTTCACCCTTCTCTCTCCCTTCCTCTGGGGCCTTCCACTGTTGCCCAGACATTAACCACCCTCCAGCTGGAGAAGACATTTCCCTCCTGATTCCCCAGAAAGCTCTGCTTGACCCTCTGTCCTGGCACAGGTCAGTCAGCTGTGGGTGGACTTTTTTCTGTCTTTGTCTAGGCCCTGTTTATTCATCATAGTCCCCTCAAGCATTCAGTCATTCAGCAAACATTGGTTGAGCACCTTCTCTGCGCCTGACTCTGTGCTGAGTACCAGGGCCCAGATGAATGAGACATGGTCCCTGCAAACACATACACATACCTTTTCCCATAATGAGAAAGGGCTGAGTACAGGGGTGAGATGGGACAGGCAGGGATGTGGTCAGTCCAACCTAGACAGAGAAGAAGGAAAACTTTCCAGAGAAAGAGTGAACAGGTTGGTCTCTAGCAGGCCGGTGCTCAGTGCCTGGTGGATGCCTGGTAAGCATGTTTTAAAAGACTGACCAAACAAGACTTGGAAGCAGTAGAACTCTACCTGGGGGCACTGCAGGCAGGTCAGAGAGTGTGGGGAGACTTCCTGGAGGAAGGAGTCTCTGGCTGAGCACATGGTGAGGCACCAAGTGGGAACAGCTTCTTGTGTGAGGCTTGTAGAAGCCCAGTCCTGGCGTGGGATTCTAATAGCAGCAGGCATGACCCTCCAGGGCTGGCAGCTTTGCCATGACGGGCCTCTCATCATTGTGTGTGGACTCCCGCTGAAAGGTACCTGCCTGGAGGAGCCTGGAAGAGAGCTCACCTCCAGCCTTGATGAAGTGACATCTCTTTGGCACTTGGCCTGACTTCCTAGACCTCCCTGGGGCTGGAAGAGCCCACCAGGGGTCAGTATATACTGACCCTCACTCTGCTGCCTCTTTTCATAACATAGAATCTGTGACCATGCACCTCTTAAAAAACTGTTTGCTTTCTCTGTCTGCATGCAACTTGTCCTTGGCCCTTTGGGGTAACTTGGGGGTGACCTTCTCACTCACCTAGACCCAGGGCAAACATTAGGTCCAGATGGGCCCAGGTGTGGGGCATCCTTGGGGTTGGGCATGTGGGCTGGGTGACCCCCCTGCCACCTCAAGGAGCCCAAGAGGCTGTTCACACCTCTCTTAGCTCGCTGGCATCTTTCTGGCTCTCTTACATTCATGCCAGACACTCTGTTTGGCCCTTTTCCATAAGTTATTTAGATTCCTCATGACAATCCTGGATTGAAGCTAAGGAGGACACTGAGTCCTGGTTGCGGGGGAGTGACTTGCAAGGTCTCACTGCAGGTAAGAATCAGAGCCAGGGTTTGAATTCTAAGTCAGCCTGTCACCTACGCCTCTGTTCCTAGGCAGGGTAGGCATTATTTTACACATCAAACAAGAGAGGACACCGAGGCTTACTTGGTAATTAACCAGCATTCATACAGTCTTTACTTGTTATGAACTCTTGCCTATACATTATCTCATTTAATTCCCACAACAATCTGGCGAGGTAGGTATTAGCCCCACTGTACAGATGAGGAAGCTGAAGCTTGTATAGGAAGTGACTCATCCAGGCCACTTCCTATGAGTTAGGGTCCGTGTTCTCTCGACTCACGGTCCCCGTTTTCTGCACCTTCTCCAGGCTGGCATGCCCCCTGCCAGATAGCAGTGTGGAGGTGGGTAGAGGAAGCAGTGTGGGCTGTCCAGAAGCGTGAGCTGCCCACGTTCTCTGTCTACCACTGCTTCCCCATGTGCGCTCAGGGCCTCTTCTTCATAGGCCAGGGATCCTCCTACCCCTCTCTCTATCTCATTGCCCCAAATTATTTTTCTTCATAGCTCTCATTGCTGTCTGATGTTACATCATGCATTAATACATAGGTTTTTTATTTCTCTGTCAGCAGAAGTTAAGCATCCTAACAGGCAGGACATCATCTGCTGTGCTCACTACCTTCTCCAGGACTAGTATTAGAGCTTAGTACCTTGTATGTGCTCTACGCTTTGGGTCTCACTCTGTCCCCACCCACCCACCTCCCCCAGGAAGCCACCTTTGACCACTCATTCCAACTTCTTTATTCTCAGCTTCTATTTCGGGCAGTCATGCACCCCGCTTTCTGGGCTCTTGAGTATTTGGGTCTGCCTCATTAGAACTCCCTGCAAGGCTTTGTTCCAGCAGTTTCCCCCACCACATTGCCCACTTCCCTCCTCTTTGCCCCCTAGATCTTGTCTTTGGGGCCCTGGCAAAGCCTCATGGCCTCCTTGGAGCCTCCTCTGTGCTACTGTCACTCTGCTACCTCTTCTCATAACACACACCAATGGCCGTGTGCCTCTGGAAAAACTCTGCTTTCTCATGTATACCCCTTCCCACTCTGGAGATGGAGGAGTAATGCCAGTAGCCACTGCTTAATCACCTAACAAACGCCACATGCGCCTTACACACATTTTAAAATTCAATATTCCCAACAATTCTGTGAGGTGGGGATTATGACCCTCATCCTACAGATGAGAAAACCAAAGCTAGAGTTAGGTGACTTGCCTGAGCTCACAGAGCCAGGCAGGGGCAGAGCTAGTTCAGGGTCCTCTTTCACAGATTTAGGGGCTTGGGGCTCAGATACTGCTGCCCTCAGGCATGTAAGAGGAAGCCCAGAAAACTTGGGTTTCATCAGCCCCGAGGTGTGGCCTTCCTTGTCACTTGGATATCAGATATTGGGCAAAGAGGTACTCATAGACACCCTTCAACACTCCAGCCCTGCACTGGGCCCTGGGTCTGAGGGTTGCTTGGAAGCACATGGGTTGGGGGGTAGGGGGGAATCACACTCCTTGTACTGCCAGTCTCACCAGAACATCCCCATGAGACTTTAAGCATGATATGGACAGAGGAGGCTTTGCCAGGCTGTGTTCCTGAAGTCTGGGTATGAGCTGGCTTGTTAATTGGGGCCAGCCTTCAACAGCGTGGCATTGTAGAGGTGATGGGGGACCAGGAGCCTGAATGCCTGCCTTAAGTCCTGGCTCCTACACCATGACATCAAGCAAGTGGTTTTGAATCTTTTGGCCTCACCTCATCTCAGTTTCTTTCTCTGTGAAGCAGATTGCCAGTCCTCCCCTTGCCTGCCTTCCCAGAGAGTGCTGTGGGACGGTGAAACCCCACATAGATGCAGGAGAAGGAGATTACTTTCTGGGTGGTAAGAGAGCTGCTCTGGGCCTCTCTGGCAGCTCTACTCCCTCTGCCTTCCCCAAATGTAGGAGCAAATGAGCTGTGTAAAGCAAGTGCTGCCCGGGAGCAGCTATTTGAGTTGGCTGTTGGGAATCTTCCCCTACAGCCTGTCTCATCTCCCCCCACAAAACAAAGACATCTGTAGGTAGCAGGGTTGTGTTCCCTTTATAGGCAGGGAAACTTGTGCCTAGGGAGGGCAAGAGAGGTTCATCCCCCATCTCTGGGGTTGGTCCTCAGTGATGGGGCTGGCTTGGCCTTCTGCCAGGCAGCCCAGTCTAACTTGGGCATCCAGGCCTATAGCTGCCTCTGAGGTAGCTCTGGATTTACTTATGGATTTGCTCAACCATGCAGTAAACCTCTATGAGCTCCTTTCACCACAAACAAATCAGGTACCAAGTCCTGGCACCCAGGAGTCACTGGCAGTGGGATGGCCAAGTAAAGTGACACTGGTGCTGTGGGAGTGTACAGAAAGAGTGTGTGGGTGTGGTGAGGGAGCAGATTGGAGCTGGGACTTGGCTGGATGCTGAGGCTCCCTGGTGGCCCCACTCAGGAGTCACGAAGTCAGGCTGGGTGTGAAGGTGATGGCATGTGGTGGCATCTGATTGCAGCATTGGCATCCCTACCAGCTTCTGCTGGGATCCTCTCAGCCACAGCTAGGGCAGAGGAAGTACTGAGGCAGAGGTGGCAAAGGCTAGCAGTGATCTGGGGGTGCCCAACCGAACCCTCACTTCCCATCTGCCTAAGTATACCAGAACTGCTGCAAGGTGGTAAGCTCTAAGTCCCAAATACCCTGCCAGGAGTCCTCAGGAGGGTGGATGCCAGAGATCACAGACTTCACCCTCCTTACCCCCGCTTCATAGATGGGGAAACTGAAGCCCAGAGAGGTGGGGAGACTTAGCATGGGAGTTGGTGGCAGAGCTGAGACTAGAACCCCAACTCCTGCTGCCACTTCACCTGCTGTAGGAGATGCCTGCTCCTGACCTACCCCTCTGAAGGAAAACACGTTATTCATTTATCCCTTTCCCCTCCGAGTTCCCTACCATTTCCCCCTGCTTTGTTGTGGGGAGCAGAGAGAAGGAACTGGGGGACCCACAACATCGGGGCAGATGCAGGCCTGGAGGTTGGGCCTGAATTGAGTTCAGCTCTGCCAGCCTCTGGCTGAGTGACCTTCACCCAGTGTCACCATCAGAATGGGGTGTTGATGCCAAACTCACAGGAGTCCAAGTGCCTGTGCAAGGGCATGGGCGGGGGGGGGGGGGGGTCCCAAAGCTTCCTGGGCCTCTTGTGCATCATACCTGTCACTCAGCCCTGCAGAGAGGGAGCTCAGGGGCCTGAGGAGTGGCCAGAGCACCCCTTGGGGCAGCCAGGGCACTGGGGATCCAGATAAGAATCAGACCCAGGCCTGGCCCTCGGGCAGTTTCCAGTGTGATGCAGAATCAGCTTGTAATCAGCAGTTAGTACAAGGTCAGGGGCTATGGATGCCTTGAAGAGGACTCTCTCTCTTGTTTCTCCATTGTGCAGGTCTGACTTTCTCTTCAAATAGGTTATCTTCATGGGTGGTAAGATGGCCCCTGGCAATTCCAGGCTTGCATAGACCTTAGAGTTTATCATCCCAGAGAAGGAAAGGCCTTTTCTTTCCAAAGGCTTCCTGGAAGACATGCTGCCCTAGATAGGTTCGAAACCTCTCTGGGTTTTGAAGGATTTATTGCTTTATCTCATTATCAGGGAATCATCAAGTGATCAAAGCAGGGAAGGCCTCTACCTAGAATATTTCTTAGGTGGACTGGGGGCTCCTACTAGCCCACATGGGGTTCAACATCCATGGCCAGGCCATGGTCATATGGCCAGGCCATAGGGCCCAGGCTCTATGGTCAGCCAGGTTGGGATTGTCTGAGAAGGCCTGGGCCTGAGAAATGCAGAGGAGCAGTCCTCCCAGCCTCCCTCTCCAGGAGCCTTCCCACTCTGACCCCCATAGAAGCACTTGGCATTTGGTATTTGGGACCTAGAGCTCACCATCTTGCAGCAGTCCCAGTACAGTTGTCCAGGCAGATAAGAAGAGAGGGTTCACTTGGTAGACTGCATTTCCCACTTGGCAGAGCAAGCTGTGGGTGGCAGTTGGGGCTGGATAAGGCAGGGTGAGAACCAAATGAGCAGTGTGGGAAAAGCCTGAGCTCTAACCCACCTTGCTGTGGGACTTGTGAGACTCCCACAGGCCCTCAGTTTCCAGTCTATATAATGGGATGAGGGTTGAATTAGGTGATGTGTGTTTCCTGCACTATGACTTTACCTAATTTTAAGACACCTAATAAGCTTAGCAGAAAGATTTGAATTAGACATGATGACGAATTTTTGGGTCTTCTCGGTTGTTTCAGTTCAGGGTATGTCATCAGTGAAATTTCTATACTCCTCCTCCAAGCAGGAGAGCTGGACAGGGTCTGGCCCTGGCGCCAAGGTCGGGAGCTTGATAAGCTGACTCCCAGCACACCTATTCCCTAAGCACCCCTCAAACCTCTGGCTTCAGGGGCCTGTCTGCAACAGGAAGCAGTCAGCCAAGAGAAGGCATCCATTGCCTTTCTTCCGTGTGGAGTAGAAGGTGGTGGCCCCCAGTGCTGTCCCTCACCCCTACCTGAGTCTTTGGACTGAAGCACTTATAGTGGTGTTTCTCAGACTTAATCACCTGGGGATCTTGTTAAAATGCAGATTTTGATTCAGTAGATCCAGTCTGGAGCCCAAGGTCCTGCATTTCTAACCTGCTCACAGGTGATGCTGATGCTGCCCTTCCCAGACCACACTTTGAGTAGGAAAGTACTAGAGTACATTTTGTCTTCTCTCTAGCCAGGGCATCCAGCCTGCCTCAGATGGAGCAGGAACTCACCCGCCATTTATCCAACCCCAAGTGAAGCAGGAGGCCATGGCTCAGGAGGCACAGCCAGTTGCTGGGAGATGACTTGGCCATCCCCAGTCCTTGGATCAAGTATTCAAGCCTATGCTTGGACTTCACTTCCCTCCCTTATATACTCACCCAGGCCTGTCCCCACTTGTAGGTGAAGGTGAAAGGTTCTGAGACCCTCAAGGATAAGCATGTGATGAATTCATCTGTCTAGGCTCCACTGCTGGACAGGCTGACCAGAGCCTGAGCATTACCTTCCCACTGTGTCCTGTGTACAGAGCCTTTGCACTCAGCAGCTGCTCTGGGGAAGGAGGAGATCCTCTAAGCAGGGTCAGGAATGCTGAGTTTCAGTCCTGGCTCTGCTGCCTACTACCTGGGTAGCCCTGGGCCAGTCAGTTCCTGTCTCTGAGCCTCAGTCTCCCTGGCTGTCTAATTAGGCTATACTGGATGACCCCAGAGGGCCCTTGGGCTCTAGGATGGATTGTTGGGCAACTCTGGAGGTGGGAAAGTCCTATGAAGGTAGGATTTTTATAAAGGGGGTGAAGGAGCTATTATGAGGCAGACCACTGGAATGGCTCTGTGGCCCAGCCTCTTTATATGCTTTTGTGAGTTCATATCCTGCCACCTCCACCCCAGTTATGCCTATGAAGTTATTAGATGCTACTGAGCACCCAGTTTATGCACTGAGGATATGGCAGTGAGCCCTGCAAGCTTGCCTGGGGGCACATAGTGAGTGGAACCAAAGTCTGAACCTAGGTTTAACTCTTCTGCTAAACCAAGCCCCTTTCCTCCAGGGAAAGGGGCCCTTTTGAGGCCTAGCATTTCCTACCTTCCTCCTAAAAGTCAAAGCATTTGTTAACTTGATAAGGGTAGGTCTCTTTCTAAACTCTGCTGCGGCTTTGTTCTGCAGATTTTAAAGAAAAGCAAAGGCTTGAGTGTAGCCCCCCAAATCCCTCTCCCTCCCTGCTCCCAGCTTATATGCTCAGTTGAAAGGTCATGAGACCCTCAAGGACAAGATTGTGACTAACTCATCTGCACTCTGGGCCTTGCATAGAGTAGATAGTATGAAGGAATGTTTGATGGGCACACAGTAGGCACTTGGTGAAGATATATCGAACAAAGGGCATGTACTGGGGGCTCAGCAAAGAGGGGTTCGAGGTGGCCTACTCCTTCAGCTGCTAGAAGGAATGGGGTATGGGTGAGGAACCTTTACCCATGCTCTTTTCCAGTGCCATCTCTTGCAGTCACCAGGCTTCCTGTTCTCACTGCCCATCAGCTGCTGGAGTCCAGGGCGTCATCCTGGGGGCACCAAGCCAATCAAGTGGGGACATCTCGTCCTAAATTCCAGGCTTGGCACTTGCTTGATAGCAAACATAATTACAGCCCTCAATGTCCTTCATGCTTACTGGCCACTGGGCCCTTTGGAGAAGCAAAGGCTCCCACCTGACTCCTTTCTGGGCCCCACGCTTTGTGCACTGAGGTGAAGCTGAAGATGTAAATCTCTGAAAGTGGTAGTGGTGTGACAATCAGTGGTATTGGGGGTGGGGGCAAGAGGATTCAGCTCCTTGGAGAAAAGGTATTAGTCTGGGACATACAGGAGGTAGGGCAGGAATTGGGGATGCTCAAAGTACATTTGGAGAAAAAAAACATTGCAAATTGGATGTTGAACCTCTGTCCTTGGCCTCGCAGACAGATAGCAAAGATTAAATATTTGTGCTAGATCCAGATAAAGGACAGGAGCTTGACTGGGGTGGAGGGGACGGAAGAGAACTGGTAATTACGAGAGATTTCCCAAGGCCCAGCCCTGGGACTAGCCTCTTTAGATACTTCATATAGTTTCCAGAATGACCCTCTGAGTAGGATACCATTCCTATTGTGTATCTATAGAAACTAGAACACAGGGAAGTATGCCAACAGCCCAGAGTAACAAAGCCATGGGGTTGGGGGCTAGGATCTGAACCCGGGTCTGTCTGATTCTGTAGTGGATGCTCTTCTCACATCTAGAAGGGTACCTGTGGGAGGTGGAGTTTGTATTGGGGACCACACAGCTGAAGGGAAGGGTGACAGTGGACTGACATCTCCCCTCTGCCGTAGGTACTGGCTCCAGCATCCTCTCTGCCCTCCAGGACCTCTTCTCCGTCACCTGGATCAATAGGTCCAAGGTGGAAAAGCAGCTACAGGTCATCTCAGTGCTCCAGTGGGTCCTTTCCTTCCTTGTAATGGGTAAGCTGGGCCTTAGAGGGAGAGTAGTTGGGCAGGCATGGTCCACTTCCCCAACAGAGGTTAGAGCAGGAGCTGTGCTCTGCAGGGGTGGGGGGGTAAGAGTAACTCTTACACAGGCTGCCCCCCAGCACCTTTCCACATCCCAGATCAAGTGCTCTACCCCTCAACATGCATGAGGATTCAGTGAGATTCAGTGGGAGGTGGTGTGATGGTTCCCATTTACAGATGAGAAACCTCAAACCTTAGAGAAGCTAGGTAACTTGCCCAAGGTGACACAGATTTGATTCCCTGTCTTTAGGACCACTAAAGCCTGTGCCTTTCCCACAGTGCTACCCTGCCCACCAACAGACATTTTCCAGCAGGTATGTTACTTTGCCTTAAGGTGGTTGCCAGCTTTAAGTCTTGAATCTCCTGCAAACAAGCTGTGACCTTACATAGGTTACTTGAGCTCTCTGAGTGTTAGTTTCCTCATTTTGAGTGTGAGAAAAGTGCCTGCTTCACATGGTTTTTGTGATGATTGAAGATAAAAAATGAGAGCAACTGGCACAGGGCCTGGCCATGATGGGCCCCCATTACATAGGAGTTGTTGGGAGGTACCCTCAGACCCTACTCCCAGCCCACACCCATCCTCTGCTGAACACATTCCCCAGCTACTTCCCAAGGCCTGCTCCCAGCTATCTCTCAGCACAGCCCATGTCGGTGCTTTGGTTGCTTTTTCTGCAGGTCTGGCTAGATACCCTCACTCCTTAGGTTGCCATCCAGGCCAGGAGCAGGACAACACAGATTAGCTCAGGGGAGGCAAGAGGCCTCTTCTTATTCCCCAGACCCCTGTGCTCTCAGCATAGCAGACAGCTTCCCCAGTATGATAAGGCAGATGAACCTGCTGCAGAGCATCACAGAGTACATTCCAGTGCCTGTGAGTGAGTCCCTCTGGGTGACCCACTCTTTGGGACTGTATAGGCTGGTAGGGGATCATCAGGACTTACCATGTCAGTGCTGAGCAACTGTCCCAGCAGGTGCCTGGGGGGCTTTGAGACTCTGAAACCATGTTTGCAGGGCCAAGGGATGGAACTTCACAGGTGAGGAAATGGAAATTTACAGAGTTCATCAACTACCTGATACTGTGAAGCACATTAAATGGCAGAGTTGGGATTTGAGCAGAAACTCAGTGCATTCCCCAGGTAGCCCACCTTACTGGAAGCCCAGAATTAGTGAACCAGGGCTGAAACAGCCAGTCTTCACCTTTGGGCTTTGGGGGAGGAATCCATGAACCCTTAAAATTAGATGCAAAATTATATATGAGAGTATATGCACATTTTTCTCAGGAGAAGGGGCATAGCTGTCCTCAAAGTCTTACAGGGACATGCAGCCTCAAGAAGACTTTAGTTTAGCAAACTAAACGGACTCCCTCATGGCTCAGACCCCTAGCATGGCTTGCATTTGGCCACTTACTAGAACCCCAGAGTTGTGAGCATAGTGTGACCCCTCCTTATTCAAAAAGGAAGTAAAGAAGAAAGTACTGGGACCAGGACAAGAACCCAGGGACTCCAGCCTCCCAGACTCCCTGCCTAGTCTGCTACACCAGCTCTCTTTGTTCTCTGTTGCACCCAAAAGCCACCACTATTCCTGTCTTAGTAGGTCTGGGCCTGGCTGTTGGGGAGCTGAGCAGCTTGTAGAACACCAGCCCATATAGCATGTGATGGGGACTGGCCCCAGGCTGTAGGTTAACAATTGATCAGACAGACCCAACCACATCCCAGAAACCGGCCCAGCATCTTCTCAACACCCTCGCCTTGCAAGACCTGGTTGGACAGGAAGATCTGCTGAGCTACTGCTAATTACCGCCCTCAGCAGCCCCAGCCACTCCCTACCTCTGCCTCTCAAACCTGCTGGCGGAGGTTTACCTGGCAAGCAAAGGCCATGGTGGCTCTGTTGGTCTCTCTCTGGACCACCACTTCGTGCCATGGAACTCTCTGGCATTCTAGTGAGGCCTGTGCCCTTTCTCAGTATTTTAGAGCATTTAATACAAGGTGTGTTGGATTTCAGAGGAAACTACTGATAATAAAATATAAATATCTAAACAAAACCAAAAAAAAACAAAAACAAAAACAAAGAAAAGGAAAAAAATATATATAAAAATATCTACACATTTAAAAAAGCTGATTAGACATGTAATAACAGATGTCTTTTTATTACAGTAAATAAAAAAGATCTAGTAGCAAGTGTAATAATTACTATAATTCTTAAGTAGTGATGAGAAGAAATGATTTTTTAAGATATCTGCAACTGCTACAAAGTTACATGAAAATACCTTTGTTATCTATTCATGTCATAAGTACTGCTAATAATTCTGTGATTTGTCACATTGGTAAGTGAAGGAAATGCCAAATTTCCATAAGAGATAAGTGAAAATTTAGATGTCATTTGTTTCCCCATTAAAGTCCATGGATATTATGTGCTAGGTTAGTAATTTCAAACATCATATTTAATTTTTCTAGTACTATGTAAGGAAATTAATGCTTAGGAATGGGGCTTGGCCAGTAAATGGCAGGGCCAAGGCTCCAGGTCTGTTTGGTCCCAGAGTCCACACTCTTCACCAGGCCACACTGCTGCCTTCCCTGCCATTAAGCATCCACAGGCTGCCCTGCACTGTGGGCCTTGGTTCTCCAGAATTTTATATCACAAATTCCTTTGTAGGCCATCATGATGTGCAGGGAGGGGGTGATGTGTGAAAGTGGTCCTGAGCCTTCCATGTGTGGCAAGCAGGGCCTTCTAAGCTTCTCATGAGCTCAGCAACAGTGGTTTTTGCTGCAGCTCCACGACCTAAGAGCAAAGGCTGCTGTTCGGAGGACAAGGATTAAGCTCTGAGAAAGGAAGGTCATTTGGTGGATTTAGTTCATCCTTTTGCTCTTCCTGTATTTCATTTCTAATGATGGAGAGATTAATCTGACCTGGTTTCTGCTCCCAAGGAGCTCAGGGGCTAAAGGACTGTCTGCTGGAGGGAGTCTAATGAGGGAGGCATATGATGAAAGGGATGGTGAGTGGTTTCAGAGAGGACTGTGGACACATAGGGGAGGGGAGGGAGCCCCCAGCTGAGAAAGGCCAGGTTAGAATTCAGTCTCTGGAAGCCCCATCAGGTCTCCTCTTCTCCACTGAGGCTGCCTCAGCAGTGGACTAAGGACAAATGGGTAGGGGTACCTACCTTCTCAGAGAGACCAGCCCTCTAAGCAGTGAGGCTTGGAGCTCAGCCTCCTCTGATCCCTCTACCCCTCAAGAGAGTTAGAGGTTGCTGGAAGCTAGGTTTCCAGGATGCTCAGACCACAGCCTGAAACTAATGATCCCTGCCCAGCCTACCTGGAGCATCCACTTAGAGGATACCACTAAAGGAGCCTGGATGCCTCTGGAGTCAGTGGGGGGCTAGAGTCATCCCTTTTCAGGCCTAAGAAAGGGAATCAGGCAGACTGCTGAACAGTAAGATGACTTTGTAGGCAGCCTTTAGACATAGCTATTCACCAAGCTACTGTAAGCTTTTCACAGTTTGCTTTTAACAGGCTCTTATAGGCTGCACATGCTTCCCTAGAAACTCATGTTCCCTATCTGCAATGTCACACTCCTAAGCTGGTCCTGAAAAATTGGACATCTCGTCATTCGGTGTTCACTGCCTCTCCCAGCAAGAGAGTTGTACCCTGTTTTTAGCTACCTTGGGGAGAGGCTGGCTCAGGAGTCTAAAACAGGGCTAGATTGGGGGGCAACAAGGGGCTACCATTTCCTTCCCCATAGGCTCATGGAGAGTCTACATCCAGCCTTATCTTCTCCCATGGGAAACCAGAGGAGGCTCAGCCTGGTGAGAAGAACATGGCATCCAGAGCCAGGCAGTTTGCAATGCCTGGGAGCACCAGGGGTTGGGCACACAGCAAGGGTTGGCCTCCCTTCTTGGGCAGTGGAGAGAGTCCTGGAAGGAGGCCATGCTTCTACCAAACACAAGTACCTGCTGCCTTTGCCCTTGTGCTGAATGCCAGGGATCAAAGAAGAAGGGGCCTCCCAGTGTGAGGAATTCACAGGCAAGAGATAATGTGTAGATAGTATGATATTGCAGAACACTTCTTGAAGAGCTGAGGTCTGAGATAGGCCTTAAAGGTTGGGTAAAAAATGGAAGGAAAGAAGCCTGCTGAGGGCAGCTAGTGGCAAGCCATGAGATAAACTAGGCATGGCACAAGCTCTCCTTCCCTTCTGTGTGTTTTATGGCCTACAGGCCCAGAACATGGTGACCAATGGAAGCCAGCCCCCAGACAAGTGTTCCAAGTGTGCTGTTAGGGTTTTTTTTTTTTTCAACTTTTGAGACAGGGATTCCCTCTGTCACCCAGGCTGTAGTGCAGTGGCACAGTCATGGCTCACTGCAGCCTCAAACTCCTGGCTTAAGCAGTCCTCCCACCTCAGCCTCCTGAGTAGCTGGGACTATAGGTACGTGCCACCTTGCTCAGCTGATTTTTAAATTTTTTGTAGAGATGGGGTCTTGCTATGTTGCCCAGGCTGGTCTTGAACTTCTGAGCTCAAACAGTCGACCCACCTCAGCCTCCCAAAGTGCTGGGAGCCACTTTGCCTGGCTGCTGAGGTTTTTGAGGGGAGGGAAGCTGATGAGCTCTGCGCTTTGGCCTGGAACTGCCTGACCATCCGTTATGTTGGAAGGGGGCCAGCACTTCTCCTAGGCAAGCATTCCCTCTTAGGTCCCTCCAGTGATGGTCTGGGACTTTGGTGTATTTGTAAAATCTGATGCAGATAATGGGCTTTAGAGTCAGACCTGTGTTTGAATCCTGGCTCTGCCACTGTCCTGCCGGGTGACTTTGGGCAAGTTACCTCCTCCTTGAGCCTCAGTATTCTTATCTCTAAAATGGGGCAAAGTTGCCCTGCCTCACACTTAAGACAATGGCTCAGCCCAAGTCTTGAGATGCAGAGGTACTGGGTAGGTGTTCCCTACTCTTATCCACAGTGTCTGGGCTGGGCGCTGGCATGGGGGCACACAAGGAGGGGACAGTAAGAATAGCTTCACAAGAACTGAAGCCTGTCTCCTTCAGTGCTCCTGCTCAGATAACATGGAGCCCATGGGCCCCTCAATGCCAGGACAGTCCATCAGAGTCTGGGAGATGAGGCGCCTCTTGTCTCGGGAGCCTGTGCCTCACTGTGCTGAGCATTCCTGTAGTTATTTCTTAGGGGATGTGGTCCCCATGCCCGTGTCCCTGGCTGTGCCTAGCTTAGTGCCACAGTAAATACTCTGTCCACCATGGCCCAGAGGGAAGATGAGGCCCAGCAGGACCTGACCTGTGGCCATCTGTCCCCCAGGAGTGGCCTGCAGTGCCATCCTCATGTACATATTCTGCACCGATTGCTGGCTCATCGCTGTGCTCTACTTCACTTGGCTGGTGTTTGACTGGAACACACCCAAGAAAGGTAAGTGCAAGGCCTCCCTTGGCTACCCCTCACCCTGAGGATGCTCTCCCTCCTACACAAGCTGAAGGGCCTCATCCTGAGTGCTGTCTCTTTTAACACCTGCTTTGTGGAAAGCACTGAGCTAGTCCAGGGGGTAGTTTTGGGGGGAGGTTAAAAGCTCCTCAAAGGGCACTGTTCTGGTCCTCAAAAGAGTTCACAGTTGAGGATTTGTATAACATGAGGCAATGAATGTGGAAAGGGGCCCAGTGGGAAGGGGGCAAAGATGCTGCATGGGGTGATGGTCACTGCTTGGGTTTCACACTGGCCCTGTCCTGTCTGCCTTGCCCAAATGTACCCTTAACCCCACCAACTCTGTATTTTATTCCCTGGAAGGTGGCAGAAGGTCACAGTGGGTTCGAAACTGGGCTGTGTGGCGCTACTTTCGAGACTACTTTCCCATCCAGGTAAAGTGCTGTGGGTGTTGTCTTGGGAGGGTGGGAATGAATTGGAAATCTGAACTTGTGCCTAACCCACCCACAGGGAAGCAAGTTTAGACCAAGTTGGTCTCTGGGTTTCCTTCCTACTGTGCCACTGGCTGTGCTGGGGACCCCACTGCTCTTCTGAGTACCCATCTTCTCTGTGCCAGCCCCAAGGTCCTGACAGGGAAACTGTGGCTCTGTCTGGCCCTGCCTGGTCTGCAAGCTGGGCTGGTGAGGCACAGCCATCTGGTCTTGATGCATGTGGGCAATACTGGTGAATTGAGGATAACTCTGGCAGAATCCTGAAGGTTTTCACCACAGGGGAAAGACTTGTATGGCTAGCTCACTCGACACCCTAGTCCCAGCACACCCTAGCTGCTGGGGTACCCTCACAGAAGGGAGGGGTGCTGAAGACTGGAGGCAGTGTGTGAGTGTGAAAGTGTTCTGGCAGGTGCAGGGTGGTGTATATTTTCTGTTGTCAGTCAGTGATTGAGATATCCTGGTGTGCTGCCTGGGGGCAGTGGCTGGGTAGCCCTGCATTCCTTCACTGCATCCGGTATTGTAGGGGTAGCAGGGCCAGCTCCTTTTGCTCATCCTTAGCCTAAGCCCAGTCTTCCCAGGACCTTCCTGCTTCTCAGGGTCAGGGTTCCTTCTCCTTTTCCTGACCCCATCTCTCTGACTGCAGAAAATTGGAAGCTGTTTTTGTTGGGAGAAAGTTGCATCATAGGACCCAATCCTCTCATTTTGAAGGTAAAGAAACTGAGCCTCAGAGATGGGCAGGACTTGTCCAGGCTGCATAGTCTGGTATGATGGCAACATTGCAACCATGATCCAGGCTTATTGAATCCAGGGCCCAAGTTCTTTTCCACTGATTTCCTACTACCTGTTTCTGTGGGAGAGATTCAATCCCTGAATTTACCCATTGGATTGATTCTAGCTTCCTGGGTCTCCCTCTCCCATTTTGCTGCTAGAGATCTGCGTTTAAGTTCCTACGCTGTCACTCCATTCATTGACCTGCCACCCTTGCTCCCTGTCCAGTGTGGGACTCTGTGCTGGGCATAGGGACACGTCAGCCCTGCCCTTGGGGTGGGCTCACTGTCTCATGGATCCTGCTAGACTTTGTTACTTTCTGCCATGGGGCCATGAGCAGAACTTTCTCAAACCTGCTGACCCTCATCTGCAAAATGGAGCTGTCTATATGATGATAAGTGATCAGTTCTAATTGGGTGTGAGTGCTGAAAGACTTCTCTGCTTTCTCTCTTACATCAGGGGCCAGGCCAGTGTTCTCTGTAACCACTGTGGCTTGGTCTTCTGGAAGCCTCCAGGAGGCCAGTAACCCCTTCCACTTAGAACAGGATGACCTGATGATCATTGGTCAGACCTGGGACAGGTAGCTGTCCTTTCCTATCTGATCTCCACCCTTCCAAAAGAACCAAAACAACCCCCTGTGTCCTTCTCACATCTCTGTTCCAATAAGTCAGCTGGGAGTTGGAGCCATAGGGCACATGCAAACTAGCCCTAGAGGGCTCTCTGGAGCACTAGGACAAAAGCCAAATGGCCCAAGGCAGGCTGGGGTGTTGAGCCTCAACCTGGGGCTTAGGCTGGGCCCTGTCCCTTGGGGCCTCATCTCCCCTTCTGTACAGGCAGGATTTGGCCTTGGTGATGTGACATCAGGTCTGACACTCTGCAGAGGTGTGCATGACCCTCCTGTCCCACTCCCTTTTCCTGGCCTCTTGCCAACGATCATGTAATGAAGATCTGCCACTGTACCCACTCACCCGCCTGCTCCCTTCCTGGTGGGACTCTGCTCTTTGCCACCGGAGCAGCTCATCTGGCCCAGAGAGTATCCCTTCTATTGGCACAGGTGGGGCTTGTGTGTTAGCAACAGCCACCAAGACCACCAGCCACCTGAAAGAGGAGCAGGCAGTGCCCCAGGCCACCTCTCCCCGAGGTGTAGGCAGGATCCATGGAGAGGAGACTGGGAAAGACTCTCTAAGCTTAGAATCACCTATCTGTCCATCTGCCTTATTTCACTGATAGGCTGACCGAGGCACAGAGAGGAGGGACTATCCCATGGTCATGAAGCTTAAGTAGTAGCAGGATTAGTGTGGGAACCAGGGCTGTCTGCTTTGGGGCCCATGTTCTTACTCCTGTGTTCCTTTCACCATCACCATGCCTTGCCATGTAAACTTAAGTCTTTGCCCTTCTGTGGGCCTGGATTTCTTCCTCTATTTGGTGCTGTGGTGAGACAAGCCTATCTGTGCACCTTTCCTTTCCTGGGAGGCAGCTTATTAGGAGTGACTTGATAGGAATGTGTCCCAGACTGACATTAGCCAGCAGGCCTGGCCTGGGTATCATATTAGGCTGGGACTTTGCCATGGTAAACAGGTAGCAAGAGGACACAAGAGCAGGCATGTCAACAGAGCCTTCATTGGTGGTGTCTCTCCCCCTCCCTCCAGAATGGACATTCTCTCCAGCCCTGTGGGAGGACAGTGTGACATGAAAACAGATCAGAGCCAGTCAGATGCCTACATTCTTCTGGGTCCTGCATCAAGGCCATTGACCTGCACTATGTCTCAAGGCACCTCATTCAGCCAAATGTCCCATCAGATAGAGCCTTGGAGAGGGAGGAAATGATTGAAAGAGCCACCTAGGGGCCCACTGGGTGACACATCTTCATCCCGCAGCCCAGGGAATAGTGCAGCGAGTGGCCTGCTCCAGACATGCAGGGTGATTTGCCATGACCTCCACAGGAGAAGAGCAACTCCCTTCTCTAGGCCTCAGCTTCCCGCCGTCATCCAAGGAATGGCCTAGACCTTTCAGGGCTCTGCCCGGCCATGCTGTGCTGTGGGTTCCTATTTATCAGGGCCCAATGAGAAGTGGGGGGCATGGGAAGGGGACAAAGATGCTGTATGACATGATGGTCACCTGCCAGGGTAACTATCCCAGGCCTGGCCATGAGCTCAGAAGCAAGTTTCCAATTTTCCTGCCCGGTATTGGCTGCTGCAGCTCTTCCCTCAATGCCTGCATACCTTTTTCATCAAAACTGGCACAAGGAATTTTTAAATTCCAGCTTCACTGACAGCTAACTTGGGGGTCAGACCTACTTGTTAGGCAAAACATTGGAACAGCAATCTCACAGAGCTCATGTAAACTAGATTTTGAGATCTTCTCACTGTCCCCAGCCCCACTAGCCATGAATTAGACTGCTGCTGTTTCCCATTTATTTGGGGGAGCAGCTGAGAGTTGGTTGGGTTTTAGAGCAACTTTAATCTGTTTACCAAAGGCAAAGCAGGAAAAAGACCATCAATGTCCCAAGCAGTGGGAATGAGACTGAGGGAGGCTTGCTTACATTTGCACAGACTGACAGCACCAGAACTGGGAATGGTGCCAGTCATTCTGTTCCATCCCCCTGAGCCCTCTGTCACCTGAAGATTGGGATTTCAATTTTCCAAGGCCAGCCAGCAGCACCTCTCCCCCAGAGTTGCACACAAGGTCCTTCAACTTCACCAGGAGGTTCCCAAATCTTGAGTCGCAGAAGCTCTTGACATTCTGCTGGTGGCCAGTGATCCTGCTTCCAGCTGGCACCAGTGCAGGGAAGGGGCACTTTCCAGCACTCAGGTGGGAGTGTCATTGACGTCACCTTTCTTGAGGCAGGGCAGCCAAAAAGATCAACATGTTCATTCCCTGTTATCCAGGAATTGTATTTCTAGAAATCTGTCTCACAAAAACAATCAGATATGTGGACAAAGATAAGGTATTTATTGAAGCATTACTTCTAAGAGGGAAATTTTGGAAGCTTTAAAAATGTTCATCAATTAGGGTTTGAGTCTGTGCTGTTACATGCAAGAGCGCTGTGCAGTAGAATACTAATGCAGCCATGAGAAGACATGGAACAGAAGGATTTTGATAAGGACAGATAGCTGTATGTTTGGTAGAAAATGATATAAAAATGATGTCAACTCATATAACCTCAGTTTTGTGGGTTTTGAAAAAGAGCATGTGTATTTTTGAGTAGAAAAAGGACTCAATGCGTCAGATTGTTTTATCTGGATGGAAATATTACAGGTGTTTTTAAATTTTCTTTTTGCTTTCCTATATTTTTAAAATTCTCTATGAGTATTTACTGTTTTCCTTTCTTTCTTTCTTTCTTTTTTTCTTTTGAGATGTGTCTCACTCTGTCATTCAGGCTTGAGTGCAGTGGCACAATTCAGTTTACTGCAGCCTCTGCCTCTTGGGTTCAAGCCATCTTCCCATCTCAGCCTCCTGAGTAGCTGGGACCACAGGTGTGTGCCACTGTGCCCAGCTAATTTCTGTAATTTTATAGAGATGAGGGTTTCACCGTGTTGCCCAGGCTGGTCTCAAACTCCTGAGCTAAAGTGAACCTCCCACCTCAGCCTCCCAAGTGTTGGGATTACAGGTGTGAGCCACCATGCCTGGCCCTATTTATTGTTTTTCTAATCAGAATAAAAGTGATGTTTTTATGAGCAGGATACCTTATTCACTGTCTCTCTCAGCATCCTCCACCCTGATCACATTCCTTGTAATGCAGGGTAGGTGTCACAGGCTCTGTCTCTCTTGGCTCAGGGTTTAGGGAAACTGCATCACCCAGCCCTCCAAGCACCGGCCCCAGAGCAGGGGGTGGGCCCTGAGGAAGCCAATCATCATTTGGAGCATCCCAGTGTCCTTAGTACCACAGATCAGGTCCTCAGCTGCTGCAGCCTTACACTGATTCCTACCCTAGACTGGCTGGCACAGGGCTGTCACTTGTCCTGTCCTGTCCTTTCTGCCTCAGAACTTGAGCTGAGCCCAGTGGGCTGTGGGGAAGTTTCCATTCGAGCCAGCTGCAGTGTCCCTTCTCCAGGCCAGGGGAGTAGGAGGCGGGCTGCCCGTCTCTCTGTGAGCTGTTAAGGAGGCCTCAGATCACAGGGTCAAGTAGACCCTACCTCCAAGGAGCTCACAGTCCAAGGAGACTGATAGTGGAGGCAGAGCTTGCAGCCAAGGCCCTAGTTGCCAAACTCAGGAACTTGGACTTTACTGACATGAAGCCAGACACCCTCTCCAGTCTGAGAGTGACAAGGGTTGGATTTGAGTCTTAGAATAATCACTCTGGCTGTGGCAAGGAGGATGGACCCAGAGGGAGGGAAGGCAGGAGGCTGGCAGAGTGTAAAGAAGAGGAGCTGCAGGCCGGGCGTGGTGGCTCACACCTGTAATTCAAGCACTTTGGAGGCCAAGGCGGGTGGATCACCTGAGGTCTGGAGTTCAAGACCAGCCTGACCAACATGGTGAAACCCTGTCTTTAAAAAAACAAAAAGAAGAAGAGGAGCTGCTCTGTGCTTGGCTAGGGACTGAGAGGAAGAAGGGCAAACATTGCCCACCCCTTCCCAGAGACCCACAGTGCAAATGGTGACTGCCCAACACCAGCACTGTGCCCCTGGGGATGAGAGTCTGAGGTCAGATGTGGAGAGTCATTGCAGCCCTCAGGCCCACGGAAGCCCAGGGGAAATGATACATCCATTCCCTCCCTACCCTCTGGGTGTGCGCCAGTACCCCTCTCCCAGCCAGTTTCCTCTGACCCAAGGTCATCCTTGCAGCTGGTGAAGACACATAACCTGCCGACAACCAGGAACTATATCTTTGGATACCACCCCCATGGCATCATGGGCCTGGGTGCCTTCTGCAACTTCAGCACAGAGGCCACAGAAGTGAGCAAGAAGTTCCCGGGCATACGGCCTTACCTGGCTACACTGGCAGGCAACTTCCGAATGCCTGTGCTGAGGGAGTACCTGATGTCTGGAGGTGAGAGTCCACCCCTGCCTGCTCCTGCTGGGCACTCTTGTCAAGGCCTGAGCCTCTCCATGAAGCAGAGTGACCAAGGAATGGTGCTGGGCCTGCATTAGGAGATGCAACCTGCTGCAGACACGGTGGGTCAGGGCTGAGAAGAAAATCTGTTCATAGAGTCTTCAGAATTCAGCTTGGATAACATCTTCCTTAGGAAGCCTTCTCTGACCCCCTTTTCTGGGAACCCCCAGCCCTTGTGTTGCCCTCTGTACAACCTGATTGTTGTCCTTGGCACTGTAATTGTTCACCCTCCTGAGGCCTCCCACCAGCCTATGCATTGGGATCCCTAGCACCTCGCACCAACTTGGCAGAATTAGGGCCCAGGGAATATTTGCCAAATGCATGAATTCCCAAAACAACCTTGTATCATTAGCTGCATTTTCCAGGTGAGGAAACTCAGGCTCAGAAAAATAAATAGCTTACGCAGAACTAGACAGCTCTGAGCTAGGTCTGGGGCCCAAGTCCAGGGTTCTTTGTGTTTTGTACCTGACTGTGTGCTGAGAATAGGGAATTGATCCCCGGAGAACCCTGACTGTGTGTCCTCCCCTCCCGCCAGGCATCTGCCCTGTCAACCGGGACACCATAGACTATTTGCTTTCAAAGAATGGGAGTGGCAATGCCATCATCATCGTGGTCGGGGGCGCAGCTGAGTCTCTGAGTTCCATGCCTGGAAAGAATGCAGTAACCCTGCGGAATCGCAAGGGCTTTGTGAAACTAGCCCTGCGCCATGGGTGAGTGCCTCCCTACACACACACAGACACACACACACACACCCTCCAGTGCTTTACACACACACACACACACACACACACACACACACACAGTGTCCGGTGCTTTCCTCAGCATGGGGCAGCAGACTGCTTGGCCCCTGAAAGCAGGACCCAGACCCCAGGAGGGCATGGAAGGAAGTCAGTCATTCTGTTCGGGAGGAGATGTTGGATCCCAGACTGCACAGTGTGGGCCAAGTTTGCCCACGTGTAGGCTGGGTGTCTGGGTGGGCACAGATGTAACTTGTGGCCTGTGGGCCCTTGCAAGTGGGCTGAAAGTCCAGGCTTAGATGCAGTACTAGACCACTTGGGGCCAGAGTACATCATTTTGCTGGGAGAACAGGAGGAGGTCAGGAAGGAAGTTGGTGTGGAATGTGGCTGGGGGACAGCAGCTCTTTTCTCTGTCCCCTGGGGACCTTACCTCAGGCTTTAGAAGAAGAGGCTGCCCTGCAGGCTCAGCCCTGGACCAGTCCCTGGGGACACAGTCAAATTGGACCCAGTCCCTCCCTTCAGGGAGCACCAAGGGTAGGGGAGGGTGGAGGGACAGACGGTGACAACACAGTGTGCTGAGACTGTGACACAATAGTATGAGTCCAGGACTGAGAGAGGCCTGGGTTGGCGGTGGGACAGAGAGAACTTCTGGCAGAGGCTGGCCCTGCAGAAAGAGGTGGAAAACAGGCATTCCAGAGCAGGGTGCTTATTCTTCCCTTTGCCTGGGGGGCCCAGAGCTCTGATATGCTCCCCAGTCACTAGCAGTGGGGCAGAAGGTCCATCAGAACCTGGTAGAGAGGGAGCATGTGAGCTTGGGACACCCCAGGTGATTCTGGTACACCCAGTTGGGGGAGGGGGCCACTTGACCAGTGTCCAGGGCCTCTAGGCTGACATAGAAACTGAAGCCAGTAATTAGGGTGTGACAGACCCTGGCTTCTCCTTTCCAGAGCTGACTTGGTTCCCATCTATTCCTTTGGAGAGAATGAAGTGTACAAGCAGGTGATCTTTGAGGAGGGCTCCTGGGGCCGATGGGTCCAGAAGAAGTTCCAGAAATACATTGGCTTTGCTCCATGCATCTTCCATGGCCGAGGCCTCTTCTCCTCCGACACCTGGGGGCTGGTGCCCTACTCCAAGCCCATCACCACTGTTGGTAAGCCCCCAGCCTGCAGGCCACCTGGCTCTGATGGTTATGCCCTTAGCCATGAGGACTTTGAAGTGTTGGGTGCTGATGAGCTTGGTCATGAGGGGTAGGAGTAGGGGTGGGAGAATCGAGCCTATGCAATGAACCAAGCAAACTCTGTGATGCGTGAGAAAAGAAAACCTGCAGTCTCTGGGTTTGCAGCACCCACTAGTCTAGTGGGGGAATGTGATGAGGATGCACAGGTGCTCTAGGGAGTCATAGCAGACCCTAGGGAAGACGTAACTCTTGCACTGCTAACTGATAGGAATTATCTAGCAAAAGAGAGGAGGAAATAGAATTTTTATCAGAAACAATAGCCTAAGTCAAGTTCAGAAACAAAATTGTGTAATTTTTTTGAAGAACAGAAAGAAAAACATTAATATGATTGCAGCATAGACCTGTCAGAAGAGTGGAAAGCATTGGGTCCACTTGGCCCTTGTCTGTGTTGTTTTGGGTATATTTGGGACCGTTTAGAGGATTCTAAAGAATTACCTATTGTAGGTGTGTGTGTGCGTGTTAATGGATCCCCCAGGAGCATGTGGGCCCTCGACAGTGGACTTGAGGGGCCAAAGCTCACACAGATCTTTGCGTTCCTAGGCCAGGTGTCCTGCCTTGTACCTTTAGATAGAGACAAAGCAACAGGGAGGCAGCAGGAACATTTCCACGCACAGCTGTGGCTGGGGAGGGGCTGGGTCCTGTGGGCAGTATGAAGGAATTTGCTCTTCACCTTGAGAATGGAGAGTGTTTGGGAGGGGAGGTTCAGATTTGCATGTTTAAATGATCCTTGGAGCTGCTAGATTGAAAATGGGTTGGAAAAATGGAAGCCACAAGACCAGCCCAGAGCCTGTTTTGGTAGCCAGTGGCTCGGGCCAAAGGAGTGGCAGTGGAGATGGAAGAGATGTGCATGATTTGGGAGAAATTTCAGAAATAGCATTGGCAGGACATAGGAATGGATTGGGTATGGAAATGCAGCAGGATAAGAAAACAAAGCAATGTACAGATCCATAAACACTGGTCTTCTCCCTCCTGCCCTTAACCACACTTTTTATTTTTATATTTCTTTACTTTTGAGACAGGGTCTTATTTTGTCATCCAGGCTGGAGTGCAGTGGCACGATCTTGGCTCTTTATAGCCTCCGCCTCCCAGTCTCAAGTGATCCTCCCACCTCAGCCTCCAGAGTAGCTGGGACTACAGGCATGCACTACCATGCCTAGCTAACTTTTTTCTATTTTCACCATATTGCCCAGGGCTGGTCTTGAATTCATGAGCTCAAGCAATCTGTGGGCCTTTGTCTCCCACAGTGCTGGAATTACAGGCATGAGCCACCATGCCTGGCCTACAATTTTTAAAGCATGTCACATTTCTCACAGAATCCTTAGAAAAGCCCTATGAGGAAGACTCTGCATGTGACATATGAGGAAACTTGAGGCTCAGAGAGGCAGAATGGCTTGCCCAGAGCAGAGCAAGAGCAAAGCTATTTACTTGATGCCCTGACTCTCATAGACCTTCCTAGCAAAGTGCAGTGGTTTCAACCTGTCTTGATTCCATCTGCTGCTCAGCACCTGTGTGGCCTTGGGTGGGTCCCTTCACATGCCCTTGGGCCTCAGTCTTTTCATCTGTAATAGGAGACAACCTGAGATGCAGCACATAAAGCATTTGGCACAGTTCCTGCCACATGGCGGGCCCACAGCCCAGTGTCACTGCTGTCAGCATCATGGTGGATGTCCAGGGGGAGGGTGTTGACTAACCAGAAGCCTCCGCCCTGTCCTTGCAGTGGGAGAGCCCATCACCATCCCCAAGCTGGAGCACCCGACCCAGCAGGACATCGACCTGTACCACACCATGTACATGGAGGCCCTGGTGAAACTCTTCGACAAGCACAAGACCAAATTCGGCCTCCCAGAGACTGAGGTCCTGGAGGTGAACTGAGCCAACTCCCAGGAGGAACCAGCTACACATCATTTTCTATCAAGTGCTTTTTTGTTCTGTAAATGTGGAAGCGTCATGGGTATCTGTGGTTTATTTAAAAGAAATTATAATAATTTTGCTAAACCATTATAATGTTAGTTTTTTTTTAAGAAGGAAAACGTCAGTATTTCCAGTTTTTTCACTTTCGGTTTGCCCTGTTCTAGGTGGTGGCTAAATCTGGTTCTAATCTGGGTGGCTTGGCCAACCCTTCTTCTTCGCTTCCTGAAATGACAGGAAACTCAATCTTGGCTCACAGGGGAAGAAGGATTGCCATTAGTGACTCAGGCCAGTTAGATGATTCACTTTTTGCCCCTAGGGATGAGAGGCAAAAGCTATTTCTCATACAAGCCCCTCTATTGCCACTATCTCACACTCATCTGGTCCTGAAACTGCAGGACCAATTTCTCTGCCAAGGAGGAGTCAGAGAGCATCGTTGCCCCATTGTGTGAGGCCAGTGGTAGGCATCTGGAATGCTCCAGTTTGATCTCCCTTCCGCCACCCCCACCTCACTCCCAGTCACTCACATCGGAGCCTGGACTGGCCTCCAGGATGAGGGTGGGGGTGGCAGTGACACTGTGCAGGGGAAAGGACATGATAATGTGCATGCACCATTGCAAGGAGGATGCAGCTACCATGAACTTGGTGGAATAACTGGTTTTTCTCAGGTGGCTCAAGACATGGACTCAGCACAGACTTAGCTTTGGCCTGGAGCTCACACTTCCTGGGTGCCCTCAGTATACCTTCCCTACACCTAAGTCTGGGTATGAGGAAGAGATTCCTCTTCAGAAGGGGCCTGGCCTTCTGAGCAGCAGATTGGTTCCAGAACAAGTGGCCCCGAACCCAAGCTTCACGTATTTGTGCCTTCCTGAGGGGTTTGGGGCCAGAGAGGAATCCCAAACCTCTCCTATGTGTTCTGTTATCTCTTGATGACATCATTGCACCATGTCAGACTTTTGTATATGCTTAGAAAATAAATGAAAGTGAGAATCCTCTGAGTTATTGCTGGGGCTGCATCTGCATCTGCTGCTAGCACCTGGGGAAGACTGGAGCCCCAGCTGGCTGCCCACTAAGCCCTCTAGCCCCTTGTGCCTTTGGCCACATGCCCTGCTGTGGTGTGTAAGTTACCAATCACTGTAACAAACTACTTCAGAGCTCAATGGCTTCCAGCTGTATCTGTTGTCTCCCAGTTCCCAGTCACGATTTGAGGCTTAGCTTCGTCCTCTACTCAGGGTTTCTCACAGGGCTGCAGTCATCTCAGAGCTGGACTGAAGGAGGATCCACTCCCAAGGCCATTCGTGCAGTTGGCAGGATTTACTTCCTCACTGGCTGTTGACGGAGGCCACTCTCAGTTCCTTGCCACATGGGCCTTTCCATGGAGTAGCTCACAGCATAGCAGCTGGCTTAGCAAGAAGAGCCAGTGAGCAGAGTGGTGTGTGAGCAAGAGGAAGTTCCAGCCCTTATGACATAACCTATGAAGTGATATCCTGTCACTTTTGCCATATTCTGTTCATTAAATGAATGTTGCTAGGTCTAGCTCCCACTGGAAGGGAGAGGATTACACCAGGGAGTGGATGCCAGCGGGCAGGGGTCATTGGGAGTCACTTCACATGCTGCCCACCACATGTGGTAAAGGGCTTCTGTTCAGCTGTAGGGCCCTTAGTGGCTGAGCTGGAAGGGTCCTTATGGGTCACTCAGGCCATGTTCCCTGCCCCTGGCCTCAGCTCTACCAAAAAGGCAGAGCTCTCCTGCTGTCACCCTAGTGATGACAAGATGCCACCTCTTTTCTAATTCCATTCTGTTCAGTGAGTACTAAGCACCTGGGAACCCTTCCCGAGACCAAAGGACCTCATTCTAACATCTTTACTGCCAGAACTGTCTTGCCTGTCCTTGCCATTCATCCCCTTCAGGGCCAACTCCTCTGTGTGGGAAGCTGTGAGGGAGTTGCTTGGGAGCAGAGACAAACACTGGGAACAGCTGAGGATACGCAGGGCGGTCAGAGCTGTGTCAGATGCCCCAGTCTGCCTGGGGGTGCCTCACTGAGGAAAGAACGCCTGAGCTGGACCTCGAAGGGCTGCTGGGAGTCGCCCGGAAAGGAAGGCAGTGAAGGGCAGAGCAGCAGGGGAAGGATAGGGAGGCCTGATTGGAAAAAATGTTGCAGTTTGAAAGATAGAGGAGGCAGAGACAGCAGTGAGGCTTGGCTTGGAAGGGTGGGGAGCTGGTTTCTCCAGAGTTTCTATGTGGGCAGGAGGGCAGAGCAGTGAGAGGAGTGCTGGGAGGGTTCAACAGAAGCTGGCTTCTAGGTCCAGGCAAGCCTCAGGCTGCAGAGCTCAAGTCAGGGACAGCCATTTCCTTTGGGATGGGGGAAAGACCTTTTTTTCTGATGAGAATCTCAACATCACCCCAGCCCTAGCCTGAGGCTGACCCAAGGCTGGACTGCAACTTCAGTCTCTGACTTCAAGCCAAGCCCTGGCCCTAACTGAGGCCACCCCACCAAGGTAGGCTGTTATTCTTAAGCACTGCTTTTTGTGAAGAGAGAGCACCTTCTGTGCACTGGGGAACTCCGCCATCTTCCTAAGGAGAACAATAACCAGGTCCCAGAACCCAGAGGAATGCCCTCAGTGGGCTGTCCAGAGCTGAGACCACCCTGCTCTTAAGTTGTGCGTGGGGTGGGAGGGACTCCAGTAGATTCTGTGAATATTGCCTTGAGATGGGAGTTGTTACCTTGGGAGAGGGAATTGGAACCTCGTTTCCCCAAAGACCTGCCCTTGGGTGTGGTGGTGAGGGCAGCCCATTGAGCCTGAAGATGGTCAGTTCCATGATTCTGCCTGTGGTTCCCAGATACAGCCACAAGGGAGCACTGAAGATGCCTCTCGGGCATAGGCCACACAGGGGCTTTGGCTTATTACATTGTTCCAATCTCCTGTTTCTTTGATCTGCCTAGTTCTATCCATTATTCAGAGCAGGGTATTGAATTCTCCAACTGAGGGAGATATGTCTCCCTCCAGTTCTGTCAGTTCTTGCTTCATGTATTTTGAGACTCTGCCGTTAGCTGCATGCATGTTTATAACATGTTTATATTGTTATGTCTTCCTCATAGATTCACCCTTTATCATTGTAAAATGCTGGTCTCTGTAGTAACAGTTTTTGTCTCAAAGTTTATTGTGTATAACCTACATTGGTACAGCCACCACAACTCTCTTTTATTCCTATTTACATGGAATGTCTTTTTATTCTTTCCCTGTCAACTTATTTGTGTCTGAATATAAAGTGTGTCGTAGACATAATAGCATTGGATGTTTTTATATCCACATTTCTACTGTTTGCCGTATGATTGTTTAGTCTCTTTACATTTAATGTAATTATAAGGTGGGATTTACATCTGTCATTTTGCTATTTGTTTTCTATGTGTCTTATTTTTTTATTTCCTCTCTCTTTCCATTCCTGCCTTCTTGTGTATTAGACATGTATTTTCTAATATACTATTTTAATTATCTTCTCATTTCTGTATATCTTTGAGTTATTTTCTTAGTGGTTGGTTGACACTTTAGTCCAGATTAATATGAGTTAAGATTAACATCTGGCTGGGTGTGGCAGCTCATGCCTGTAATCCCAGCATTTTGGGAGGCTGAGGTGGGCAGATCACCTGAAGTCAGGAGTTTGAGACTAGCCTGGCCAACGTGGTGAAACCCCGTCTCTAGTGAAAATACAAAAGTTAGCCAGGTGTGATGGCGTACACCTGTAATTCCAGCTACCTGAGAGGCTGAGGCAGGAGAATCACTAGAACCTTGGGGGCAGAGGCTGTAGTGAGCTGAGATCCCGCCACTGCACTCCAGCCTGGGCAATAGAACAAGACTCCATCTCAAAAAAAAAAAAAAAAAGATTAACATCTTAGTTTTTCCATTATTTGGGCAGGGTAGCTTCAGAGAAAAGAAGGGCAGGCCATATGAGAATGGTGTAGTGGGTTGAATAGTGGCCTATACAATATGTCCACAATCGAATCCCTTGAACCGGTGAATATAGTCTTATTTGGAAAAAAGGGCCTTTGCAGATAAAATTAAAGTTTTCAAGATGAGGTAATACTGAATATCTAGATGGGACCCAAATTCAATGATAGGTGTTCTTAGAAGAACAGGCCAGGCACAGTGGTTCATGGCTACAATCCCAACACTTTGGGAGGCCAAGGCAGGAGAATCACTTGATCTCAGGAGTTGGAGACCAGGCTGGGCAACATAGTGAGACCAGCCTGGCCAGCATGGCAAAACCCCATCTCTACTAAAAATACAAAAATTAGCCAGTTTGGTGGCACACACCTGTAGTCCCAGCTACTTGGGAGGCTGAGGCACAAGAATTGTTTGAGCCCAAGAGGTGGAGGTTGCAGTGAGCAGAGATTGTGTCACTGCACTCCAGCCTGGGTGACAGAGCAATACTCTGTCAAAAAAAAAAAAAAAAAAATGGAGGCAGAGATTGGAGTTGTGTAGGCACAAGGCAAGGAACACCTGGAGCCACCAGAATCTGGAAGGAGCATGGAAGGATTCTCTCAAGTCTTCTAAGAGAGCACAGCCCTTGATTTTGGACTTCTGGACTCCAGAACTGTGAGAGTGTAAATTTCTGGGTTTTTTTGTTTTTGTTTTTGTTTTTGTTTTTGTTTTTGGGACACAGTCTCACTCTGTCGCCTAGGCTGGAGTGCAGTGGTACTATCTCTGCTCACTGCAACCTTCACCTCCTTTGTTCAAGCGATTTTCCTGCCTCAGCCTTCCGAGTAGCTGGGATTACAGGCACACAACACCACGCCCAGATAATTTTTGTATTTTTAGTAGAGATGGGGTTTCACCATTTTGACCAGGATGGTCTCCAACTCCTGACCTCGTGATCCACTCCCCTTGGCCTCCCAAAGTGCTGGGATTACAGGCGTGAGCCACCTCACTCAGCCAAAATTTCTGTTTTAAGCCACTCAGCTTGTGTCTTAAACTAACACAATGACTTTAATATATTTATACCACCTGATAGAGAAGCTGGACCAGCGGATGACAACCTGTAGTCTTCTCAGAAATCAAATATTTCACTTTTCTTTCCATGGGGTGGATGGCAAGTTTGGAAGGCACTCTTCCCTAGTACTTCTGAGAGGGTGGAATAATTTCCCATTTAATAAGTTATAATGGGATCATGAGGAGAAGGAGAGAAAAGGCATCTGTAAAACTGAGACAATGATACCTACTTCAGCCAGGTTTGGTGGCTCATACCTGTAATTCCAGAACTTTGGGAGGCTGAGGTGAGCAGACCACCTGAGGTCAGGAGTTTGAGACCAGCCTGGCCGACATGGTGAAACCCCATCTCTACTAAAAATACAAAAATTAGCTGAGTGTGGTGGCTCACACCTGTAGTCCCAGCTACTTGAGAGGCTGAAAAAGGAAGGAGAATTGCTTGAACCTGGGAGGTGGAGGTTGAAATGAGCTGAGATCGTGCTACTGCACTCCAGCCTGGGTGACAGAGTGAGACTCTATCTCAAAAAATACAAATACAAATACAAATAAAATAATAAAACAAAATAAATAATACTTACTTCACAAGGACCAGAGTAATGTATATAAAATACTTAGCTAATGTTAATTCTCTCTAGGTCCTAGGGAAACCTGTAGACTCATAGAGGGGAATCAATCTGCCTAAAATCATGCAGTGAATAAGCTAAAGGTCTAGAGTGATCTCCAGCTGGCTACCCCTGACATGGAGTCTTTCAGCCACACCACTTGGCATCCAGGGTATACCGTCTCAGGAACCCTGTGACAATATGCCTGCCTGGGGAGTGGCTCACCAGTCAAAGAATCAGTCTAACGGGAAATCAGACATCCCTTGAGTGCCTTTACTACCAGAAACTCAGCACATTTTTTTGTCCTAACTGTTCTCAAACTCAATGAAGAAATGTCACAGTTTATCATCACCATTTTCACTGCTTTGCCCACCCCCAAATCCACTTGACACAACAGCCAGAGAGATATTTCTAAAACATAAATTAGAGCATGTAACTCCCCTCCTTAAAACCCTTAATAGTTGTCCATGAGCCTCAAAGAAATCCAGACTCCACTGTGGCCCACAGTGCCTGGCAGAGTCTAGCCCTCCAACCTCCTTCTGTGCCTCATTCTGTGATGAGGACTTCAGAAGCTCTAAACACCAAACGATAGTGCTGCTTCTGCTGTGTAAAATTACAAATAAGGGCCAGGTGTGGTGGCTCACACCTGTAATCCCAGCATTTTGGCAGGCCAAGGCAGATGGATCACTTGAATCCAGGAGTTTGAGACCAACCTGGGTAACATAGCAAAAGCCATCTCTATGAAAAATACAAAAATTAGCCAAGTGTGGCGGTGTGCTGTAGTCTCAGCTATTTGGGAGGATGGACTGAGCCTGGGAGGTTGAGGCTGCGGTGAGTCATGATCACACCACTGTACTCCCGCCTGGGTGACAAAGCAAGACCCTGTCTCAAAAAATAAAAAAAAATAAATAAAATTACCAATAAAAACAACACTGAACTGTTAAAGAAACTGAAGGTGGTCTTTGGTTTTGGTTTTGAAGTATCAATTTCTTTCTCCTCTTCCTCGTCAGCACTGGCTGGCCTTCTCTTCAAGTTGCTGCAATGCTCCATATGCTCCTTCACAGGCTATTCCTCCTGTTCCTTTGTCCAACAGCTTCCCTTGACCTCACTAGCCTCCTTTGTCCAGTTAACTCCTACTCATCTTTCAGACCTCCCTGCAAACATCAGTTACCAGGGAAAGTTTTCTTTGGACAACTCTCACTCAATCAGCTCCCTGGGTTAGATGCACTCATATCCCATGTGTGTTACCTTCACGTATGGCCCACATATTCACAAGCTCCTGTGTTCACACTGGTACCTTCACAGTTGGTAGCAGTGGGGAAACCACTGGAACTGAGGAAGAGCATTGGTCTTGGGGACGAAAGGCCCAACTCTTTGTTTTAGCTTTGCTACAAACTTTGTGTGACCATGGGCAAGCTCATTTCCTCTCTCTGGGAGCTGTGTCTAGTGGGGAAGAATGGAGGCCTCCATGTAATCCAAACATTCCCTTACTCAAGCATTTATTTGCCCATTCATTCACTGACTTCGTTCATTCAGCCATTTGCTCGCTGAAATTATGGAGCCTGTCCTCTGTGTTGGGATTCTGGGGACTCAGAGAAATCAAAAGCAGAGGTTGACAGCAGAGTGGAGGGGACAAATGTAGACTGCTCAGTGTATGCCTAGGCACACAGTTACACATGCCAGAGAGAGGTCAGACAGCTGCTGTGGGAGCCCAGAGGAAGTAGCAGTTAGTTCAGACCTGGGAACGCTTTTTTAAGAAAATGACCTTGCTGAGTTGGGAAAGAAGGAAAATGCTGTCTAGGCACCTGCCTTTCAGGGTTCCTGGGCACGTGCAGTTTATTTGGGGAACTGCCTTTCTCTTTTACAATTCCCACCTGCCTTCTTCAAGAGTCTCACTCTTCTAGTCCTTCCTCTTCAAAGCTACCCCTCCCACAAGGGCTGCCTGAGCCATCTTTCTAAGTGCTTTCTGTTGCCCACAATAAAACTCATGTTCTTTGGCCTGGTAGTCAGGTTCTTCTTCTTACCCAGCACTAGCTTCCTCTTCCAACCTCTTTGCCTGTTACTCTCCCATGCAGCCTCTGTTTCAGCCATGTTAGACTATGCTGCTGCCACATCCTCTGTCCCTGCGTCTTTGCTCATGCCGTTCCTCCTGTGCAGGATGCCTCCCTGGACAACACGTGACAGTTGGCAACTTACTCTTAGTGCTTCCACTGTACTTTATACATCATGTCCATTACTGTACTTACCACTTTGTACTGAATGATTTGCAATCTCCTTTCAGTTAGGGATTTTTTTTTTTTTTGAGATAGAGTCTCGCTCTGTTGCCCAGGCTGGAGTGCAGTGGCTCCAGCCACTTGGCTGATCCCGGCTCACTGAAACTTCTGCCTCCCAGGTTCAAGCGATTCTCCTGCCTCAGCCTCCCGAATAGCTGAGACTACAGGCGCACGCCACCACACCTGGCTAATATTTTGTGTTTTATTTTATTTTATTTATTTTTTTGAGACAGAGTCTTGCTCTGTTGCCAGGCGCCGGGCTGGAGTGCAGTGGTGCAATCTCAGCTCACTGCAACCTCTGCCTCCTGGGTTCAAGCGATTCTCCTGCCTCAGCCTCCTGAGTAGCTGGGACTACAGGCGTGCGCCACCATGCCCAGCTAATTTTTGTAATTTTAGTAGAGATGGGGTTTCACCATGTTGGCCAGGATGGTCTCAATCTCTTGACCTTATAATCCGCCTTCCTTGGCCTCCCAAAGTGCTGGCATTACAGGCGTGAGCCACGCCTGGCCTCAGTTAGGGATTTATGCACATCATTTTTTGAAATATAGTGCCCAGGCTGCACATCTGGCAAAGGTCTGATAGGCGTTTGACTAGACAAATAAGTGAATGGAAGAAAGAGGGCTCTGTTGAAAGGAAGGGGATAAATTTAACTCAATAAAATTTGAGACATTGAAAGGCCCATCTGCCCTATCTTGCTATTGTTTACCCAATGCATCAGGCCCATGAGGTGGGAAGAGGAAATGGAAGCAAAATCGATTGGGGTCGGCTTAGCTTTTTGACCATGGAAACCGGATGTTTGATTTAAATACCCAACATGGTACTAATTAGCTGTGAAAGCACCAGTCGTTCCCGAGCCCAACAGGTCTAAACACCTACTGTTCATCTACTAAACTTCCAATCATCCTTTGTAACTTTTGTGAAGTCTGCTCTGACCTTGCCCACCAGCTCCTGAAGAGTTGGCCACTCTGTTACTACTTGACCTTGAACCTCTTTCTATCATTGCTATATGTAAGGTTTGTTCTTGGGTTCTTGCCGAGTTTAAAAAGAAAAAACTGAGGCCAACACAAGAAGATTCAATGTGAAGGAATTTATTCAGCCTCCCGGGCCAGGTTCTGCAGTCCGAGAGGAGGGGCCGGAGAAGTCGCACGGACTCCTCTCAGACGTGGGGTTTTATAAGGAGTGAAGGAGCTTGATTGGTTGTGGGAGAGCAGGACTACTATTGGATAAGGTTACAAGCCTTTGTTTGCATACAGGACTTGGCTGCTATTGGTTAGAATTACTCGGCTGCTATTGGCTAGAAAGACTCGGCTGCTATTGGCTAGAATCACAAGACTCCACTTGCATACTGGGTTCTTTAAGGGAAAGCCAGGCTGTGTGAGAAGGGGAGAAGGGAACATGGCCGAGCATGTCCGAGCTTTCGGAAAAAAAGTGGGGGGATGTGCGTCTGAGCTCCCAGTGAGGCAACCGGCCTTACACTATATATTGCATTTGGCCACTTTATAAGCTATGTTCCCTAAACTCGGATATATGTTTCTCTGGGGGATATATAACACTAAGTAAATATTATAATAATTTAATACTGTGATTTAAAATATTTTTATGTTGAAGCAAACAGCCATATTATGAAATAGGAGCACAATAATAAAAGAGTTTTTAGGGCCAGGTGCGGTGCCTCACACCTGTAATCCCAGCACATTGGAGGCTGAGGTGGGTAGACCATTTGATGTCAGGAGTTTGAGATCAGACCGACAAACATGGTGAAATCCCATCTCTAATAAAAATACAAAAAATTAGCTGGGCGTGGTGGCACATGCCTGTGATCCCAGCTACTCGGGAGGCTGAGGCAGGAGAATCACTTGAACCCGGGAGGTGGAGGTTGTAGTGAGCTGAGATCATGCCATTGCACTTCAACCTGAGTGACAGAGCAAGACTGTCTCAAAAAAATAAAAAATTTTTAGAATTAAATAGGACACATGAAAATAATGACAGCTAGTATTTATTGAACATTTACTATCTCCAAGACAGTGTGTTAAATGCTTTACATTATCTTGAATACTTTACAAGCAGCAGGCTTTTGAGTTCTTCCCAATGCCCCTAGGGGTGAGAGTTCTAGTTCTCCTAGTGTTTGCAGCATTTGGGAAAAGTGGGAGAAGGGTTGTTTACTTGAGCTCTGCATTTCCAGCACCCAGTAGCTAGCCTGTGCAAAGTTGAACCTCAGTAAAGGCCTGTGGAAGGAAAGGACCCTGTTCTCTGCTGGAATGTCCTTTCTTTCCTCCCTCCCTCCCCACCTGGTAAACTCTTACTGGCCCTTCAATAACCTGTTTAAATGTCATCTCCACTGTGAAATCTGACTCTCAGCTATTTTATCTGGCTCCCACTGCCTTTGGGCTTCCCTCAGAACCAGCAGTGGGTAACTGGATTAACACTCTTTGTTTGTTGTTGATATGGGGTCTCAGTCTGTTGCCCAAGCTGGAGTACAGTGGCATGACCACGACTAACTAACTGCAGCCTTGACCTCCCTAGGCTCAGATAATCCTCCCACTTTAGCCTCCTCAGTAGCTGGGACTATAGGTGAAAACTATCATGCCCGGCTAATTTTTGTATTTTTTGTAGAGACAAGGTTTTGCCATGCTGCCCAGGATGGTCCTGAATTCTTGGGCTCAAACTATCTGCCCATTTCAGCCTCCCAAAGTGCTAGGATTACAGCGTGAGCCACTGCACCCCGCCCACTCTTTAATTATTGGACTCCAATGTAAGGGGTTGGGCAGCTCCTCTAAGAATGGATCTTGGTCTGATTTCCCAGCATCTAGCAAAGTTAGCTTGATAAGAGAAGCCCTCAGTGTACATTTGTTGAACTAGTGAAGTGATAAAGTTAGCTAATATTCAGAACTGATCATCAAAGGAGAAAGAAGTGATTCTGTGTTCTTTCTCTAGGTCCATTTTCTTAACTGAGTGATGGCCCCCTAAAAGATATGTCCATGTTCTAACACTTGGACCCTGTTACTATGACCTTATTTGAAAAAACGGTATTTGCAGATGTAATGAAGAATCTCAAGATGAAATCTAAATTATCTGGGTAGGCCCTAAATAAAAAGACAATGTCTTTTTTTTTTTTTTTTGGAAACAGATTCTTGCTCTACCACCCAGGCTGTGGCACGATCTCGGCTCACTGCAACCTCCGCCTTCTGGGCTCAAGCAATTCTCCTTAGCTTCCCAAATAGCTGGGATTACAGGTGTCCACCACCATGCCTGGCTAATTTTTGTATTTTTAGTAGAGACGGGGTTTCACCATGTTGGCCAGGCTGGTCTCAAACTCCTGACCTCAAGTGACCCGCCCACCTCAGTCTCTCAGATTGCTGGGATTACAGGCCTGAGCCACTGTGCCCCATCTTCTTTCTTTTATAAAGACATTGTCTTTAGGCTGGGTGCAGTGGCTCATGCCTGTAATCCCAGCACTTTGGGAGGCTGAGGCAGGCACATCACCTGAGGTCGGGAGTTCGAGACCAGGCTGACCAACATGGAGAAACCCCGTCTCTACTAAAGAATACAAAATTAGCCAGGCATGGTGGCGCATGTCTGTAATCCCAGCTACTTGGGACCAAGGCTGAGGCAGGAGAACTGCTTGAACCTGGGAGGCGAAGGTTTTGGTGGGCTGAGATCATGCCATTGCACTCCAGCCTGGGCAACAAGAGTGAAACTCCATCTCAAAAAAAAAAAAAAGAAAGAAAGAAGAAAGAGAAAACATAGGAATAAGAGAAGGCCATGTGATGACAAAAGCAGGGATTGAAGTTAGCAACCACTAGGTAAGAAACTAGAGCTATCAGGAGCTGGAACACGTAAGGAAGGATCTCCCCTAGAATCTTCTGATAGAGCATAGCCCTCCTGACACCTGGATTTCAGGATCCTGCACTCCTGAACAGTGAGAGAATTTCTGAGGTTTCAAGATACCCAGTTTGTGATAATGTGGTATAGCAGCCTCAGAAAACTAATACAGCTTAGAAACAGAAATGTGTTTTGTGTGAAATTCCCCCCAGATCTTGGCACCACATGAGTTCAACCAGACAAGATTTGGGATTTCCCGGAGACTCCTTTCTCAACAAACACCTGACCACGCACCCCAGGCTTCAGCCACGAGGAACCACTCAATGTGTCAGAACAGGAGACAGTGTGACATCTTTGTGGTCCAGCTCTGAGAAAAGATCCAAGGTGTTTTTCAGGCCTCTAAACGCCCTGGAAAGACAGTATGCTTACATTTTGTTTAAAAATTTAAAATCCAAGTATTATGTGCCAGGTCCTGTGTGGGCACTTTACATATGCTGATTTACTTTAATCCCTACAGCAACCCTGTTGCTATTTTAAATCTGAGAGAGGGGAACTCACTTGCCCTGGGATACAGAGCTCAAAGGTGGCAGAGCCAAGATTCCAGAGTGCCTGATTCCTATCATGTCTGACTCTAAAACACTATGTTCTTTCTGCTATGTTCAGTCAAGTGGTGGAAAAATTCAGTCTAGGGGTAAAAAAAAGGAAGATCAATATCCTGCAGAATGACTCATGCTATTTATTATAGAAGCAATTGCTGGAGATGCTATTATTGTGGATCGCAGAAGTCTTCATGGAAGAGGTGTCATTTGAGCTGGGCCTTCACTGAACAAAAACCATTTCCTGATTCTCTGTCAGGCACTGGGGATGCAGAGATGAACCAGACAAGGTCCCTTTGCTTGAGGAATTCACTGTGTGTGTGGAGGGTGGCTGCTTGTGTGTGTTAAAAGACAATGTGGCCAGGCCCAGTGGCTTGTGCCTGTAATCCCAACACTTTGGGAGGCGGAGGCCGGAGCCGATCGTTTGAGCCTGGGAGTTTGAGACTAGCCTCGGAAATATGGCCAGACCCTATCTTTATAAAAAATTTAAAAATTAGCTGGTCGTGGTGGCATATGCCTGTATTCCCAGCTACTCAGGATGCTGAGGCGTGAGGATCACTTGAGCCCAGGAGGTCGAGTCTGCAGTGATCCCTGATCGTGCCACTGCACTCCAACCAAGGCAAAAGAATGAGGCACTGTCAAAAAAAAATTAATAGAATAATCCAGATCATGGTAGAGTCAAGGTTCCTAACTCAAGGTCCCAGAGAGGCTCAGAGAAGCCTTCTGAAAGAAGGGACTCCTGCCCCAGCTGAGACTGATAGATAAGAAAACATTAAGTCAGGAGGAGAAAAGTAGCAAAGGCTTTCTAGGAACAGCACAAGCAACCCACCCGAAGCGGTGAATCGGCGTCCTGGGTGCCTGGCACACCTTGTAGCTCAGCGTACTAGTTAGAGGAGTGCGGGAAGGGGCGTGTACTTGTGGGTTGGAGTTGGTAGTGGAAGAGCTGGTGGGACCGCCCGATGGTTCTCAGGTTCCAGTGCATCCTGCATTGTGGCTCTCTGCTGAACCATAAAGCATTCCTTTTCAATCCCTGCACGCCAATGAGAATGCCTCGGGAAAAGATTACACATGGGCCTGCCACGGCAGACAAGCGATCGCCACCCAGCCGGCTTCCAA
Source organism: Aotus nancymaae (assembly GCF_030222135.1). Classification (NCBI taxonomy): domain Eukaryota; kingdom Metazoa; phylum Chordata; class Mammalia; order Primates; family Aotidae; genus Aotus; species Aotus nancymaae. The sequence goes on from NW_026988473.1 coordinate 59,690,735, forward strand.
GCGGATCCCCGCCCTCCACAGCCTGTTACCACGGCAACCAGTAAAGGCGGAAGTGGCTCAGAAGACTGATACTCCCTAATCAGGTGACTCTCCCTCCTCCTGCACGTGACACCGGAGCCCAGGAGCGCGCTCTACCTAATCAAGACCCCACCCCGCTTTCCCTTTAGTGACAATTGACAGCGACCTCGTGCAATGGCCCTTCCGGCTCCACCAGGAGACTCTGCCCCTTGGTAGTGAATGAACCAATTAGACTGGGAAAAAAAGAAGCAACGCCCCACGTTTCACTCTTGCTTGACAGACGCAATTGAGGCCATCCTCGAGTCCCTCCGCCCCCTACTCCAGTCCGGCCGGCGATGGACAGACCTTCTACCCAATAGCACATCCCGTTTTTTGCCGTTGGGTACCGCCCCCTTGAGAGCTAAGCCAATGAGCGCACCGGGTCTCGGCGGGGTGGAGGGGTTGCACTGCGGTAATATGGCTCTTCTTTAGCCAGCGGCGGCGGCAGCGGCGGCCGCGGCGGCGGCCAGTGTTGGGACGGAGCAGTCCTGCCTCTTGGGTGGCGGGTATCTAGGCTGCAGGGGCTCGGCGGGTGGAGGGTAGGAGGCGGCGGTCGATGCCGGTGGAGCGCCCGCCCCGCCGTTTGGCGGACCCTGGATCGAGATGAGCGCCTCCGCGTCGGTCGGGGGCCCGGTCCCCCCGCCACCCCCGGGCCCAGCCGCGGCGCTGCCTCCCGGTTCTGCCGCGCGGGCCCTGCATGTGGAGCTGCCGTCTCAGCAGGTAAGCCCGCGGCTCGCGGCGCTCGGGAGGGATCCTGGCAGGCCAGCTTGGAGAGCCTGCTGGCTCCGGGCTGACCCCGCGAGCCGGGACACCCAGAGCAAGGACCGGGAGGGCTCGCGGGACTGAGGAAGGCTGTCGGGAGATCGTGTGCGTGGAGGGGTCCAGTGATGGCCGAACCTCCGGGAGATCCCAGAGTCTTAGGAGAATCCCGTTACAGGAGATGGGCTTGTGAGGAAACAAGCAGCCAGCCATCGAAAGTCCCTGGGGCCCCGGCCCGAGGCCGCTTTTCCCCACACTTAGAGCCGGGGATTCCCTTGAGCAGACCCTCCCCCTCGTCGTCCCCCCCGCAAGGGACCTGGGAAAGCCCCTGTGTCCCAAGGGCCATGGCGAAAGCACTTCCCTTTCTTTCCCCACCTGGCCATCCTCTCTTACTGTCGTGCGAGAGCCCTGGAAGAGACTTTGGGGATTCTACCATTTGCTTTTTAATCTTCCCTGATAATCAAGTATTCAGCCTCTTTAGACAAATGTGTTTGAGACTTCCTAATTCATGAGGAGGACTCTTTCCTACTTCATTCCCTCCAGGGAGTCTCTGTGGAAGGAGGATTTGATGTATATATTCATGTATTCCCTCATACTTTGGGAAAGGTGTTGGGGACTTCTTGGCTCTACCTTGCCGGGAGGTAAGAAGGGGAAACACTGATTTTGGGGATCCGACAAAACTCTTTGTTTCATTCACATATCTGTAGAGTACTTCCCTCCTTATATCCGTGGCCTTCCCTCTGTACCCCCAAGGGGAGATTTTGTAGGAATCTTAGCATTAAAGAGACCTAAAGAAAGTACCTTTCCCTTTCTCCGTTTATTCCTCCTTCCAAGAAGAGGACCTAGGAGAAATTCATTTATTGAGAGCTTACCGTGTTGGACTTGTGCAAAGAACTCGGTGACCATTAGTTGACTGAATTTCCACAACTCTGTTAGATAGCTGTTTTTATTACCTCCATTTGGCAGATGAGGACACTGAGCCTTGCCCAGAGCCTTCCAGTTAGTAAGTGGTGGGGCTGGGTTGCAGAATCCAGTGTTTGACTCTGCAGCCACGCACGTGCTTGAGACTTCGGCAGCCTTCCTCCACCACCTTTACACAGGACAGAGCAAGCTCCTTCATAACATCCCTCCAACTTTCCATAAGCTGCCAGTGGGACTGAGGAAGGATTCATAAAGAAGAAGGGAGAGGTTGTGGGGAGAGAGTGGTTGAAAAGTGAAATGGATTTGAATGCAGTAAAGGAGGCGGGGGCTAAAGGGAAGAGTTGGAGGTAATAATCACAGTGGTTGCCATTGAGTAGGCAGACAGAAGAGCTTGCAGAAGCAACGGCTTTTTGTGTTACTATTACCGAAGAGGATTGAAAAGATACCATGTGCCCTGGTTTTGTGATGCTGTTGAGCAGGGAATTTCTGCATAGTAGGAGTTTGAGGGTAGTGGGGATTTGGATTGTATTGTGACATTGGGAGAGGGTAGAAGTCTGGCTGGGGAGACTCGTTCTGCAGTGAGCATTAATGTAGGGTTTTTTGTGTGTGGGAGGTAGAGTGTGAGGGTGGATACAGGGAGAGGGAATCAGGAGCATCGTTAACAGCCTGGAGAAGTCCTAAGGAGTTCAGGGGCCAAGAAGTGTTTAGTTTACGGGAGCTTTGAAAGCATGTGGGATTAAGAAAGAAAGCTTCATTTACTTCATGGAGCCTGTTCTTTGATAATAGTTAACAGTTTAACACTGGGAAAACTGATGCAAACAGTTCATGGAATAATTTCAGCCTCATTTGTTAGTGTTTGGCAAATTTTTGGATTGGTGCCAATGAATATGTAGTGGCTTAAGTGTACAGCTGAATGCTATATGAGTGCTGAGTGTGCTATTTACAGCTTCCTGGGGGTGTCATCCTTGAATTCTTGGAAGGCAGCCTATATACCAAAGCACTTTTACTTTTGCAGTTGACATTAATTTAGCTTTTGGAGTCAAAGTGCTCCGGTTTTTAGTGTATAAATAATATCTATAAAATTTTGTTGAAGTTTTATCTGTGTAAAGTACACAGATTATTAATATTCACTTGATGAATTGTCACCAAGTGAACAGTTACGTAAGTACTACGTAAGAAATACAAAAATTTTGAAAATTTTTGTAAAAAATTAAGAAATACAAAATTTTGGCTGGGCGCAGAGGCTCACGCCTGTAATACCCCGTCTCTACTAAAAATACAAAAAAAAAAAAAAAAAAAAAAAGCCAGATGTGGTGGCACACATTTGTAATCCTAGCTACTAGGGAGGCTGAAGCAGGAGAATCACTTGAACCCAGGAGGCAGAGGTTGCAGTGACCCGAGATTGTGCCACTGCACTCCAGCCTGGGCGACAGAGTGAGACTTTATCAAAAAAAAAAAAGAAAAGAGAAAGAAAAAGAAGAAAAGAAATACACAATTATTAATATCCTGGAAGTCCTCCTTATGTTCTCTCCATCTCTACTTTTCCTTTTTCTCTAAAGGAACCACTTTTCTGACTTCTAACATAAAAGATCAGTTTTTACCTGTTCTAGAGCTTTATATAAATAGAATTGTGAAAAATGTATTATTTTGTGTCTGGTTTCTTTTACTCAGTATTGTTTGTGATAGTCATGGAGTATCTATGTGTGACTAGTTTTTTTTTTTTAGCATTATTTTGTTGCCTTTTTTTTTAGATAGATTGGAATGCCAGTTGTTACCTTTCCTTTAAATAATACTTTCAAAACCAAACACTTTAATGCATCCCATACTGGTTGGCAAGGTATCAATATTTCTAAACAAATAAACAAGCTCTGTTGGTTTAGGATTTCTATGATAAAGTTGTCTCAAAGCATAGATTCAGTGGTTCCCAGCCCTCTTCTAAGATGGGGTTTGTCAGCCTTGGTACTGTTGACATTTTGGAGCGAAGGTGGGCTGTTACATGTTTAGCCACATCCCAAGATATCAGTAGCACCTCCCCAGTCCTGACAGTAAAAAATAAGTTCGGACATGGCCAAATGTTTCTTAAGGGGCAAAATTACCCCTAGCTGAGAACCACCTTTTAAGGTATATTTTCTTTTTAGGATAGAGAGTATCCTTTTTATTATTGACTCATTTATTCCAATCTTCATTAAGTCCTGTTGATTCTAGAAGTGGCTGTAATGCTTAAAAAGTTAATACTGCAAACTCCTGAACTTTTCCATATATGAGTATTAATTATGATCCATATCAGCTCCTCGACTGTGTCAAATGGGACTATTACTTAATTTTGTCTCCTTTTGCTTCTATGTGATCTTACTTTATTGTAATTTAAGCAAGAACTAGTCACACATTTTCTTCGTTTTTGATTTTTGATACAGTCTTACTCTGTCACCCAGGCTGTAATGAGGTAGTATGATCTCTGCTCACTGCAACCTGCTCCTCCAGGTTCAGGTGATCCTTCCACCTCAGCCTTCCGGGTAGCTGGGACCACAGGTGTGCACCACCTTGCCCAGGTAATTTTTGTATTTTTTAGTAGAGATGGGGTTTCCCCATGTTGACAGACTAGTCTTGAACTCCTGGCCTCAGGTGATCCATCCACCTTGGCCTCCCAAAGTGCTGCGACTACAGGCGTGAACCACCGTGCCTAGCCCACAAAGAAACTGTTTTTTTTCTATTTTTGGCCAAGCATGGTGGCTCATGCCTGTAATACCAGCACTTTGGGAGGCCAAGGCAGGTGAATCACCTGAAGTCAGGAGTTTGAGACCAGCCTGGCCAACATGGTGAAACTCCATCTCTACTAAAAATACAAATATTAGCCAGGTATGATGGCAGGTGCCTGTAATTCCAGCTATTCGGGAGGCTGAGGCAGGAGAATCGCTTGAACCCCGCAGGTGGAGGTTGCAGTGAGCTGAGATGGCGTTATTGCACTCCAGCCTGGGTTACAAGAGTGAAACTCTGTCTCGAAAAAAAGTATTTCTACTTTTTTATTTTTATTTTTTTAGAGACAAGGTCTTGTTGTTGCTCAGCCTGGAGTGCAGTGGTGTGATCGTTGGCTCACTGAGGCCTCAACTTCCTGGGCTTAAGTGATTGTCTTGCCTCAGCCTCCCTAGTATCTAAGACTATAGGCATGTGCCACCATGCCCAGCTAATTTTTTTTTTGTTTTCAAGATGGGGTTTCACTATGATGGCCAGGCTGGTCTTGAACTCCTGACCTCAGGTGATCCACCCACCTTGGCCTCCCAAAGTGCTAGGATTACAGGCATGAGCCACCATGCCCTGTGCCCAGCTAATTTTTAATTTTTTTTTTTGCGGAGATGGGGACTTGCTGTGTTGCCCAGGCTGGTCTCAAACTCCTGACCTCAAGAAATCCTCCTGCCTTGGCCTCCCAGAGTGTTGGGATTATAGACGTGAGTCACTGCGTCCAGTCAGAACAGTTTTAGATTTATTGAAAAATTGAGAAGATAATATAGAAAGTTCCCATATACTCTACAACTAGTTTCACTTACTATTTTTTTTTTTTTTGAGACGGAGTCTCGCTCTGTCACCCAGGCTCTACTAGTGCAGTGGTGCAATCTCTGCTCACCGCAACCTCTGCCTCTCAAGTTCAAGTCATTCTCCTGCCTCAGCCTCTTGAGTAGCTGGGATTATAGGCGTGCGCCACTTTGCCTGGCTAATTTTTCTATTTTTAGTAGAGACTAGGTTTCGCCATGTTGGCCAGGCTGATCTTGAACTCTTGACCTCAGGTGATCGCCCGCCTCAGCCTCCCAAAGTGCTGGGATTATAGGCATGATCCACCGCTCCTGGCCTCACTTATTCTTAACATCTGCCTTAACGTGTAGTATATTTGTTACAATTTACGTACCAATATTAATATATTATTGACGAAAAAAGTCCATAGTTCATTTAGATTTTCTGAGTTTTAAACAACTGTGGCCAGGCCTGGTCAGTCGTGCCTGTAACCCCAGCACTTTGGGAGGCTGAGGCAGGAAGATTACTTGAGCCTGGGAGGTCAAGGCTGCGGTGAGCCCTGATCGTACCACTGCACTCTAGCCTGGATGACTGTGATTAAATGTGATTAAATATATACACAACATAAATTTGCTGTTTAAATAATTTTTAATTATACAATATAGTAGCATTAAAAGCATACTTAATGTTATACAACCATCATCACTGTGTATTTCCAGAATGTTTACATCATCCCAAAGAGAAAACAACTCCCATTCTTGCCTCCCACAGCCCCTGGTAAATTCTATTCTACTTTCTGTCTCTGTGAATTTGATTACTCTGGGTACCGCATATAAGTGGCATTATATACTGTTTGTCCTTCTGTGTTTGGCTTACATCACTTTGTGATGTTCTTAAGTTTCATCCGTATTGTAGGGTATGTTAGAATTTCACTTAAGGTAGATGGTATTCTGTTGTATGTATATACTACATTTTGTTTATTCATTCATCTCTTGTTGGGTCCTTTGTTTGCTTATTTGAGACAGGGTCTCACTCTGTTGCCCAGGCTAAAGTGCAGTGGCATGATCATGGCTCACTGCAGCCTTGACCTCCCGGGCTCAAGTGATTCTCCTACCTCAGCACCCCGACAAGTAGCTGTAACTATACAGGCATGTGCCTCCATGCCCAACTAATTTGAAATTTTTGTTTGCTTGTTTGTTTGAGACGGAGCTTTGCTCTGTTGCCAAGCTATAGTGCAGTGGCGTAATCTTGGCTTATTGCAATCTCTGCCTCCTGGGTTCGAGCGATCCTGCTGCCTCAGCCTCCCAAGTAGCTGGAACTACAGGTGCATGCCACCATGCCCAGCTAATTTTTGCATTTTTTTTGTAGGAGAGACAGTTTCATCATGTTGGCCTGGATGGTCTCGATCTCTTGACCTCATGATCAGCCCGCCTTGGCCTCCCAAAGTGCTGGGATTACAGGCGTGAGCCACCACGCCCGGCCTAGCCTCAGTCATTTACTAGAGCAGCTCACAGAACTCAAGAAAGCACCTTGCTTGCATTTATTGTTTTTTTTTTTTTTTTGAGACGGAGTTTCGCTCTTGTTACCCAGGCTGGAGTGCAATGGCGTGATCTCAGCTCACCGCAACCTCCGCCTCCTGGGTTCAGGCAATTATCCTGCCTCAGCCTCCTGAGTAGCTGGGATTACAGGCACGCGCCACCATGCCCAGCTAATTTTTTGTATTAGTAGAGACGGGGTTTCACCATGTTGACCAGGATGGTCTCGATCTCTTGACCTCGTGATCCACCCGCCTCGGCCTCCCAAAGTGCTGGGATTACAGGCTTGAGCCACCGCGCCCGGCCCATTTATTGTTTTTTTTAAAATAAACGCTATTACATAGGATACAGATGAACAGCCAGATGGAAGATATGCATAGGGAACAGTATGGGGGAAATGGCCCAGAGCTTTCATGCCCTTTCATGGCCGCTCCACCCTCCACATGTTCAGCAACCCAGAAGCTCTCCAAAACCTGTAGTTCTGTGATTTCTATGGAGGCTTCATCTTGTAGGCATGATCAGTTATTAAGTCAGTCTTCAGCCTCTCTCTGCTTCCTGGAGGATAGGGCGTGGGGCTGAAAGTTCCAAGCTTCTGATCATGGCTTTGTCTTTCTGGTGACCATCCTCCTTCTAGGAGCCCACCAAAAATTGTCTCATGGGCCGGGCGCGGTGGCTCACGCCTGTAATCCCAGCACTTTGGGAGGCCGAGGCGGGTGGATCACGAGGTCAAGAGATCGAGACCATCCTGGTCAACATGGTGAAACCCCGTGTCTACTAAAAATACAAAAAAAAATTAGCTCGGCATGGTGGTGCATGCCTGTAATCCTAGCTACTCAGGAGGCTGAGGCAGGAGAATTGCCTGAACCCAGGAGTCGGAGGTTGCGGTGAGCCGAGATCGCGCCATTGCACTCCAGCCTGGGTAACAAGAGAGAAACTTCGTCGCAAAAAAAAAAAAAAAAAGAATTGCCTCATTAGAACAAAGGATGTTCCTATCACCTAGGAAATTCTGAGGGACTAGGCGTTGTGTCTGGAACTGGGGTCAAAGACCAAATATTAAATGAAAAGATTCTCCTAGCACGCCTATGACTCCCAGGGAATTACAGGGGTTTTAAGAGCTCTGCACCAGGAACTGTGTACAAAGACCAAAGTATGTATTTATTATTATAAATTACAGTGCCACAGGTAGTGTTTGTCAGGTTTCTCTGCTGTAAGGTTACTCTTTCCCCCTTCCCCTCTTCAGAAGGAAGTCACTATGTGTAGTCCACACTTGATTGAGATTTGTGCTCCCTCTTCTTGAGGGTAGAGTATCTGCATAAATTATTTGGAATTTTTCTGCTTGGGAGATTAAATCATGGCTCACTGCAGCCTCCAGCTCCTGGGCTCAAGTTATGTGCCTTAGCCTCCCAAGTAGCTGGGACCACAGGTGCATACCACCATGCCTGGCTCATTTTAAAAATTTTCATTTTTAATTTTGTAGAGACAGGGAGGGTCTTGCTATATTGCCCTGGCTTCATGCAGTTCTCTCGTCTTGGCCTCCCAAAGTGTTGGGATTACAGGTATGAGCCACTGTGCTTGGCTTTACTTACAGTCACACAGAATGTCAACACAGGGACTACATTCTAGGTGTTTCCTATTTGCCCTAGAGACTCATTCTTTGCCGAGTTCTGGTGAAAAGTTTTAATTACCTCAAAATTTGGGACCATCAGGCTTTATATTTTATTTCCCACAGCACTTGTGCCTGACACTCTGCTGATGATTTAGTAGGAACTCAGGTACAGTCTTTTTGTTTATGAATCTTTCCCTCGAAGAACTTTACAGCCTAAAGAGAAGAAGGAAAGATTGGATTCAATGATATTGAAACCTATACCCAAAAAAAAAAAAAAAAAAAAAGATAGAAGCAGAAAAGTAGATCTAAGGTTTGATTTCTCAGTACAGGATAAATATTTTCCCTTCATATATTTATGTTTATTTGGATACTCTACTTTTGTTAATCTAATTTAATCATCTTTCTGTTAAAAAATCAGTTTTGTTGGCGAGACCGTTGATCTTATCAGGAATGTGTGCCTCACGCAATGTAGTACCATGCTGTATGCATTTATTCCTTCTGCAAATATTTATTAAGCCCCTTGTAACTCGAAGAAAAAATGTAATGCATAATTGAGTATCTACAAAATAAATTGATGGCAATTTTTGTGCTGCTTTGGCTCTCTTAAATAAAACAATATGAGGAAGCTTCAGAAACTTGGTATCAGCATCCTGAAATCATTATTTTTATGTCACAATGTGTTATTAGGAATTTATGTTCTTTTCTGTTTGTTTCTCTTTTTTCTGTGAAAATGAGTTTTCTTTTGAAAGGAAAAGTTATGTTTATTTAGTGTTTACTTTAAAATTTCTCCACAGATCACAATTCTTTGTGGTGGAAAATTCAGCAATGAAATTGACTAGAAATAGAGCACAAGCAGAATTGAAACTACTAAGTTGGGCCTGAAGTGAAGTGTATGGTAGAATGAAAAAAAATGAGATTTTCATAGTTTCCAAATGTGTATTTTTGATAAGTTGTGTATTTTTACCCATCAGACATGTTACTGCTGGGGAGAAAAAGAAATTTGTCATTTGTAACATACTGGATTGTGTATAGCTATAAACTAAAGGTGTTTTAGAAAATTAAAGACATCTGTCTTAAGAGAGAGGTTGAAACATTTTAGTTTTTTTTTTTTTTTTTGAGACGAGTCTCGCTCTGTTGCCAGGCGCCGAGCTGGAGTGCAGTGGCGTGACCTCGGCTCACTGCAACCTCCGCCTCCTGGGTTCAAGCAATTCTCCTGCCTCAGCCTCCCGAGAAGCTGGGACTACAGGTGCCTGCTACCACACCTGGTTAATTTTTGTATTTTTAGTAGAGACGGGGTTTCACCATGTTGGTCAGGCTGGTCTCAAACTCCTGACCTCAGATGATACGCTCATCTCGGCTTCCCAAAGTGTTGGGATTACAGGCGTGAGCCACTGCGCCCGGCCACATTTTAGGTTTTATGGTTTGTTTTAGGTTTAATGACATAAGTAATGTCTTATATTGTTAAATTTTTTCAATGCCTTGTACAGTATTTTAGTAGTTGCTTCTTTAGATTATAAATGTAGAAGAGTACATGGAGAATGGAAACTTGACATTGGAATTTTACGATTCGTAGTATACCTTCTTGATTAGTGTCACATAACCTTGTTTTCCATCTTATTTTAAGATGGAAACATAAATTTTGAATCATAGAATTTTACAGATGTAAAACCTGAAGCCTTTTGAGGTGAAACAGATAAACTTGGTCTGTTTATTCTTGCCCTCAAGGATTTAGCAAAGAACATTAGTTTACAGATCTGTGTTGTGTCTTGTTCCTGCTTGTGGCGGAGAAATAAACAGAACCTGGGTTTGTGAACAGTTCCACTGTGCTTGGCTGGGGTTTGTTGAGAACTTGTTTCTTTTTTTTTTTGAAATGGAGTTTTGCTCTTGTCACCCAGGCTGGAATGCAATGGCATGATATCAGCTCACTGCAACCTCCGCCTCCTGGGTTCAAGCGATTCTTCTGCCTCAGCTTCCTAGTAGCTGGGATTATAGGCGCCTGCCAGCATGCCCAGCTAATTTTTGTAATTTTAGTAGCGATGGGGTTTTACCACATTGGCCAGACTGGTCTCGAACTCCTGACCTTAGGTGATCCGCTCGCCTCGGCTTCCCAAAGTGCTGGGATTACAGGCGTGAGCCACCACACCTGGCTGAGAACTTGTTTCTTAAACTTCACTTGATGCTTTGGCACGTTAGCCTCAACTTTGGGGATTTTAGGCTAGAATTGAAATGGAGGTGAAGCTGTATTTTTTTTTTTTTTTGAGACAAAGTCTTGCTCTGTTGTTGCCCAGGCTGGAGTGCAGTGGCATGATCTTGGCTCACTACAGCCTCTGCCTCCTGAGTTCAAGCAATTCTCTGCCTCTGCCTCCCGAGTACCTGGGATTACAGGCTCCCACCACTACATCTGGCTGATTTTTTTTTTTGTATTTTTAGTAGAGAAGGGGTTTCACCATCTTGGCCAGGCTGATCTTGAACTCCTGACTTTGCCTTGGCCTCCCAAAGTGTTGGGATAACAGGTGTGAGCCACTGTGCCTGGCCGAGAACTTGTTTCTTAAACTTCACTCAATGCTTTGGTACATTAGGCTCACAGGTTTGGGTATTTTAGACTAGAATTGAAACAGAGGAGAGACTGTATTTTAAAGTTCTCTTTAAGGGCAGAACACTCAGAGTCTACCCTCCCACCTCCCTTTTATGGTGTGAATTAGAGTGAAACTTTGGAATGTCCCTCTGGAGCTTAAATGGCCAGTCTTCCTGTTTTGTCCCTGAGTACTTACTATGCCTATCTTTTTTTTGTTTTTGAATATTCTACTTAAGAACTTCTGTTCTCTACCTCTTTAAGTTTCTGAAAGAGCAACCATCTGGCGGTTGTGGGTTTTTTGATGGCAAGGGTTTTATTCTGTATAATATTTGGTGTTGATTGCTGTAGACCCTATTTAGTGGTAATGTTATTATGCATTTTACTTACCCATTCTTTGTGAAAACGCTATTAGAGTGTGTTTATTAAGAGGCCAAGACAGATAATGCTGAAGTTGAGCATCAGAACTTACCACTTTGGATTCTCACTTTGTTGGTCCATTGAAATAGCTGACATTTTTTCCTACTGTGGTTTTTATAATGTCCAAAAGATGCAGTCAGATGTTTTTGAAAATAATGAGGAATACCAGGAAGCTGAAACTAGTGGCAACCTTTGGCTTTTTCAACAGACTCCTGGGAAAGAAAAAACGGAAAACGTAAAAGTGAGAATCAGACTTAGTAAATCATAAAAGTAAACATGAGAATCGGGCTTATGATCTGTTTTTTTTTTTTCCAGGAAAAACTTTATACTATTTAACATGACTACCTTTTGTGACTGAGAGTTTAACACTGTAATGTTAATACAAGTAATTCATGTGTTCACATTAGCCTATGTTAAAACTAATTCTGGGCTGGGCGCGGTGACCCATGCCTGTAATCCCAGCACTTTGGGAGGCCGAGGCAGGTGGATCACTTGAGGTCAGGAGTTTGAGACCAGCCTGCCCAACATGGCGAAACCTCATCTCTACTAAAAATATAAAAAATTAGCTGGGTATGGTAGCAGGTGCCTGTAATCTCAGCTCTTGGGAAGCTGAGGCAGGAGAATTGTTTGAAGGGAGGCAGAGGTTGCAGTGAGCTGATGTCGTGCCACTGCACTCCAGCCTGGGTGACAAGAGTGAAACTCTGTCTAAAAAAAACAAAGCAAAAAACAACAACAAAAAATAACTAATTCTGAGCGAGGAGTAGGAAAAACTGAGAGCCATTTATTTAATAGATACTTTTAAAGTGCCTTCTTTGAATTGTTAGGCACAGGATTTCAGTACTGTGAGTATTGTGTTTGCCAACCTACTTATGTCTTTCAGGGGCTATGAATTATTTCCTTCCTCAATTCCAGTCATTCTTTTGTATGAGAGCTAATCCAGAAAACGAAACTTTTAAACAATACGAAATAAAAATAGTCTTGGATTTTGAAAAGCCTTTTTTTTTTTAACATTGTCTCCTTTTAATGAAAATAAGATTGTCCTCAAGGAAATCAGTATTGCTTTAATCCACTAAAACATTAATATCTAGGCATCCATGAGAAGCAGCAACATGAAGAAAGCTTTCTGGATTTTGTTCTGAAAATAGATTATGAAGCAAGGTAGGCAGGTAGGCTGTGGGGTACTCGTTACAGGTCTTGGGTATTTTACAGCACTATACTCATTACAGGATAGAATTGGTACCATTATAGATTTATATATGTAGTAGGTATTTCAGACTTGTTTTCATGAATTGACTTATTGGAATTTATTCTACATGGCAGATGTTTAATATAAATATAAAAATAAAGAGTAGCTGCCTAGGTGCTCTGGAGTGATTGGTTGACTGGTGATAGTCATACACTTCTATCAAAAACATCAGTATAAATTGGGCGTGGTGCTATGCACCTGTAATCCTAGCCTACCTGGGAGACTGAGGCAGGAGGATTGCTGGAGGCCAGGAGTTTGAGTCCAGCCTAGGCAACATAGTGAGACCTCCATCTCTTAAAAAAAAAAGATACCAGTCTGATGATGATGATGATAATGATGATGATGATGATTAATTAATTTTCTCAGACAAGATTGCCCAGGCTGGAATACAGTGGCACAATCATGGCTCACCTGCAATTTTGACTTCCCTGGGCTTAGGTGATCCTCCCACCTTAGCCTCCTGAGTAGCTGAGACCACAGGCATGCACCACCATGCCTGGCTTATCTATCTATCTATCTAAATTATAATATATATTTTATTGGAGACCAGCCTGCCCAACATGGCAAAACCGATATATATATACATACATACATATATATATATATATATATATATACACACACACACACACATACATACATACATATATATATATGTGTGTGTGTGTATGTGTGTATATATATATATTATTTTTTTTGGTAGAGATAGGTGTAGAGACAGGGTTTTGCTGCCAGGACTACAGGTATGTGCCACCATACCTGGCTAATTTTTGTACTTATTTTTGGTGGAGATAGGGTTTTGTCATGTTGCCCAGGCTGGTCTCAAATTCCTGAGCTCAAGCAATCCACCCACCTTGACCTCCCAAAGTGTTGGGATTATAGGCGTGAGCCGCAGTCCCTGGCCAGTCTGATTATTAGATGAAGACACTGCAGAGTTACAGAATTTCTTTTTTTGAGACACTGGGTCTCATTATATTGTTCAGGGTTAGGCTGAAGTGTAGCGGCTATTCACAGGTAATGCACTACAACCTTGAACTCCTGGGTTCAAATGAATCCTTCTGCGTTAGCCTCTGGAATAGCTGGGACTGTAGATGTGTGCCACAGTACCTGGCTAAATTACAGAATTTCTTAACTGCAGAATTGCTGCATTTTTGATTTGTATAACTATCCAAAAACTAAAAAAATTAGAAAGCTGCTTCTCCTATATACCTGGACATTAACGTTTTAGTGAATGAAGGCAATATCACTTTTCTCAATGACATTCTTCTCTTCTTTAAGGTATCCTGTAAGGATCAGTGCAATTGAAAGACTTTCTTAACTATGACCCATTTTGTTTGGCTTCTTAAAGTTCATTTGAGTAATTCCTCACTTACTTAACATTGCACAAATGTGAATGCCTGTAAATGCCAGGGACTGTCTAGGTGCTGGAAATAAAACAGCAAGCAAGATAGAGGCACTGCCTTTATGGACCTTACTTTCTGATGCATGAGAGAGAAGGGGGTTAGCGAGCTTCTCTGTGAGGGACCAGTTAGTTAACATGTTTCTGTCTTAGTCCTCCTAGGGTCTTAGTAGCAAATACTCAACTGGTAGCTGTAGTGCAGAAAAAACCCATTACTATATGTTCACAAATGAGTATGGCTGTATTCCAATAAAACTTTAAAGATACTGAAATTACTAATTTTCATGTGCCATGAAATATTTGTCTTCTTTTTGTTTTTATTTTATTTATTTATTTATTTTTGAGAGAGAGACTCGCTCTCTCATCCAGACTGGAATACAGTGGCACAGTCTGTGCTCACTGCAACCTTCGCCTTCTGGGTTCAGATTTTCCTGCCTCAGCCTCCTGAGTAGCTGGGACTACAGGCACGCACCACCACACCTGGCTAATTTTTGTATTTTTAGTAGAGACAGGGTTTCACCATATTGGCTAGGCTGGTCTCGAACTCTTGACCTCATGATCTACCTGCCTCGGCCTCCCAAAGTGCCGGGATTACAGGCGTGAGCCACTGTGCCTGACCTTTTCTTTTTATTTTTTTGAGACAAAGTCTCACTGTGTCATCCACGCTGGAGTGCAGTGGCACGATCTCTGCTCACTGCAACCTCCACCTCCTGGGTTCAAGCAATTCTCGTGCCTCAGCCTCCCAAGTAGCTGGGATTACAGGTGCATGCCACCACGCCTGGCTAAGTTTTGTATTTTTAGTAGAGATGGGGTTTTGCCCTGTTGGCCAGGTTGGTCTCGAACTCCTGACCTCAAATAATCTGCCCGCCTCGGCCTCTCAAGGTGCTGGGATTACAATTGTGAGCCACCACGCCTGGCCAATTAATTGGTATTAAATTCCTTCTGTGTATCACATACTGCATTATACTCTAGCGTACTTCTTTCTCCAACTTCTATTATTCTTGGAATACCAGAATATCCTTGAATATGGTTTTGCAGCTTCTTACAGCAAGTAAGTATTCTTTTTTTTTTTTTTTTTTTTTCCGAGATGGAGTTTCACTCTTGTTACCCAGGCTGGAGTGCAATGGCGTGATCTCGGCTCACCGCAACCTCTGCCTCCTGGGTTCAAGCAATTCTCCTGCCTCAGCCTCCCGAGTAGCTGGAACTACAGGCACTCGCCACCATGCCCAGCTAATTTTTGTATTTTTGGTAGAGACGGGATTTCACCATGTTGACCAGGATGGTCTCGATCTCTTGACCTCATGATCCACCCATTTAATGCGGTTGCATAGGAAGACTTGTTGTAAGGCTGGTCCTCAGTGTGACTAAGGTAACTTTGGAAGAATCGCTTTGTTCTGATCCTCAGGGTCTTAACCTTTACAGTGAGAAGACTAGGTTATCTGTAGCTCTGTGCACACTTGTGTGCCTCCATTTCTTCAATTGCCAAATGCTTTTATCTCAAATATTTTCATTCTACAAATACTGTGTTCAACTCTGTTCTATACCATCATTAGTTCAACAGTTATATTTTGAGTTTCTATCATGTATCCCACAGTGGTTAAGAATATGGACACTAGAACCTGATTGCTTGTGTTTAAGTTCTGGTCCAGCCATTTCCTATATTCCTAAACTAAATTAAGGACTCTGGAAGTTATTTAATCTATGTATGCCTCAGGGAGACTTAGGTAAATGGGCATAATAATAGCCTAGCCTGTAGGGTTGTTGAGAGGATTAAAAGAGTCATAAATTTCCCTAAAAAGGTGCTGGGTTTATGGTAAGTGTTCAAAAAATGTTAGTTGTTGCTCCTGTCATTGCTATTTCCATTTGTCAGGCACTGAAGATACAGGATAAGTGTGTCCTTGCCCTAGAGGGACTCATAATCTAATGAGTAAGACAAGTATGTCACTAGGCCATTTTAGTGTAATATAAGAGATGGTTCAAAAAAAAATACTGAAGTGGGAAAGACGGGAAATGCATCTAGCAGAGGGACTAGCTTGAGCAAAAAGGTAAGAAGGTATAAAAAGGAATGGTGGATAATTAAGTGAGGCCAGAGTTTAGGAGCTTAGGGGAGGACGGTGGAAAAGAGTTGGAGAGTACAGATGCCTTTGGACTTAATGATGGGGTTATGTCCTGATGAACCCACTGTAAATTGAAAACATCGCTAAGTTGAAAGTTCATTTAATGCACCTAACCTCTTGAACACCGTAGCTTAGCCTAGTCTGTGTTCTCACACACTTTCCATTAGCCTATAGTTGGGCAAAATCGTCTAACACAAAGCTAATTTTAAAAAAAGTATTGAATATCTCACGTAATTTACTCATGTAATTTATTGAATGCTGACCTGAACGTGAAAAACAGGATGGTCGTATGGGTACTCCATGTACGATTTCTACTGAATGCATTTTACTTCCATGCTTTCGTAAAGTAAAAACATCATTAAGTCAAATCTCGTAAGTCAGGGACCATCTGTACCTGGGACAGTCTGTACTGTTCCACTTATGACACTTCTGACAAGTATCCTTGCATTCAGTTCAATTCTGATGCTATTTACCAGGAGTTATGGCCTACAAGTTAAGGGCTCAGTCCTGTAAGGCTGCTCCCACTTCAGATGTCAGTTGCAAGTCCCAGGTCTCAGGGCTCCTTTACTTCTCAGCTATCAGTTATAAATTGAAGGTTACCATGAGCTTCTCCTTGTGTTCAGTAATTTGCTAGAATGGCTCACAGAACTCAAGAAAACATTTTATTTATTATTATAGGTTCATGATAAAGGATACAACCTGGGAACAGCCAATGGAAGAGATAAATAGGGCAAGGTATGGGTGAAGGGCCGTGGAGCTTCCATGCCCTCTCTGGATGTGCCACTTTCCTAGCACGTGTATGTGTCCACCATTGCAGAAGCTCTCCAAGCTCTGTTGTTTAGGGTTGAGGTCCTATTATGTAGGACCTCATGTAGCCATGATTGATTATATCATTGGCTCTTGGTGATTAACTCAATCTCCAGCCTCTCTCCCCTTGCTGGACGTCAGGGATAGAGCTAAAAGTTCTACCCCCCTAATCACGCCTCTGTGTTTCTGTCCTGAAGCTCTCTGAGGGACTCCAACCACCAGTTATCTCATTAGCATGCAAAAGATTCACTCCAGAGATTGCAGGGGTCTTAGGAGCTCTTGTGTCAGGAACTGGAAACTACCAATTATTACATTATAACAAAAGATGCTTCTGTCCCCCTATACCAAGGGTTTTAGGAGCTGTGTGCTTGAAACCAGGGCTGAAGACATACATTTCTTATATCACAGTGTCAGAGAGAAGTAGTACTAATAGTTTGGAGTTAGATTATAAAGGGCCATGTATACCATGCTTTGGAATTTGGAATTTGGACATTATCCTGTAGGTAGAAAAGAACAGTCTTTATTTTATTTTTTAAATTTTTATTTGGGAAGAATTTCAAGCTTATGGAAAAATTGCAAAAATGAAACACTTTATTTCATAAATTTCTGTTTTACAGAATACCTGCATACCTGTTACCCAGATTTGTCTGTTAACATTTTACTCCATTTGCTTCATTTGTAAGCCTGCTCTCTTTCTGAATATGTATACAGATACATAATCTTATGTCAATCATTTAAAGCTGTTAGATACATCATGACTCTTTACCCTTAAATACTTGAGTGTGTATTTCCCAGAATAGGGATATTCTCTTTCATATCCACAGCATAGTTATCAACATCAGTAAATTTAATATTGATACTTTAATCTGAGGTTCATCAGTTGATTCCATAATGTCCTTTATAGAAATTTTCCTCATCCAGTTCAGGATCTAGTCTAGGGTAGGTAGCATTACATTTAACTGTTGTGTCTCCTTTAATGTAGAACATTTTCACAGCTTTTCTTTGTCTTATTTTAAATGTCACTATCATAATACAGATCCTGCTCCCTTTTAAAAAAAATAGAGCATTCCTCATTTTCTGTTTGTCTGATGTTTCCCTCATGATTAGATTCAGATTATACATTTTCATTTGGAGTATTGCATGGGTGATAATATGTCCTTCATAAGGTATCACTTCTGGATGTTCATTTGTCCTTCATTGGTAATGTTAATTTTGGTCACCCAGTCAAGGTATTGTCTGATTTCTCAACTGTGATTCTTTGTGTGTGTGTGTGTGTGTGTGTGTGTGTGTGTGTGTGTGTGCATGCCCTTGCATTAACAGTCTGTAGGGAGACACTTAAGACAATGCATGGGCCGGGCGCGGTGGCTCATGCCTGTAATCTCAGCACTTTGGGAGGCCGAGGTGGGTGGATCACGAGATCAAGAGATCGAGACCATCCTGGCCAACATAGTGAAACCCTGTCTTTACTAAAAATACAAGAATTTAGTTGGGTGTGATGGTGTGCGCCTGTAGTTCCAGCCACTCAGAAGGCTGAGGCAGGATAATTGCTTGAACCCGGAGGCAGAGGTTGCAGTGAGCTGAGATAGCGCCCCTGCACTCCAGCCTGGCGACATCTCAAAAAAAAAAAAAAAAAAAAAAGAGAGAGAGAAAACAAACAAAAGGTTAGAGGTTGTATAAAAAGGATAAATGTTAAAACTGGTTTCAGCAGTTTCAGCAGCCAGGCTTGCAGAGAATTACATTCTTAGAGCAATGTGCACTGTTACTCCTCGCCTCTCAACCCTGTTTTAGTTTGGGATGACAAGAATGACCTATTTTGTATGGTCTGCTTTAACACAGGTGTTCATTTTAGTCCAATTAGTGATTATCTTTTGCTGCCATATTTTTTTTGCAGTTGAGATTTATAGCTCATTATCACAGTCATTCCAGAAATATCCTTTAAAAATTACTCATCAATGACTTTCTCATCCTTCCCTTTTTATCTTTTGCCATTCTGCCTTGTCTTTTTAGTAGCTAATCTCTTTAAAACAATTCTCACAGTATTTTTAGCCATAGTAGTTAGAACCATGCCCTTCTGCTCTAACAGGTGAAAAACCAAGGCCTAGAAAAGAATATGACCGAGCTAGAGTTGAAACCCAACTGTTTTGGTTTTAAATTCAGGCTTCTCCCCAACTACTACCTTACTTTGTTTGCTTGTTGGAATTAAAACACCATTTTTCAGTTTCACATTTGCCTGTACCTTCATGAACCTGTAAAAGCTTGAATTAGGTGGCTAGATTTTGAAACTACAGGTAAACTTACCGCTAAAGGCTGAGGAAACTTTAGGATAATTGATAATAGTGGTAGTATTATTGAACTATCGTATGTACTAGCCCTGTGTTCTAAGCACTTTACACTTACTCTACTCCTCATTACAGCTCTGTGAGGTTGAAACTATTATTAGCTCTGTTTTACAGTGAAGTATCTGAAGCTTAGAGAGGTTAAATACATTTCCAAGTGCAATAGCGAAGCTGGGACTTAAACTCAGTCCTGCTAGGTTTATTCTGTATCACAAAAGCTGTGTTTGGTAGCGCTAAAATAAATAGCTCAAAACTGGATTTTGAACTGCAGCACCCCCCATTTGTTTTTTTTTTTACGTAGATGGACTCAAACTCAATTTGTACTTGGGATTCTCTTATTCTAGTGCTGTAGTAGCATACAGACTGTTACACAGGCGTTAGCCTTAATGTTGTGGGTGGCTTATTCCCGTCTGTTCAGTTTTCCCTATTGGGGTTAAACATCTGTAAAAGACTATCTTATTTGCTCTTAATAAACATTTCTTGGTGCAGAAATGGAAATGAGTCAGAGACTGGGGCTTTTAATTTTTTTGCATTTATGGAGGAAATGTACTCAGAGGTATTTAGACCTTTGCTTTATTGCTTAGTGCCTGGCACATCATGAGTACTCAAGAAATATTGAAATACTTTGGTTTCTTAGGTTGGAATATATAGGAGAGAATTATAAAGACATGAGAATGTGGATGGTAAGAGCTATAAATTCAGAAGATGATAATTTGAATTTACAATTGGCCCTCTGCATCTGTGGATTCTGGATTCAACCAATTACAGATAGAAAATATTCAGAAAAAAAAAAAATCTCAATAGGCTAGTCAAATGCAGATGTGTTCACAACTAGTTGATCAAAACCAGTTAGAGATTTCTTTGTTCCTTCTCTACTCCCAGTTCCTCACTTGACAAGCCTGAAAAAACCAAATCAAAACATTATCACAATTTTAAAAAAGTGCAAAAAAACCCAATACAGTATAACAACTATTTAGATAGGATTTACCTTGCATTAGATATTATAAGTAATCTAGAGATGATTTAAAGTATACAAGAGGATGTTGCATGGGTTATATGCATACTATGCCATTTTATATCAGGGACTTGAGCATCTGCAGATTTTTTTTAGCTGTGGTGGTGGGGGAATAGGGTGGTGGCTGTTCTGAAATTAATTCCCCTAAGGATACTGAAGGATGATGAACTGTATTTTAGTAAAGCTTGATTAAAATGGGAGGACATTGTTACATAAAAGTTAGTTCCAGGGCAAAGAAAAGGAGGTAATAGGAAAGAAATAATGGAAGGGAAGAGGTGAAGATTTTTTAGTTAGAATTACCAAGTTATAGCTGCTAATCTTGCTGGGTTTCAAATACAAATTCTGCCTGAAATCAGCATGTTAAACTTTAATGCTTTTTGATGACTTGCACCTTCTTAAGGAATTACATAGAGCTTGCTATTTGAAAGTGCACTCTTGTTTGCAGAAGAGGAAGTTGATACATGCACAGGAGAGGGCAGCTGGTTTTTCATAGTATGAACAACAGTAGCTTTAGGGCAGTGAATGAAGTGGGTGGAAAAGAAGCAGTGTATACCAAAGAAATTGTGAAGAAAGAATTGATGGATCTAGATGGCCAATTAGAAATGGGAAGGGGAACATGGGAGGTTTGAAAGGCAAAGATGTCTCAAAGGTTTTGAAACAGGGTGTTTGGGAAGCAAATACATGGTGTACCCAGTCCAGGGGATCAAGCCTGTGTCCAAATCTGCATTTTGCTACTTACTAACAATGTGAACATGGGTAAATCCCTTTACTGAGTAGGGCCTCAGTTTTCTTATCTGAAAAATAAAGAAGATGGCCTCGAGCACTGCTTCTTTTTTTTGAGACGGAATCTCACTCTGTCGCCTAGGCTGGAGTGCAGTGGCATGATCTTGGCTCATTGCAACCTCTGCCTCCTGGGTTCAAGCAGTTCTCCTGCCTCAGCCTCCCAAGTAGCTGGGACTACAGGCGCATGCTGCCATGTCTGGCTAAGTTTTTTTTGAATTTTAGTAGAGTTTCACCATATTGCCCAGTCTGGTAGCAAACTCCTGAGCTCAGGCCATCTGCCTGCCTCGGCCTCCCAAAGTGCTGGGATTACAGGTGTGAGTCGCCTCGGCCTCCCAAAGTGCTGGGATTACAGGTGTGAGTCACCTCGCCCAGCCTTTCAGTGCTTCTTAAACTTAAAATGTCTGTATGAATTGCCTAGGGAATCTTGTTAAAGTACATATTCTGATTGAGTAGGTCTGTGGTGGGACCTGAGATTCTCAGCATTTTTAATACATTCCCAAGTGATGCAGAGTAGCAAAAGCTTAGAGGATCTTCAGGGTTCTTTCTGGTTCTGCAGTATTACACTTCTGTTTGTTGAATGTTTATCCTTCAGATATCTGTTATACTTTTGTGACTTATAATCACCTCTATTTAAAGAGGTAAATTGTAAATCTTTGTCTCTTTACTTCAAATTAGAATGGCCTAAATTCATCATCTTCCACTGATAACCACATCCCTCTCTTGACATCTCTATTTTTGTAATACTTTATAAAGTATATATTATACATATATAAAGTATGTATTATAAAGTACTTTATACTTTTTTAGAGAGCTTTTACATCCATGATTTCATTTGATCATTACAGTAACCCACAGAGGTAGGCAGTTGGAAATACCTCCATTTGATGTACGGGGAAACAGGCTCCATTTGATGTATGGGGAGACAGTACGTGGCTTGCTCACTAATGAGTGCTAGAACCACCCTAGAGCTGAGCTAAAGTCCACTGTGTCACATTGCTTCTGGAAATGGTCATCTGCATACCTGTGTTTAAAGGTTGGTTGCCATCTCGCTGTTTTTTTGAAATGTATACATAAGCTGGTCCAACGGTAATGAGTTTTCTCAATTGAGTGTTCACAGTCAGTTACAGATCAGACTTGTTCTACTCTTTCTCCCTTCTCACTACTGTACTTGACTGGCCTTAAAAAATAAAAAGTAAAAAGTATCTTTAATTTTATTTTAAAAAATACAGTAGGTAAGTATTCATATGATTCACAATTCAAAAGGCACAGCGTATAAGAGGATATGGTGAACAGTCTCCATACTACTGTGTGCCCCAAATACCCATTTCTTTTTCCCTGGGGCAACCTGTGTTATCAGTTATAGTTTATGACTCTCCAATGATTACATAATTGTATTCTTTTTTTCCCTATTAAACACAAATGAGGTTGGGCATGGGGGCTCACATCTGTAACCCCAGCACTTTGAGAGGCCGAGGAGGGAAGATATCTTGAGACCAGGAGTTCAAGACCAGTCTGGGCAATATAGTGAGACCCTTTGCTACGAAAAGTTTTAAAATATTAGGCAGGTATGGTGGCACTGGCCTATAGTCCTAGCTACTTAGGAGGCTGAAGCAGGAGGATTGCTTGAGCCCAAGAGTTTGAGGCTGCAGTGAGCTATGGTTGTGCCACTGCTCTCCAGCCTGGGTGATAGAGTGAGACCCTGTCTCTATAACCACCACCCCCTCAACCCAAAAAAAGCCACAAATGTTAAACACACTGACTGTATAAACTGTACTTAAAAAAACAAACAAACAAAAAAAACAAACCCACAACTAATAACATATCTTGGAAATTATTCCGTATCAGTGTTAAAAGAGCTGCCATGTTATTTATTCTTTATGGTCATGTAGTATTTCACTGTAGGATATATCATAATTTAGTCCCCCATTGATGTACATTTCAGTTATTTCTAGTTTTTTTGCTAATAAGCAATACTCTATTACGTACATCATATTGCTGAATCAAAGAATATATACATTTGTAATTTTTTTAAATTTAAGGGTTTTTTTTGTTTGTTTGTTTTGAGATAGAGTCTTACTCTGCTGCCCAGGTTGGAGTGCAGTGGCTTGATCATGAAGCCTTAACCTCCTGGGCTCAATCGATCCTCCCACCTTAGCCTCCCAAGTAGCTGGGTCTACAGGCATGCACCATCATACCCAGCTAATTTCTAAGTTTTTCATAGAGATAGAGTCTCCCTGTGTTGCCCAGGCTGGTCTTGAACTCATGGGGTCAAGTGATCCTCCCACATTGGCCTCCCAAAGTGCTGAGATTACAGGTATGGGCCACCGCACCCAGCCTGCATTTGTAATTTTGATAGATATTGTCAGATTGCCATCTGCTATGGTTTGAATATTTGTCCCCTCCAAAACTCATGTTGAAATTTAGTCCCCAATATGGCAGTATTGAGAGGTAAGGCCTTTAACAGGTGATACATTGATACCATACCTCTGCCCTGATGAATGGATTAATCCATTTATGGATTAATGGGTTAATGGGTTAGTGGGTTAATGGGTTATCGTGAGAGAGGAACTAGTGGCTTTATAGGAAGAGAGGCCTGAGCTAGCATGGTAGTGCTCAGCTCCCTTGCCACGTGATACCCTGCGAGCCCTTACCAGCAAAAAGGCTCTCACCAGAGGCTGCCCCTCGACCTATCTTATCAGATTTTTTGGTTGGTGCCAATTTTAATGTAGTTTTAATCTGCATTTCTCTTATGAGTGAGGTTGAGAATCTTTTCATGCTTAAGAACTATTTGTATTTCTTTTTTTGTGAATTATCTGTTAATGTTCTTTGCCATTTTTTTTCTGTTGGGTCATGGGCTTTTGATTTCTAGGAATTCTTTATGTTTTAGTGAAAAATTTTTTTTTATATGAATTCAAATTTTTTCTTTTTCTTTTTTTTTCTTTCTTTTTTTTTTAGGTGAGATGGAGTCTTGTTCTGTGTCAGGCTGGAGTGCAGTGGCATGATCTCGGCTCACTGCAACCTCTGTCTCCCGAGTTCAAGTGATTCCCCTGCCTCAGCCTCCTGAGTGGCTGGACTACAGGCGTGCGCCACCATGCCTGGCTAATTTTTTGTATTTTAGTAGAGATGAGATTTCACCTTGGCCAGGGTGGTCTTGATCTCCTGACCTCATGATCCGCCCACCTCGGCCTCCCAAAATGCTGGAATTATATGTGTGAGCCACTGTGCCTGGCCTCTCAGGTTATTTTTTTCTTTGACTTTGCATAAGGTAGTCTTTGTCATGCCTAATTTTAAAGTGTTTTATGTAGTAATTTTTTTTTCTTTTATAGCTTCTGAATATCATTTTTAGACCTTTGTATTTATAAAATAATTATTCATGGTTTCTTTGGGTACTTTTTTGCTTTATTTACATTAAATATTTTTAAGCCTTCTGGAATTCGATGTAAGGCATAGGGTGTGTGTGTATTTTTGATGGCTATCCTATTGCCCTAACACCTTTATTGATTAGTTCTCTTTTTCCCTAGAGGTCATCTTTGACTTGTTTGTCTCTTTCGTCAATCTTCTCTTCATCCCTAAGCACATCCATTATCTAATTAGTTATCACAGTAAGCTCAGTTTTTCTTTAGGCTCCTATATGTTATCTTTTCTTTCTGTTCGTATTGATAATACTTTAAACCTTTTTTATTGTGGAAATTTCAATGTATATTGAAATGTATATTTTATATATCAATATATTCAATATATCAATGTATATTGAAATGCAAGTGTGTGTGTGTGTGTGTGTGTGTGTGTGTGTGTGTGTGTGTGTAGAGAGAGAGAGAGAGATTGAGAGAGGAATATATGAACTCCCAGGTACCTATTATCCCACTTCAATAACTATTAACTCATTGTGGATCTTGTTTAATCTATATGCCTACCTACTTGTCCTCCTTTCCTCCCTCCAATTATTTTGAAGCAAATTACAGTCATGATATTTCTCTTAACATCTGGACCTCTGACAGCTATTTTCTGTCTTCAGTTTTTATCATCCTAGTTCATCCTGTATAACTCTGTCGTTCTTCATTGGTTATATATGTATTTTTTGATCTTATACTCCTAAATGCTGAAATTGGCGTGAAAATTTACCAGAAATTTGCTCTTTTAATTTGTACAAACTCTAGTTATTTAGTAAGATCATATACCCTGAAATTAGGTTGTAATTCCTAATAATAGTCTGTAAAGGAAATATCAAGATAGAAGAAAGAAGAAAACATAAAGAGCTGTTGAATTTTGTTGAAGGCCTTTTCTGCATCTATTGAGATAATCATGTGGTTTTTGTCTTTGGTTCTGTTTATGTGGTGGATTACGTTTATAGTCTTGCGTATGTTGAACCAACCTTGCATCCCCGGGATGAAGCCTACCTGATCGTGATGGATAAGCTTTTTGATGTGCTGTTGCAGTTGATTTGCCAGTATTTTACTGAAGATTTTTGCATCAGTGTTCATCATGGATATTGGCCTGAAGTTTTCTTTTTCGGTTGTGTCTCTGCTAGGTTTTGGTATCAGGATGATGTTGGTCTCATAAATGAGTTAGGGAGGATTCCCTTTTTTTGTATTGTTTGGAATACTTTCAGAAAGAATGGTACCAAATCCTCTTTGTACGTCTGGTAGAATTCGGCTGTGAACCCGTCTGGACCTGGACTATTTTTGGTTGGTAGGCTATTAATTGCTGCCTCAACTTCAGACCTTGTTATTGGTCTATTCAGGGATTCAATTTCTTCCTGGTTTAGTCTTGGGAGGGTGTAAGCATCCAGGAGTTTCTCCATTTCTTCTAGAGTTATGTACATAGAGTTGTTTATAATAATCTCTGATGGTAGTTTGTATTTCTGTGGAATCCGTGGTGATATCCCCTTTATCATTTTTTATTGTATCTATTTGATTCTTCTCTCTTTTCTTTCTTACTTGTCTGACTAGTGGTCTATTTTGTTGATTTTTTCAAAAAAACCATCTCCTGGATTTATTGACTTTTTGAAGGGTTTTTTGTGTCTCTATCTCCTTTAGTTCTCTGATCGTAGTTATTTCTTGTCTTCTGCTAGCTTTTGAATTTGTTTGATCTTGCTCCTCTAGTTTTTTTTTTTTTTTTTTTTGAGACGGAGTTTCGCTCTTGTTACCCAGGCTGGAGTGCGATGGCGCGATCTCGGCTCACCGCAACCTCCGCCTCCTGGGTTCAGGCAATTCTCCTGCCTCAGCCTCCCGAGTAGCTGGGATTACAGGCACGCGCCACCATGCCCAGCTAATTTTTTTTTGTATCTTTAGTAGAGACGGGGTTTCAACTTGTTGACCAGGATGGTCTCGATCTCTTGACCTCGTGATCCACCCGCCTCGGCCTCCCAAAGTGCTGGGATTACAGGCGTGTCCTCTAGTTTTTTTTAATCCTGACGATAGGGTGTCGATTTTAGATCTTTCCTCGCTTCTCATTTGGGCATTTAGTGCTATACATTTCCCTCTAGACATTGCTTTAAATGTGTCCCAGAGATTCTGGTACATTGTGTCTTCGTTCTCATTGGTTTCAAAGAACATCTTTAACAAGAAGGGCGGGGGAGAGGTGCATGCAGAGGGCAGTACTGGATCTGCCTGTTTCTTAGAGCAACACTACCTGGAGGAAAATGGGGGCAGGAGGGGAAGGCAAGTTTTGGGGCCTTTCACCAAGATTGGGGGTAAATAGGGTAGAGATAAGAAACTCAGAACCAAAATGTATAAGAAATGAAGAAAGTTCAGAGTTAACAGTTTGTTTTTTCCTGTTGAGAAGCCTGTTTTATAATTTAGTGCTTAGTAGATGACTGCATTAAATTTAGACTGATTTAAACTTGGTGGGAGAGCAGAGTTAATTTCACAATGACGGCTTTAGTTCCAAGGTTGTGTAATTTGTGCCAGGGAAAGCTTTCAATTAGGGACAGGAACTATGAAGTGTTTCATGAGAGATTAGGGTTGTTGAGTTGTTTGTTTAAATCTGTAATGTTGTTGGCACCATTTGCTTAGAGCCAGTAGCCCCAGGCACTAGTTTTAAAGCATTCTTATGTTCCTTCAAAACTTTTCACAGTGAGGCTTTCAGGTTGGATCAAAGGATTAGGAAAATATAGGTGATTTGAGAGTGCTACATGGAGAGCTCCTGTTTTTATTTATTTTTTATTTTTTTTAACTGACTTGAATTTATCAAGCTTAATTCTTAGAATCTTAGTTCAGTAGTTGAGTATCTTTACCTTCTGTGGAAATGTGGAGAACCAGTTTCCCCTAGGTTTACATTTGTTACCTCTCAAAAACTTAAAACAAAGTTAGAGTAATATAAATTTACCCAAAATAATGTGGGCCTTAAATCTTGCCTACCACTGAGCCTGGTCTCAGGCTGAGAGTAAATGTCTGACCTGAAAAAGAAATGGAAGTTGGAAAAAGAGTTCAAAGTAGGAATGAAAGAAGGTGTCTAGGACAAGTTTGACTACATTTCCAAAGGCAAATACTAAGAAATTATCTCATAATATCTGTGTTTATCTAAATCAGGGGTCAGCAAACTGTGACTAACAATGGCTGGTTTTGTAACAACTGACAAGCTAAGAATGCTTATTATTTTGTTAAAGGACTGTTAACAAACTAAAAAAGAAGAGTATGTAGACAGACTAGGTGTGCACTGAAAAGCTCAAAAGATTTACTGTCTGATCTACATTATTCAAGGTATATAGTAATATTTCTTTATGTGAACATTAAAAATTTCTTGCTCTTTTGTTTATTTCATATCATTTTCAATGACCTTTAAAAAAACTGGTAATATGGTTTTCCATTGTATATTTACATTGTACCATAATGTAAGAGTGTTACTCAGTTTTTCCTTTTATAGCAATACTGGAATAAACATATTTGCACACAGTTTTATGATTTGTGGAGTGCTTGGTAAAAAATTTTATATGCATTTTAAAATTTGATAATTTTTGCTAAATTGCTCTTGCTCCAAAGCAGACCAGTTTTATGTTTTCCCCAATGTTGTTGGCTTTCCCTGTATCAACCCCAGTAGAGACTAAAATGGTTTGACTTTAATCAGATAGGTCCCTTTAATTATCTATTACTTTATAACAAACAAAAAACTTGAGTGGCTTAACATCATCATCATTAATTTTGCTCACAAATCTGCAGTTTGGCTGGAGCTTGGTGGGAAGAACTTGTCTCTGCTTATTATCTTGATGTCATTTCTGGAGGCTCAAAGCCTCAGGACATGGTCACTTACATGCCTGGCTTCCTGCTGGAATCTCAGCTGGGGCTGTGGAGAACACCTGTGAAGCCCGTGTGACTGGTTGGCTTCCTCACAGTATAGTCACTGGGTTCCAAGGAAGAATATCCCAAAAGGACCGGGTGGAAGCCATGTCACCTTTCATGATTTAGCCTCAGAAGTCACATAGCTTCGTTTCTGCCCACATTTTTTGGGGAGGAAACATAGACCTCACTTCTTAATGGATGACAGGAGTGGCAGCATTACATCGTTAGAGAGCATGTCAGATGGAAAGTATTGGGGCAACCGTGTTTGGAAACTGCAGTCGGGCACAAGGTGGAATGTTTATTTTGATGTGCATATTTTAAAATTATAGGTGTGATTATGCATATTTTCTCATGTTCATTGACTGTTTCCATTTCTTTTCCTGTCACCTGCCTTTTCATATTCTTTGTCCCTTTTTCTTTGGTCTCTAGGTTATTGATTATTGGTTATATTATTGATTTGTAATAGCTCTTGTAGATAAAGCAAATCAGACTCAAACTTGGTTTAGAAAGTACCTCCTTGTGGGCCTGGGAGTTGTGAAAGTTGTATGTGGGATGGTTTAGTTAGGTAATGGTGGGGATTTATGGAGTAATTATATTTAAGAATCATAATACTTTTTTTTTTTTTTGAGACAGAGTCTTGCTCTGTCACCAGGCTGAAGTACAGTGGTGCCATCTCGGCTCACTGCAACCTCCACTTCCAGGGTTCAAACGATTCTCCTGCCTCACTCAGCCTCCTGAGTAGCTGGCATTTCAGGTGTGTGCCACCACACCCAGCTAATTTTTGTATTTTTTTTTTTTTGAGACAGAGTTTCGCTCGTTACCCAGGCTGGAGTGCAATGGCGCGATCTCGGCTCACCGCAACCTCCGCCTCCTGGGTTCAGCAATCCTCCTGCCTCAGCCTCCTGAGTAGCTGGGATTACAGGCACGCGCCACCATGCCCAGCTAATTTTTTGTATTAGTAGAGACGGGGTTTCACCATGTTGACCAGGATGGTCTCGATCTCTTGACCTCGTGACCCGCCTGCCTCGGCCTCCCAAAGTGTTGGGATTACAGGTGTGAGCCACCACGCCCAGCCAATACTTTTGTTTTTTAAGCAAGTGACCCATCAAGGGGTGAATGGGAGCCATTTCCTTGTCTTTTGGTTATCAGCCTCCCTGAATCACTCTCCAACACTTGATGCAGAACATAAGATTAAGGACACATCAGTTCTCTTTGGTCATTAATATACCTCAGAAACCAGAGAATTTTAGATGCATGCAAAGGAAAGGTAAAATATGGGAGGAACATAAAGCCCTGGTGGTTATTTCACTACTGAAAATGGCTTTGAGTTCTGTTAGTTATGGTATGTGATTTGACTGTTTTTTAAGTGTTGCTTTCCCCTATATTGAGGTTCAAAACTATATCAACAAATATAGATTGACCCTACAGAAGTGATCATTTTCTAAAATATGGATATGTTTAACAAAGTGAAACATTTCTTTTATCTTGCCACTAAGTTAGAATGTTACTCTTCATCTGCTAACCTGCTATGGGATACATCCTTAATAAACATTACAATATAAGTCCTTTCCCTAGTTGTAATCCTTGATAGTTTTAAAGGGATGGGCTGATGTTTGTCATCATAGTACTTACTTTTTAAGTATAGTTTGAGCCAGACTTAAATTGCGTCAGCAGGGTCTGAATCCCACATCTTGACTCTGCTCTCTTCCTTGTTCGTTTGATTTCCTGGTTTCACTGTGATGAAAAGATGGCTGACAGGATCTCTAGCCCTATGTCCTTCTAGGTTCAGAGCCAGTGGGGGTAAAAATGAACTCATGGCTGAGCACAGTGGCTCATGACTCTAATCCCAGCACTTTAGGAGGCCGAGGTAGGTGGATCATTTGAGGTTAGGAATTCAAGACCAGCCTGACCAACATAACAAAATCCCATCTCTACAAAAGATACAAAAATTAGCTGGGTGTGGTGGTCTGCGCCTGTAGTCCCAGCTACTTGGGAGGCTGAAGCAGGAGAATTGCTTGAGCCCGGGAGGCAGAGGTTGCAGTGAGCTGAGATTGTGCCACTGTACTCCAGCCTGGGTGACAGAGCAAGACTCCATCTAAACAACAACAACAACAACAACAAAAAACTCAACAGTTTAATTTCCGGATATTTTGTTAACCCTAAGTGGATCATATGTTATGATGAGGGGAATAGAATGTGCTGATTGATTGGCCTGAGCTGAATCGCACAAACATCCCTGATGCTGCAGGTAGAGTTAACTCTGCTGGACTGTGGATCTACAAGGCCATAACAAACAAAACAAAAAATATAAAGACAAAACAAAAAAGTTGTTTGTATTCTACTGTTAAGTTTTAAAGCAGCTTTCTAAGAAAATTACTGGTATTAAGAAGAAAAACAGCTCTTCTAGGTTTTTTGGAAGCACTGGTTTATAATCATACTAATGAGTACAATTGTAACACTTTTTTTCTGTTCTTTTTTTTTTTTAACTAAAGCAGATGTTTCTTTTCTTTTCTTTTCTTTTTTTTTTTTTTTGAGACAAGGTCTCACTGCATTGCCCAGTCTGGAGTACAGTGGCACCATCATGGCTCACTGTAGCCTCAGCCTTCTGGGCTCAGGTGATCCTTGCACCTCAGCCTCCTGGGTAGCTGGAGCTACATGCATGTGCCACCACACCCAACTAATTTTTGTAGAGAAGGAGTTTTGCCATGTTGCCCAGGTTGGTCTTAAACTCTTGGTCTCAAGCGATCTGCCCTCCTTGGTCTTCCAAAGTGCTGGGATTACAGGTGCGAACCACCCATGCCCAGCCAGTTGTTTCAAATTTACTATGCATACCACTTAAATATTGTGTTAGAATTTGTATTTGAAAGAATTGTAAAAATTTAAGGAATTTAGGGTAATATTGCTCTTTTGTCCACTGCCAACATTTCAGGTAGTTAAATTGTGAGCTATAATCTGTCTATCCTCCAAATCAAAGCTGAATAGGTTTTGATTTTGTATGTTAGTGAATGGTTAACCTTTATGTGAGAATGTGATAGGTAGTGTTTCAAAGATTTTAAAGCCATGCTAATTTAAAAATTAAAATCCCCTATTTAGCTTTGGAGATGGATGTTACTAGAGCACAACTCAGCCACCTAAATCTACCACTGTAGAACAATGCACGAAGAGCATTTTATAACTGTGAAAGTATAAAGTAGAGCATTTGAGGAAGTTTCTGGAGATTGCTTGACCATATGACAATTCACAATCACAAAGACGTGGAATCAACCTAGATGCTCATCCATGGTGGACTAGATAAAGAAAATGTGATACATATACACCATGGAGTACTACACAGCCATAAAAAGAGAATGAGATCATGGCCTTTGCAGTAGCATGGTTGGAGCTGGATCCTATAATCCTGAGTGAATTCATACAGGAGCAGAAAACCAATAACCTCATGTTCTTACTTATAAGTGGGAGCTAAACATAGAATACACATGGACACAAAGAAGGGAATGGTAGATACTGGGGTCTATTTGAGGGGTGGAGGATGGGAAGAGGGTGAGGATTTAAAAACTAGCTATTGGGCATTATGCTGATTACCTGAGTGAGAAAATTATCTGTACCCCAAACCCCAAGACATGCAATGTTTGTTTACCCATGTAACAAAATCTGTATATGTACCTCTTGAGCCCAAAAGTACCCCCCACAAAAAAAAAACGTTACCAGATATTAGGAAGCTATGTCACAGACGTGAAAAAAAAGAAAACTGCATGGGGTGTCATCTTAAAGAGTAATTCCAAAGTCTATGTACATTTTAATTATTCAGAATGTTTTTACTTTCCTGTGATACTTGAACTAACTTAGATCATAAAAAAAGTTTGACTTAAATATCTGTAGGTGGACCATTTGAAGAGTCAGCCAGTAATTCTGTTTAGAAAAGATCAAAGCATTGTTATTTATGCTTGATGGTGCCACTAGGACATGAAGTACCACTAGACTTTATGCCCGAGAGCAGTTAAAGGACAAGTCTTAAGGATTTCCTGTAGGTGAACAGTGTTGTTAAGACTTACCCCGTTTCAGTCATTAGGCAAGTTTTTAGATTTGAAGTGCCCTGTGTTCGCCAACCATCTGGTGAGTGGGCATCAGAATCTGGTAAAGGTTTCAGACCATTCAGAACCATTGCAAGGCCTAAGAAAAACCAAGTTTTTTTTTTTTTTTTAAAGACAGTGTTTTACAATGTTGGTCAGGCTGGTCTCGAACTCCTGACGTCAGGTGATCCACCCGCCTCGGCCTCCCAAAGTGCTGGGATTACAGGCGTGAGCCACCGCACCCGGCCAAAAACCAAATTTTTAATTTTAGTTAAGTCTTACTTGATCAGTTTCATCTTTTATGAATCATAGTTTTGGTTTTGTATCTAGAAAGTCATCATAAGCCCAAGGTCACCGAAATTTTTTCCTATGTTATCTTCTAGGAGTTTTATAGTTTGGCATTTTCACTGAGGTCTCTGATTCATTTTGAGTTAATTTTTGTGAAAAGTGTAAGATCTGTGTCTATATTCATTTTTTTGACGTAGAATATCCACTTTCTATACCATTTGTTGAAAAGACGGCTGTCTTCTTTGAATTATCTTTGAGACTTTATCAAAGAATAGTTGACTATATTTGTGTAAGTACATTTCTAGACTCTCTATTCTATTCTCATCTATTTGCCTCTTCTTTTGCCAATGCCATTCTGCCTTGATTACTGTAGCTTTATAGTAATGTCAGCTCTCCGACTTTGTTCTTTCGCTTTTTTTGAGATGGAATCTCACTCTGTCACCCAGGCTGGAGTGCAGTGGCATGATCTCAGCTCACTGCAACCTCTGCCTCCCAGGTTCAAGCGATTCTCCTGCCTCAGCCTCCTGAATAGCTGGGATTACAGGTTTGCACCACCATGCCCAGCTAATTTTTTGTATTTTTAGTAGAGACAGGGTTTCACTATGTTGGCCAGGGTGGTCTTGAACTCCTGACCTCAGGTGATCCACCCGCCTCAGCCTCCCAAAGTGCTGGGATTACGGGTATGAGCCACCACGCCCAACCTGTTGTTGTTGTTGTTGTTGTTGTTTTTTGGGAGGACAGAGTCTTAATAATTCTGTTGCTCAGACTGAAGTGCAGTGGCGTGATGTTGGCTCACTGCAATCTCCACTTCTGGGGTTCAGGTGATTCTCCTGCCTCAGCCTCCCGAGTAGCTGAGATTACAGGTGCATGCCACCACACCTGGCTAATTTTTGTATCTTTAGTAGAGATGGGGTTTCACCATGTTGGCCAGGCTGGTGTCAAACTCCTGACCTCAAGTGATCCTCCCGCCTCAGCCTCCCAAAGTGCTGGGATTACAGGCAAGAGCCATTGTGCCTGGCCTGGCTAATTTATTTTTATTTTTTCTAGAGATAGGGTCTCGCTATGTTGTTGCCTAGGCTGATCTTAAACTTCTGGGCTCAAGTGATCCTCTTGCTTTGGCCTCCCAAAGTAATGAGCCACTGTGCCTGGCTCTGAAATGAATGTTATTAAAAAAGAAGACAAGACCCAGGGCACAAGAAGGTTTGCAAGTATATTTACAGCCTTTCACCAAGATTGTGTCAGTAATTTACCCATAAACAGTTTATTAGCATGGGCAACATAGGGGGATCCTGTCTCTACCAAAAAAAGAAAATAGCTGGGCATGGTGGTATATGCCTGTGGTCCCAGCTACTTGGGAGACTGAGGTGGGAGGATCGCTTGAGCCTGAGAGGTTGAGGCTATAGAGAGCTGTGATCTGCCACTGTACTCCAGCCTGGGTGACAGAGTGAGACCCTGTCTCAAAAAAAAAAGAAAAATTTTGTTTTCTTTGTCCATTTCAGTGTCTGGAAGCATCTTGTATTTTAATTAATTTCAGTATAATGAGAATACTTACACTAATGCTTTTGAAATAAGTAAAATAAAGGAAAAGAGCAAAAAGTCATACATTCTACAGTCAGTACTTTAAGTATAGTTGGTCAGTTTATGGAGTTTTTAAACCTTATAAAATGCTCTGAATGTGGTTAGTTCTGTTTATTCGGATTAGTGTATTACACTGGTAATCCACCCAGTTAAGAATGTCATAGAGTTTAGAATCAGAAGGTGTCTTGGAGGTGGTTGTGCTAATTTCCTACAGTTGCTACATAATGCAGAGATCTCTTTGATAATAATATCCATGCATCTATTACAGATCTCATCTCCGTCCAAGTCCTGTACACTGTTTTGTAAGGCAGTCAATTCCATGATAATTGAATGTGTCATAAAGTTATTCTCTTAGTTGAAGAATAGTTTATTTCTCTGTGCTCTGTAGCAATAAAGGAATATAAAGACCAAATTATATCTTTTAGGTATATATAGTGTTTAGACAAGAGATACATATCCCCATATGTAGGATGTAATCCTTTACTTTCTTTCTGCATTCTTTCCTTGTTTTGAGATATCTCCTGTCATTTATTATTTTCTTTGTTTTATATTTGGTTACTTAGAAATGTTGCGATAGTCTGGTGTGGTGGTTCATAACTGTAATCCCAGCACTTTGGGAAGCTGAGCAAGTGAATCACCTGAGGTCAGGAGTTCGAGACCAGCCTGGCCAACATGGTGAAACCCTGCCTGTAATAAAAATACAAAATTAGCTGGGTGTGGTGGCACATGCCTGTAGTCCCAGCTACTAGGGAGGCTGAGACAGGAGAATCATTTGAACCCAGGAGGTGGAGGTTGCAGTGAGCCAAGATTGCGCCACTGCACTCTAGCCTGGGTGAGACAGAGTGAGATTCCCTCTCAAAAGAAAAAAAAAGTTGGGATAAAGTAATGAATAATGATAATGAGTAATAGTTAGCCTTGTAGGATTGTTATGAGAATTAAATGATCACATGTATGAAGCACAGTGCATGGCACATGGTAAACATTTAATAAATGCTAACTGTACAGTGATGGTAATGGTTTCTATCAAGCCTTTTAATGCTAGATTAATAGGGAAGATAATGGTAAACAACTAACTATAATAAAGGCTGAATAAAATAAGTGCTATAGTAGAGACAGAAGCCAAGTTTTTATTTATCCTAATAAGGGAGCAACTAATTTTATTACTGGTAGCAGATCTTGACTGAAAGTTGTCCAGGTTCTAGGTGTTTTGAACAAAGAATTGGACAAAATGCACAGCAAAGCAAGAAAAGAATGAAGCAATGAAAGCAGAGATTTATTGAAAATGAAAGTACACTCCGCAGGGTGGGAGCGGGCCTGAGCAGCCACTCAAGGGTCCTGTTACAGAATCTTCTAGGGTCCATATACCCTCAGAGGTTTCCCATTGGCCACTTGGCATTCACACCATGCAAATAAAGTGGTGGTCTGCAATCAGAGGCTGAAGTTACAAAGTTACACTCCTATGCAAAACATCTGATTGGTTGTGAAAAACAACAATCAGATGTGGGAGTGTTGCAAAGGGAGTAGCCTTTGGTCCTTTTGTTACTTAGGCATGGAAAGCTGGGGTTTCCCTTTAGATTTAGTTCTAGGTAGGCCTTGTGTCCCTGGAGACCCTATTCTCCTTCCTCAATTTCAGTTGGAGAATGAGGAAGGGGAGGAATTTTCTTTCCTAAACTTTGAAATATGCATAGGATCTCCTTAAAGAGAAGGGATGGCATTGAGGGCTTACCAAGCAAATGCATGGAGCTAGGAAAGTGCATGGTCTTTTTGATGAACTTTAAGTAGTCATGTGTGACTGAGGGCTTGGGTATGTGGAAGATCTGAGGAAGACAGGGTGGGAAGTAAGGATGGTATATAGAGAAGTCAGGCTGTAAGGGCTTTGAAAACAATAATGGGATGTTGGTACATTATCCTAGATATTTAATTCCAAATATTTTCAGGTCTTTGAACAGAGGACCAGGATTGTAATCTTATAGCAAAATAGATGTGATTATTATATACAGATAATTAGTGGTTCCTGTTTTTAAAGTTTTGACTGAAGGGGCTAATGCAAAGTGTGTAGCAGGAGAAAATGGTTGCTATAATCCAGAGTGTGAAGTGGAAACCATTGCAGATTGTGGAAAAATGAGTCTTTTACAGTAAGCCCAGGAAACTTTTGTAAATACATTCGAGGCTTTTGATACTTAGAGGATTAAACAAATTTATTAGACAATAAACTTCTCTCTCAAAGAATCTTAATCTCTAGACTGGGTGAAAGGATTGGATTGGTATGTACATGGGAAAAAGACCTAGGCTCTTCTGGTTGACTGCGCATGTAATGAAAAGTGGACTTACCTCAGGAGAGTAGACTGGCTTTCAGCCTCAGGAGAGCTGTAAGCATATTTTAAGTGTGAGCTGAGCACTTGGCTTCTGTTTTTAAGTCTCTGAGGATAATTGTCTGACAGAGGGAACTAGCTTTTGGGGATGAATCTGCTGTGCCCAGACTTCAGCGTTGCCAACATTCTCTTTTTGATATAAGAGTTGATTTGGCTATCCCTTAATCTTACCTTGTATTTTTGTTGACTTCTACTATTGCTTATGAAGCTTTTGCATTTCCAAACTTGTCATTTCAAATCACTAAACAGTCTGGTTGGAGAAATTGTTAGAAAAAAGGCCTGGTTAGGAAATTGAGACCTGGTTGATTACTGGTGAAATGAGAATTGAATTGAAGCTCACAGCAGTTGCTTTATTGGCTGGATAGAATGAGCAGTGAGTCACTATTTTTATTTTTTGACTTTGGCCTCTTTTCCTGCTTGTATAGATGATCTGGCATCTAGACTGAACTAGCATCAGGGGTGAGTGTATGTGTTAATTTTTGATTATCTGTTGGTATGAGATGGATTTTACATGTCTATCAGAATCCTTCTGTGGAAAAAAGCAAATTACTACTTAGTTTATGTTCCAGGGAATACTAATGCCATTATGCAGGTATGTAGCACTCATGGTGCTTTTCAGAAACATTTCATGTCCGTTGTCACTTCATTCTCCAGCCACCTTGTAAATGAGATAGGGCAGGTTCATTTCTGTTTGACAGAGGGAATGCCAAGGCATAAATAAGAGACTGGATTATGATTTCTGGCTCAATAAATAAATGACTGAGACAACCTGTTACATTTCATTTTTGAACTGCCACTTTCAGAAAATTTTATAGGAGGAAAAGGCTGAATGCCCTCTCTTTTTGTTGTTATTTTTCAGCGGCGTCTTCGACATCTTCGGAACATTGCTGCCCGGAACATTGTTAATAGAAATGGCCATCAACTCCTTGATACCTACTTTACACTTCACTTGTGTAGTACTGAAAAGATTTATAAAGGTAAGGGAATCTGTGGACTTGCTACCTACAGATTGACTCTCAGTGCCTCCTGCTGTTACTGCTTCTTAGAAAGCTAAATTGTTATGCTGTCTGAAAATATCTCATGAGCAATTGGGCTGTATACTAAAGAAACATGGCGACTGGATAGTTATTTCAGATAACTGAGGCTTACATTGATAACTTTCTCATTCCTTTATGAACGTTAGTTATTAATGGTCTAGTAGATAGCATTTCAAGTAGATTGAATCCAGTATCCTGTAGTAATTTTACTTTTATGAAAATATAATAAATTTCTTTTCTTTAATATTATGATAAAATAGGGACCTAGTTTTTATCGTCTCGTATCTGTAATTCCCTGTATATATGTGATCATTTTCAGAAGAATGGCATGTTTTTTTCTAATTCAGTTTTATATATTGTACTCTAGATTCTTCTATAATTGAAGATTCTAAGAGTGGATCATATT
The DNA here is from genome assembly GCF_030222135.1 of Aotus nancymaae. Taxonomy (NCBI): domain Eukaryota; kingdom Metazoa; phylum Chordata; class Mammalia; order Primates; family Aotidae; genus Aotus; species Aotus nancymaae. The sequence continues at coordinate 59,728,840 of NW_026988473.1, forward strand.
TGATTACAAATCACAGCCACCTTTAGAATGCATATTAGATGAGAGGCACTGAGATATAATCAGTTGGCTTAGCTGGGATGGTGTAAGAGAGGAAGCATGGTAAAATGACAGGAATGTTGGATTATGATGGATCATATGATCCTTATGAAAATCTTGATATGATTAAAGATCTATTTATGTTAACAAAAGGTGACATCGTTTTAACAAAAGGTTCTGAGATTTATTTGAATCTTGTCCAGTGGCAAAGAAAAATTCAAGTGACATTTTATTTATTTATTTTCGAGATAGGATCTTACTCTGTCACCCAATCTAGAGTGCAGTGGTATGATCATGGTTCACTGCAGCTTTGACCTCCCGGACTCAAACGATCTTCTTGTCTCAGTCTCCCAAGTAGCTGGGACTACAGGTGTGAGACACCAGTCCAGGCTAACTTTGAAAAAAAATTTTGTGGAAATGGAGTCCTAAATATTTCTTGGGCTGGTCTCGAACTCCTGGAATCAAGCTATGCTCCTGCCTCGGACCCCTAAAGTGCTGGGATTATAGGTGTGAGCTACTTTCCCTAACCTTTTTTTAGTTTTAATTATTAATTAAAGCAGTGATTGTTTAACAACTTTTTTCTTTTTTATATATCAGTACCAGTATCTGCTCATTAAAAAATTCAGTCAAGAAATATACGATGAAGAAGCCCCTTCATAGTAAATAGCCTTAAAATATTTTTTAAGGATGGGAAAAGGACTCTAAATTCTACCATCCTCATGTAAATTTATTTTATTCTCACTTTTCAGTCTAACCATTGCATTAAAAATTTTTTTTAAATTATTTTTGAGACAGAGTCTTGCTCTGTCGCCCGGGCTGGAGTGCAGTGGCACGATCTTGGCTCACTGCAAACTCCACCTCCTGAGTTCAAGCTATTCTCCTGACTCAGCCTCCTGAGTAGCTGGGACTATAGGTGCCCACCACCATGCCTGGCTGATTTTTGTATTTTTAGTAGAGACGAGGTTTCGCGATGTTGGCCAGGCTGGTCTCAAACTCCTGACCTCAGATGATCCCACGCCTGCCTTGGCCTCCCAAAGTGCTGGGATTACAGGCATGAGCTACCGTGCTCAGCCCATTACATATTTTTAAAACAATGTATTCATCTTAATGATTAACGTTAGCTACTGTAACAAATACCACAACTCTTAGTGGCTTACCAAAATACATTTCTTACACTAAGCCCAGTGCAGGTGTTATTGGGTTCTATCTTGGCAGCTGTCCTCTTAAGTGTTGACTCAGGTATTCAGGTTCCTTCTAGTTTGGGCTGCTGCTGTCCTCAAAACATGGCCTCTGGTATAGCCAGAGATAGAAGGATTACTTGTGGGAGATTTTTAAATGAAATGGTCCACATGAATTTTATTACATTCTATTGGTCATAAATCAGTTGCATTGTCCTTTTCATTTTTTATTTTATTTATTTATTTTTGAGATGGAGTCTCGCTCTGTTGCCCAGGCTGAAGTGCAGTGGTGCCGTCTCAGCTCATTGCAACTTCTGCCTCCCATGGTCAAGTGATTCTCCTGCCTCAGCCTCTCGAGAAGATGGGATTATAGGCATGCACCTTCACAGCCAGCTAATTTTTGTGTTTTTTTGTAGAGAAGGGGTTTCACCGTGTTGGCCAGGTGGTCTCAAACTACTGACCTCAAGTGATCTGCCCATCTTAGTCTCCCAAAGTGCTGAGATTATAGGCGTGAGCCACTGCACCCAGCCTACATTGTCCTTTTTAGATGGAAAGGGGACTGGAAATGTAGGCTTCCTATGTGTCCAGAAGGAAAATGAAACAATTTGGTTACTATTTGGTTTAAGTTTATAAGCATTTTTGTAGGCTTTAAAACATTTAGTCTACTGCACACTAATTGGTTATATCATTAGCAATATATGACAGAGCTGGAGTGTTTTAAATTTTTGATGAGTTTCTATATAATCAGTCCTGATTATCTTAATAAAACTTCTGTGTTCTTGCCCCAGTGTTACCTCTGATAATAGTAATCAACACCAGTGCTTAGCACATTTTGGGAATTTGGAAAATGATAGCAATGATTAGAATTATAATAATCATAATAGTGTTTTCTAAAAAGAGAGTAGTCATGGGGCTGGTTAATGATCATGTTAAAAACTTGTCTAGAGATATGATGAAAGCAAAGTGACCTTTTTTGTTTTTGTATTTTCTTTCTTCTAGCTCAGATTGTATCTTGAATTTAAGAGTTATCATAGACTGTTTTTTGACGTTACCTCAGTGAGATAATCATTAACACAGTTAGTGAATAGCTGGTGACAGACCACGGGGGAAGTCCCAGGTCTGGTGTAGCTGTTGAATCTGCCACTAGCTGTCAAGCCTCTTGGATAGGGCATTTAGTTCCTCTTGTGGGCTTTAATTTATCATTAAAATGAAGGAACTGGTGCTTTCTGAGAATTCCTCCTATTCCAAAATGTCATGGTTGATTGAAGCCTATTCATGAACTTTGTTGGGCTTTATAAACTTTTAACTACCATAGGAGTAGCTGGGAAGCCCTTTCCTTAGTAATTCTAGTGAATGCTATTGTATCTTGTTGGTCAGACCGGTTATGACAAACATGAATATTTTATGATCATTATTTGGTCCTTGGTATAGTACAAACATGGTAAGAGACCAGTTGACTCTTCTCCATGAACCACCTGTACCACCTGTTTAGTGGTAACATTTCTTAGTGTCAGAAGACAGTGTTTTGTTGGAAGAATATCTGAAATGCTGGTTTCTCAGTTTTTCTTTTATTTCAGCTAAATTCACAGCAGATCCAAAGAAGATATGTGTGAAATATAAGAAGAAAATGTGTGAAATTTTTTTAACTTTTGACATCCCTCTAGTGCTTTTAGGAGATTGTTTATTTTTAAGATATTTCCAATCAAATATTAGTTAATATATTCCCAGAGAACAAAGCTTTGTGTTAATGGATGGATAGGTTCTAAACTTGGTTCCCTGTTAAACTTGGAATTTTTATACAATCAAGTTTGTTTTTCATAGTTATTTTCTTACCCGTGAAATGTAAGTGCCTGTCCTCTCCTGGAATACTGACTGTCTTCAATACATCGGAAGATGAACTCTCTATTACCTAATTTGGTGCTCTTATTCAAGTCTCAAAGCTTTATTTATTTGTTTATTTATTTTTATTTATTTTTTGAGACAGAGTCTCACTCTGTCAACCAGGCTGGAGTGCAGAATCAAAGCTCACTGTAGCCTCAACCTTCTGGGCTCAGGTGATTCTTCCCACTCAGCCTCCCGAGTAGCTGGGACTACAAGCACACACCACCATGCCAGGCTAACTCTTTTTATTGTTTGTAGAGCCGAGTTTTGCCAGGTTGCCCAGGCTGGTCTCAAACTTCTGGGCTCAAGCCATCCGCCTGCCTTGGTCTCCGAAAGTGCTGGGATTACAGGCAGGAGCCACCAAGCCTGGCTCAGTTCTTACGGTTTTTAATGTCACCTGTTGACCTTTCTTCTGAACTCATACCCCTGTAATTCAGTTGCCTACTCTACAACTGCATTTGGAGCCTACTAGGTGACAAACATGGTATGTTCAAAACTGAGCTTCTGATGTTCCAGCTGTGATCTACTTCCTGTATTCTTCCTTATATCAGAAAATGGCAACTCTATTTCATTGGCCAAAAACTTTGAAATTATCCCGGATTGTTCTGTTTCTCTTACATTCCATATCCAGTCTTTCACCATATACTTTTGGCTCTTACTATCAAAATATATTCATTACTAACCCTTTTATAAATTGTGATTATTTTCCTCTGTCTTTTGTGCTTTATTTTTCTCCATGGTACTTAAGATCTTCACGTACTATATGTTTAATTATTTGATTATCGTATGTCTTTTTCCACTAGAATGTAAGCTCTATGAAGGCAGAGATTTTTAGGTCACTTTTGCTCATTGCTCTGTCCCCAATATGCAGAACCATGCTTGACACATACTAGGCCCTCAAATATTTTTGTCTTTTTAATTTAATTTTTTAATAGATAAAAAAGAATATATATGTAAAGATATAAAGGTTTATATTAAAGCCTCTCTTTCACTTGCCTTCCGTCACCCTAGTTTTCTACCCCACCCTGATAACCACTGTTACTCATTTCTTGTTTGTCTTGACTGAGATTCCTTCTGCAAATACAAGTACAAATACAAATATTCTTATTCCTTTCTCTCCTCTTTTTTTTACACAAAATGTACCATACTATTTATGTTTCTATACCTTGCATTTTTCACCTACTGTCTTAGAGTTTTCTCCATATTGATTCATAGACAGCATCCCTGCTTTTTTGTTTTTTTTTTTTCTGCATAGTTTTGCATTGAATAGATATGCCATAATGTATTTAACTGGCTCCTATTGGTGGACCCTTAGGTTGTTCTAGTTTTTTGCTATATACACAGTATTGCATTGAATAACTTTATAAGTAAATTGTTTTGTATGAGTGGCAGTATATTGGTAGGGTAAATTTCACAAAGTGGAATTGCTATGACAAAGAGGATGTGAATTGCCCTCCGTGGGAGTTGTTTTATGTGTGAGTGCTTCTCCCCACAGCTTTACCACCAAGCCTGTGCAAACTTTTGAATTTTTGCCAATCTGTTAGGTGAAAAATAGTTTTGCAGTATAGCTTAAGTTTATACTTTTCCTATTATGAGTATGGATGAGGCACTAATGAAGCATTTGTTGAGTGAATGGAATGCTGCAGAACAGTCAAAATATGCCATTGAAACCATGCTCTGCAATCTGTGATTGCTTTGTTTCTTTAGGTCTTAGCAATGGCTACATAGAGAAATACTTGTATCTAATGGTCCCTTTCATTTAGAAGTAGGTCTTGGATTATATCTTTTTGAAAATTTAGGCTGGGTGTGGTGGTTTATGACTGTAATCCCAGCACTTTGGGAGTCTGAGGCGGGTGGATCATTTGGGGTCAGGAGTTTAAGACCAGCCTGGCCAACATGACTAAGCCCCATCTCTACTAAAAATACAAAAATTGGGCCAGGCTCGGTGGCTCATGCATGTAATCCCAGCACTTTGGGCGGCTGAGGGGGCGGATCACTTGAGGTCAGGAATTCGTGACCAGCCTGGCCAATGTGGTAAAACCCAAAAATTACCCAAGAATGGTGGCGGGCACCTGTAGTCTCAGCTACTCGAGAGACTGACGCAGGAGAATTGCTTGAACCTGGGAGGTGGAGGTTGCAGTGAGCTGAGATCGTGCCACAAGCACTTCTGCTTCAGCCTCCCAAGTAGCTGGGATTACAGGCATGTGCCACCATGCCCAGCTAATTTTTGTATTTTTAGTAGAGATGGAATTTCACCATGTTGGCCATAAGAGCAACATAGAAGTGACTTGGGTAGGGTTAGCAGAGGGAATATTGGAAGGTTTTTGGGAATGGCTGAACTTCTGACAGATTTTGATTGCATCCTTGAGTTGTGTAACATTTTCCAACATACATGAAAGCTGTAGAATCATGAAATTTTAATGCTTACTGAGGACCTTCAATTATCAGTTCAATTCTCTAAGTTGTCTTAGAGCAATAATGAGCCCAAGAGAATTAAAGAGACAAAATGTTAGTGACAGAGGTAGAAGTTGGACTTAGGTTATCTGGTTGCTAGTTTTGGTTAAAACGCTAGCAACTAAGTAACCTAGATCAGTATTCACTCCACAGTACTACAATAGGTAATCATTAGATATGTTTGAGAAAAACAGAGCAGATGGATTCAGTTGTGAGGGTGGAAGTGGGGAAGGAAAAAAGTTGAGGTTTTTAAGGGCTCAAATTAGATTTGGAGGAAAAAGGAGCCAGTAAGGCAATAGTCACTAAAGTAAATCTGAAAGGTTTTAACTGCCTTTGCGGAAGTAAAGAAGGTTAAAGTAAGTGTGTTATTCCCTTTAAAACACTTTGATTTACTTCTTACTTTTTTTTTTTTAACAGATAAAGATATAGAGAGAATAATCCCTTGAACATATTTTAAATGTTTTACTGGAATATATATTTAAAAATTTAGAGGATTAAGAGTTTGTTAATTGGCTTATTTTCTTTCATATCACTTATTGTTATTTTTTTTCTTTTCCAGAATTTTATAGAAGTGAAGTGATTAAGAATTCCTTGGTAAGTTTGCTTTCTGACAGGTACATGTGACTAAATATATACACTTTTTTTCTGTTTTCAGAAAATGCACAAATGTAAAATAAATTGAGGTTCAACTCTGAAAATACTTAGCAGATCTGCTCAATTGTTAAATCATCATTGTTTTGTTCATTGCTGTATCTAGTGCTTTGAACATGACTGGCACGTAGTAGGTGCTTGATAAATATTTACTGAATGAACCGATTTTTCTGTTAAGAACTTTGAATGGTATAAACTCAAATTCTATAATTTTCTCACTTTCATTTACTATAAATATATTTCTGACTATTTCACTGGCCATATGTCATAATAAATGGTATCTTTATTTAGATACAGTTCTTAAGAATTTTACGCCTAGGGCTTTTGTATAGGATACTCCTACTTGTTTCTTGGCAGTGGCATTGCTCAGTTGGAAAGTTGTAAGTGTCCTGCTTTTGATAATGTGTACCCTCGATATTTGCATAAATGGCTCAATTTATTAGGCTGTGTTGAAAACAAAGAAGAGCTTTATGTTAATGAAAGTATCATTTCAATGGTCCAATACCATCTTGGATTTGGCCTGTCTGCTTTTCCACCTCATCACTTCCTTCCCCTTCCTCTCCCCCGCACTCAGTGTGTTCCAGGTGTACCTCTTTCAGTGCTTCAAACATGCGAAGCTTATCTTCTTCCTTCTGCCTGGAACACTTGTTTCCTCTGCTGGTCGCCTGACTGAAGAGGTCTTTCAGCTATGTCACTTCAGCAAGACCTTCTATGATTATCTCATCCAGAGTAGTTCCCTTTTCCCTAGTCATGCTTTTTCATGACCCTGTTTTGTTTTTTTTCCTTTGTTTCTTTGTTTTTGTTTGTTTGTTTGTTTGTTTTCTTTTTATTTTTTTTCATGACCCTGTTTTATCTCTGAATGTTAACTCCTGTCTTCAACTCCTTTTGGCCTCCATCTTCAATTGCTTTGGAATTATTTGTGAGGCCATGATACCTTCATCCTTAGTGCACTTAGGCGGAATACTGAATCCAAAGAATGTTGTCGAATGGATTCAAGACAAGGGAGAGTATTGGACTAAAAGACTTCTAGGTCCCTTTCAACTCATAGTTTATACTGTATTTGTTTTCTGAGTGTACCACAAACAATGTTTGCTAGCATTGTGATTATTCACGAAGATTCTGTCTCACAAAGTAGTTAAAAACTCCTGGAGGTGCAGGTCACAGACTGTGTATCTTTATATCTCCTTAGTTCCCAGTGTATTTCTATTGGGTAGTTGTTTGACAAATATTAATGTTTTGATGTTCCTTTTAAAGGTATTCTTTGATATTTTGGCAAGTATTCTTTTTTTTGTTGTTGTTTCTTTTTTATCTTAATATAGGTTCTATGAACGTAATTAACTTTTTTTTTTTTTTTGAGACAGGGTTTCTCTCTATCACCCAGGCTGGAGTGCAGTAGCATGATCTCAGTTCACTGCAACCCCTACCTCCTGGTTTCAGGTGATCCTCTCACCTTAGGCTCCCAAGGAGCTGGGACTACAGGCATGAGCTACCATGCCTAACTAATTTTTCTATTTTTTGCAGAGATAGGGTTTCACCATGTTGCCCAGTCTGGTCTCGAACTCCTGACCTCAAGCAATCTGCCTACCTTGGCCTCCCAAAGTGCTGGGATTACAGGCATGAGCCACCATGCCAGCCCTGCTTAACTCTTTTCTTTCTGAGGGAGCTCTTTTTGCTTAGCAAAAAGCTAAGGAGTCAACAACCCTCAGAGAATATACCAGAGATGGCACGTTGTTACTGCCCTTCTTGCTGTCTCCGAAGAATCACTGCCAGGCCAACAGATAGCAGAATTGGTTGGTTTCTTCCCTGTTTATGATTTTTGCAATTCTTAAGCTATTGTGTTATTTACTGAATAGAGTTAGTGATTTAAATGTGTTTCTATCTATTTGTTACCATTATGCTTGGCACATAGAAGATGCTCAGCAAATGTTTCTTGAATCAATGAATTCTTCCCTAAGTGTATTTATTGATTTTGAAGTTATATCATGAAACTGCAAATCTTCAATTAGATGCTAAAGAATTAGGCAAAGATTTGAATACTTTATTTCTAAGGCTTTGGGTAAATTTTCACTCTGGTGAACTAAGTTGGACTTTGACAAGCTTGTAAGTAATCTTTTTCCCTCATGTAACTTTAAGATATAGATTGTTGCTCTTAGTTTATATTGTGAGCTTCGTTTTTAGAACAGAGTGGCTTGGTTTCATCACTCTGACGTCAAAGGAGATATGGAAAAATGGACTCAAGATTAAAAAGAGTGTTTTCCCCCAAAGATTAGATAAAATGTTCTTGTGCCCCTATACTGTGCTTCTTTCTAACTCCTGAATAGTCCAGATCACCTGTCCAATAAAACTTTCTACAGTGATGGTAATGTTCTATGTGTTGTTCAGTACAATTGCCACTGGCCACATGTGGCCATTGAGCATTTGAAATGTGGTTCAGTCCTATTTCAGAACTGAATTTTAAATTTTGTTTAATTTTAATTTAAATAGCCACATTCGGCTAGCAGATATCATATTAGACAGCACAGTTCTAGATGCTTCTGAAAAGCTTTGTTTCTTTTTCTTTTCTTTTTTTATTTTTTTGAGACAGAGTCTCACTCTTGCTGCCCAGACTGGAGTGCAGCGGCGTGATTTTGGCTCTACCTGTGCAACTTCTGCCTCCCGGCTTCAAATGATTCTCAGCCTCCTGAGTAGCTGGGACTATAGGCGCCTGCCATCACACTTGGCTAATTTTTGTATTTTCAGTAGAGACAAGGTTTTGCCATGTTGGTGCCCAGGCTTGACTGGTCTCGAACTCCTGACCTCAGGTGATCCGCCCGCCTTGGCCTCTCAGAGTGCTGGGATTAAAGGCGTGAGCCACTGTGCTCAGCCAGAAAGCTTTCTTATAATCATTAGAAGGAAGAAATTTCCCCTTTTTCTTTCTTTAAAAGTAGTTTTGGGCCCAGTGCATTGCTCATGCCTATAATCCCAGCAATTTGGGAGACTGAGGCAGGTGGATTGCTTGAGCCTAGGAGTTCAAGACCAACCTAGGCAACATGGCAAAACCCCATCTCTACCAATAAATGCAAAAATTACTTGGGCTTGGTGGTGCGTGCCTGTCGTCCCAATTACTTGAGAGGCTGAGGCAAGAGGATTACTTAAGGCTGGGAGGTGGAGGTTTCAGTCAGCCAAGATTGTGCCACTCCAGCTTGGGTGACAGAATGAGACCCTGTCTTGGAAAAAAATTACTTCAAGCTAAGTATGGTGGCTCACATCTATCTCCCAGTACTTTGGGAGGCTGAGGCAGGAGGATCATGTAAGTCCAGGAGTTTGAGATCAGCCTGGGCAAGATGACGAGACTCCCATCTCTAAAAAAGAAAATTAAATAAATAATAAAAATAATAATAAAATTAGCTGGGCATGGTGGTGCATACCTGTAGTCCCTGCTAGTTGGGAGGCTGAGGCACGAGGATCCCTTGAGCCCAGGAATTTGAGATTGTGGTGAACTATGATTGCATCACTGCACTCTAGCCTGGGTGACACAGTGGGGAAAAAAAAAAAACTAAATAAAAAACTTTGTCCCTTTTTTTTATATCTCTAGTCTCATTCTAAATCCATATAATAGCTCTTTGTATGGTGGTCTTGTCTTAACTTCTTTGATATGTAATAACAACTTCAGAAAGCAGGGACCTCATGTGCTTCATGTTTGTAATCTCCATAGTCATTGTATCGTGATTTGCTTTGACTTGGCAAACAAGTAAGTTTAGTATATCACATATATATGTATCCAAATCTAAGTTGCCAGCTGTAAGACTCACTGTTATTTTACATTTACAAAAAATAGTTAAACACTCTAATTAAACTGAACATAGGATCTGGGCTGTAGTCTTAGGAGTTGTGATTCAATTTTACTGTGAGTTTCTTCAATCCATTTCAAGATATTTAGCAGTTTTTCCTTCCTTTGGGTGCATTATTTGACCTCTGATAAGGAATCCTATCCGCAGGAAACTCTTTACTTCCTTAAGTTCTTTAAAGAGGTTGGATGAAGTCATTTCTCCACTGACACATATATTTGCATCTCTAATACCAAATTCATGACTCATTGCTCTGTTTCTGTGCTTTCTGCCTACACAAAATCTTAATACTTTTTATTGAAGTTTGACATTTATAAAAGAGTTTATAGATCATAAAAGAGTTTATAGATCATAAGTATACATCATCTTGAATTTTCTCAAACTGAGTACACCTGTATAACCAGCATCCAGATCAACAAATAGAATATTTTCAGCCCCTAAGAAGCCCTCTCATGCCCTCTTCAGTCACTGCTACTTGGACTTTTAACACCATAGATTAATTTTACCTGTTTTTGAGCTTTATAGAAATGAAATCATATAGTATGCACTCTTTTGTGTCCAGTTGCCATGTTTCAACTTTATATAGTAAGATTCATTTATTTTGTGGGATATATTTGTGGTTTGTTAGCTCTATAGTATTCCATTGTGTGAAATCACAGAATTAACTCATTTTTTCTGTTGATAGGCATTTGGTTAGGTTCTAGTTTTGCGCTAATATGAATAGTGCTGCTGTAGATATTCTCCTGTATGTCTTTTGGTAAATGTATGGATGCATTTCTGTTGAGTTTATTTCTAGGAGTGGAATTGCTAGGAATATGCATATGGTCGGCTAAAGAAGCCAAACAGTTTTCCGAAATTACTATTTGATTTATACTCTCACCCCCAGGCTGCGAGAGTTCTGTTTGCATTGTTGTGAACACTCGATTTTTTTAAAAAAATCTTTTGAATTTAGGTTGTTGATAATTTTTTGTTTCAATATAAATCAAGAGAAATATTTTAAATAGCAATTAAACTTAGCACATGTAGGGTCAACATTGAGCCTAACGTAATCTCAAAGACAGCTACTTTAAAGGGTGTGCAGGTAGATACAGTGACGCTGGATGACTGCCACCTGGTGGTCAAAGATTGTAGGACTTTATTGATTTTACTATTTCTAAAATCAGAATTCATCTTACAGTGTGAAACAACATGCATGTTAGAACTGGCAAGTGGGACTATGTTGGATGGAAATAAAGAGAATACAGTACAGTGAAGCAGAATAAGGGAGTACCTGCCGGGGCAATTGTGGTTTTTCTGCAGCAGTCACATAGGAGATATCACTTGAGCAGACACCTGACAGAAGGGAGGGGACAAGCTATATAGCTATTTCAGGAATACTGTTCCAGGACAAGAAACAGGAAAGTACAGAGACAGGAGTGTACTTGAGGTGTTCAAGAAATGGCTAAGAAGTTAGTAAGGCTGGAGTGCAGTGAGCAGAAGTGGTTTGAAGTTTTGCTAGGCATATGACAGAGACAGTTGCAAGGGAATTGAGGATCAGGGCGGCAGGGGGAATAGCCTGGAGCAATAGGAGATGGTGGTCAAGGGCTAAGGAGCATGAGAATGAGATTTTGGAAGGCTTAGCATTACAAGTAATGCAAAATGGGGCATATCTGGTGGACCAGGACCCTCACCTTATTCATGATGTATTTAGCATAGAACAATTCATGGTGAATGTATAGTTCAGTGTTAATGTCCCTGGCTTTAGCTAGCCGTGCCCTCCAAGTAATCTCTTCTTCAGTTCAGGGAGAGGTTAGATCCTTGATATTATTGAAGGGTCATTGGGTTAATTAATAACTAAAATTATTGAAGCAATAACAATGGAAGTGACTAAATTCTCTAAAGTTGTTTTTGCATGTTTATAAAAGTGGAGATTACCAAAACTCATTTGTTAAAACTTAATCACCAAGATGATAATATTAAGAGGTAGGGCCTTTAAGGAGTGGATTAAGTCATAATGGCAAGTCCTCATGAATGAGATTAGTGCCTTGTAAAAGGGCTTGTGTGTGGGGGTTACCTGTTCCTTCTGCTGCATGAGAACATAGCATTTGTCCCCTCCAGAGGAGCCAGCATTCAAGGTACCATCTTGGAAGCAGAGACCAGGCCCTTACTAGACACTGTACTTTGCTGGTGCCTTGATCTTGGACTTCCCAACCTCCAGAACTGAGAAAATAAACTTCTGTTGTTTGTAAATAAATAAATAAATAAATAAATAAATAAAGTAGAGATTAATTATGTCATGAACCCACATCTGCCTTTAACACTTACAAAGTTAATCTGATCATTGGATATTTTCCCAGAAAGGAGTTTATAACTTTTATTAGAATATTAAAAATTTCATGGTGGGAGTAAGAATACTGATAGCTAATTTGTTTTGAAATTTATCTGTACATGGATTTTTTAAATAAAGAAGAGGTATCAATTATAAGTACGCACCTATGATTTAAGTAGCATGTTGGGTGTGCCATATACATTATTTCTTATCCCTATAACAACATTTCAAGCTAAGAGATATGCTTGTTTTACAGCTGAGGGACCAGGTTCAGCAGGCTGAGGAATGTGATTTAGGTCACACAACTAGTAACTGGTAAAACCAGTGTTCCAGAGCCCTGCTGTTTCACAGCCTCCCTTATCCCACTTCCTGCCACTGATTAAGTCTGCTAGAGGTCTAATAGAGGTCAGTGATAGCCTTCATTATTGAATAAACAAGTTCTAGAACTTGTTTGTAGGGAAAGCATGTGACATTAATTTATCAGAACTATAAACTTCTGTTGAGACTATGACTGAGCTGTTTTTAAATCTTTGGGAAAAAAACTGGCTAAATAGTACGAATACTTTTCATGAGTCACTAGTCTGAGTGATTTTCCAATAAACTTTATGTTTCAGATGAATTATAATTGAATGCATTAACATTTAATCTCTGTGTGTAGTTTATGTCAGATTATGTTACTGTCTGTTAAAGTGCATCATCTTCAAGGGTTTCCAATTTCTGTCTGGTTAACTACATGATTTGAAGGGAGACAGAGATAATCAACACATGGAATTATATATAGTACCAGGGAAGAACAGGATGCCATGAAAACATGTAAAAGTCTTATTTATTTTAGTTTTGAGAGAGGAGTTAGGAAAGATTTCTAACAATTAATAATTTCTAAATTGAGATAGGAAGTCTGAATAAAAGTGAATGAGACAAGGAAAGAGAGTTTATTGTGCTATGACTAGTGATAAAATCAGAATATCAGTGTCAGATATTCCAGTGAGATATGTTGTATGTTTCAGAAAGTTAGAACACCTTTTATGAGTTCTTAGTTGTATTCTTGTAACCATACATTTGTTACCAAGCAACCCTATAGTAATAATGATTTTAGGTCCTCTTGTGGGTACGTAGTAGACAGTGAATTTTTCAGAGTTATAAATATCCTGATATTCTGCTATTGTACTTTCAGTGAATATGGTGGTATAGGTCCCTGGATGATATTAGTACTTGATTACTTTGTTCCATCTAGAAATTGGGCCGGTATGTGTAGGTTAAATATAAATAAAAAAGCCGTCTGGGTCTATAGAGTAAAAATAGTTGGCTATAAAATCTTTGGATGTGTGGCAGGCTGTATCTGCCTGTATCTGAATGTACCAACTTAGAAATTATTGCTCATTGTCTGGCAACTATTTTGTAATAGTATAAAGGAAAGTCTTTGTAATGAGAAGAGTGACAATAGCTCTACTGTATTAGTGTTTTATTGGCTTAGAAAGAACACCCAGGTCATCTATTCAACTACACGAAATAACTTCAAAAAACTTCCCTCTCCTCCAGAGGTGTTTGATTTTGAATGAAGCATTTAAGAATATTTCATACAAGAGCCCGCAAGAGTATCTGTCCCCTCTTCCTTGCCATGCATTATGCCCCTCAGATACATTCACCAAGTCTTATTTTTTCACTTTGGAAGGAGGTCTTATTTCATGCTTTTTCTGATTCTTTATCACTCCAATAGTAAGAGGAAATTTTGCTACTTCATATTTTAGAATACCTTTACTTTTATTGAAAGGTGGTCCTACACAAAGGGGAGTAAATAGCTACCTTTTAAGGTGGTATAATTTGAAGACCAGGAAGGTTTAGGCTTTAGGACGTGCATCAAGAAGAGATGGCTTCATTTGATTTATTTCAGTGGGCCACCTCCTACTTTTTCCCTTGTTAGGTCTTCTAAAAAAATAGTTTCATTACTTTTTTTTTGGGGATTAGCATACATATAGTAAATGCACAAATAATAGTCTTATGACTTTTCAAAAGGAACAGATCAGTGTAACCAGATCAAGAAACACGATCATCTCTTGCTTTTCAATCACTACCTTTTCCCAGAGAGAACCTGTCTTCTGATGTCTGACACCATAGCTTACTTCTGCCTGGTTTTGAACCAGGTAGAAGCCCTTTGGCATAAGCCCTTTTTTTTTTTTGAGATGGAGTCTTGCTTTGTTGCCCAGACTGGAGTGCAATGGTGCGATCTTGGCTCACTGCAACCTCTGCCTCCCAGGTTCAAGTGGTTCTCCTACTTCAGCCTCCCAAGTAGTTGGGATTACAGGTACCCACCATCATGCCTGGCTAACTTTTGTATTTTTAGTTGAGACAGGGTTTCACCATGTTGGCCAGGTTGGTCTTGAACTCCTTACCTCAGGTGATCCACCTGCCATGGCCTCCCAAATTGCTGACATTAGAGGCATGAGCCACCACGCCTGGCCTAGGCCTTTTTATTTTTTGAGACAGAGTCTCACTCTGGTTGCCCAGGCTGGAATGCAGTGGCGAGATCTTGACTTACTGTAACCTCCGCCCCCCAGGTGTAAGCGATTTTTCCACCTCAGCCTCCCAAGTAGCTGGGATTACAAGTGTGCGCCACCATTCCAGGCTTTTTTTTTTTTTTTTTTTTTTTTGTATTTTTAGTAGAGACAGGGTTTCACCATATTGGCCAGATAGGTCTCAAACTCCGGACCTCAAGTGATCTGCCCATCTTGGCCTCCCAAAATGCTGGGATTACCGGCATGAGGCACTGCACCTGGACTGCATCTGCTCTTTTGCTCAGCATATTTGTGAGATTTGTTTATGTTGTATGTAGCAGTTCACTAATTCTAATGAACATATCCTATGCTGAACATATGTGTGCATTTCTCTGAGATATGTACTTAGAAGTAGAATTAAGTGCTGGGTTGTAGGTTACGTTCCACTTTAGTAGATATTGCCAAGTAATTTTCCCAAGCATCCGTCTTTTAAATTTTAGCCATTCTGGTGGGATTATGGTATTATGTTGTGGTTTTAGTTTACACTTCCTCATAGACAGACTACTGTAGTGGAGCACTTTTCAAGTGTTTATATTATTGGCTGTTTGGATATTCTTTTTTGTGGAGCACTTGTTCTGGAAAATCATGCCAGTTAATGCCAGTTACGAATAAACAAATCTGCTGGGTACGGTGGCGCGTGCCTGTAGTCCCAGCTACTCGGGAGTCTGAGGCTGGAGGATCGCTTGAGTCCAGGAGTTCTGGGCTGTAGTGTGCTATGCCGATTGGGTGTCCGCACTAAGTTTGGCATCAATATGGTAACCTCCCGGGAGCAGGGGACTAGTTGCCTAAGGAGGGGTAAACTGGCCCAGGTTGGAAAAGGAGCAGGTCAAAACTCCCGTGCTGATTAGTAGTGGGATCGCGCCTGTGAATAGCCACTGCAGTCCAGCCTGGGCAGCATAGCGAGACCCCATCTCTTTTTAAAATAATAAATAAAAGAATAAACAAATCCTGGATAAGCATTGGAAGCTTTTTAAAAAAGTTTATGGGATATATTTGATCTAACTTGATAGTTAAGAAGTCCTTTTTCATGCTCTTTTTGACTACTCAAGGATAAATGGAGTTAGTGGTCTGCTGAATTCCAGTTTAGGAAAATGTTACTATTTGTGTTTTTCATATCCATGTTACCTTTTAATTGGTTTCCTTCCTCTACCCTTTCTTAAATACTGGAATTTATTTAACCTTTTCTGCACAACTCAAGGTTATCATGAGGAACATTAATGACTATATTATACTTGACCTTCAGGGGCTGCCTGGGACATAAGGCCCCATTATTCTTATTTGGGCAGTCCCCACAACATGGCCTTCCTCATATGCAAAAGTGACCTAATGTTCCCATGTCATTGAAGTCAGTGTCAGATATTGACTTTGTTTTCCTGTTCCAGATACAACCAACCATATGACCTTAGACAAGTGACTTCATAATTCTTAGCGTCAGCTTCTCCTGAAAAATTGGGATAATGCTGTCTGTTTCATAGGACTCTTGAGTTTCGTGAAGATTAAGTAAGAATATATAGTCAAATGAGTAATATAGTACCTGGCACACTGAACCTTTGGTAATGGTGCTGGATATTGTAGAGGATAAATACACTGGTAGAAATCCCTGCCTCTGAGGAGCTCACGTTCTGGAGGGGAAGACAGGCAAAAAATCAGTGATGGTGATGTGATGCGTCATGCCAGGTGCCATAAAAAAGTTAACCACTCACAGGTTCCTGTGGGAGCATGAAGGAGCGGCAGCCAGTCCCAGGGATATCAGTGAACACACAGCTCTCATTGTTCCCCCTTTCTTGTAATAATTATACCAGTAGTAAAAATGAGTAAAATCGTTTTTATTCTCTGTTTATAAAGCATGATTCATATTAGGTGAGAAGGTGAATCACTTTTTCCAAATGAATCTTAAGCTATGCTTTCTGGTCTTGGCCTCAAATTTAATATTTTCAACCCCAAAGTGATTAGGTCTTCTTGCAGCAAAGTGCCAGGAATAGGTGTTTTTTTTGTTGTTGTTGTTTATTCAGCCAATATTTGAATACTTACTGTGTCTCCAGGTAACTGTATTATCTGCTTGGGAAAACAACAGCAAAACAGCCCCATCCTCACAGTGGGTGGCAGGCAAAGAAGGCTGACAGTTGAGGAGAACTGGGAAGGCCTCTCTGAGGAAGAGATGTTTGAACTGAAACCTAGTGGTCAGAGAAACGTTAACCAGGAAAGGAATAGGTGGGGGTAGAGGCAGGGAGGGGCTCCAGCCAGAGGCTCTCAACTTCCTCATTTCAGAATTTGAGTTGGACTAGGCAAATTCAAAGGTCCCTTTTAGTGCTTACCTTCCTAGGATATGTAAACTAGAGGAAGCCCTCATTTTGTATTTGTCCTGTAGTTCATGTTAAATTAAATCAGGTATAATACTCAGCATGTAGTTAATGACTCACAGATGATTGCCGTTACTCATTTAAAGTAGAATTGGTAAAGGATACTCAGTTCAGGGGAGCAAGCACATCCTCAGGCTGCAGGCCCGAAGGCTTTTCCCCAATATTCCTAGCTACAGGTTTCTCAGCGTCCTGGGTGGACAGTTGGCTGAACTAGCGAAGGGCCAGTTCCTCCTTAGCTAATCTGTAGTGAATGCTTCATTCTTGTAGTAGTGGTCTAGGCTTTGCTATTATGTTTAGTCACTTGTTTTGTCTCAGCCCTAGTCAGCTGTAGAGTCTGGTGATGGAGCAGCAGGAGCAAGAGTGAAACGTGTGGAATCTCCCCAGTTCCTTTCACCCAGAGAATAGGGCATAGGCAGAGGGCAGAGTTCTTTCTTCCTGTTTCTGCCTCTGGCTGTGAGATCTAAAATAAGGAAACTGTTGACATTCCCTTTAGGTCTCCTTTGTTCTAAATTCTGTCTTTTGTAATTGATAGAAAAACAAAACAAACACACAAAATGAACATAAGACAAATTCTAGAGACTTAGATTCAAATTCTGATACTGTTTTTACTAAGTGACCCGAGGCAAGAAGACTCAGCTTCTGTGTTTTATTGATTTTATTGATTTTAATTTTTTCACAGTTTAACATTCCTGGGCAATCTAGATGCATCTTAAAATCAATTCTTTTTAGTTGTATATAAAATTATGATACAACTGGTGGTGTCTTGGATTTGTTGAAATATGGTATTTTGTCTTAACTGTTGGAATTAACAAATTGTCTTATTTACTTCATGTGAATTTATTGTTAGGATTAACAAGGCTAATTTATTCAGCAGTTTAAATATTTGTATGTGCCAAAATAAGCATTCTTCTATGCCCTTTTTTATCTGTTATTAATACTTTATATGGTAACTGTCACTGTTAAGTATTAAAATAGTAGCTATTGCTATAATTAGTTATTTATTATTATTCTGTTCAAGCTTCATAAAAACCCTGTGAGGTGATTTTTATAACTGAAGATTCTGAGACACAGGGGATCATGTAATTCAACAATGTGGCTTCATTATACCACTTTCCTCTCTGCCACTCTGCCTGTCAGTTTTCTTCATTTGCCAGATGAAAGACTGAAGCTACATGACCCTTCAAAGCCATTCCACAAGCCAGTGTTTCTGTTTGGGTGACTGTCTGCTGCTGTTCCCAAGCCCATCCACATTTCTAGTGATTACTCCTATGTCTGCATAGCTTAGTGGTCACCCAGTGATTGGTGACTTTATACTTCGATACCTCAAGCCAGTAACTTCTGCCAGTGGATTGTGAGTTTTGTCCAGTTTTATTGTTGCTTTTGTGGGGAAAATTTAGCTAAGCTACTCATTTTATCATGTCAGACATCCCACTCCTCCTTTAGATTCACTCTTATAGATACCATTTATTTGCTATTCATTCTTTCTTGCAGCAAAAATGTTCTGACTTCACTTTGCCTAAAGTGCATCCTACTTTCATTTATTTCCTCTACATTAAACATGAGGACTTTCACTGCTGAATGCAAGGAAATCAACCTTATTAAATTACCAATTTTTGTATTATGTAAATCAGTAAATCAAAGGGTTTTCAGATAAGGGTCACTAACTGTTCTTGGTCTTGTGGCAGTTTTCTTTAATGAACTCAATTTCTTTAATGAGCATATGTTAGTGTCACACTCCCAAGTTTTCTTGTCTGAAAATGTATTTATTTTACTCTGATTCGTGAAGAATATTTTCATTGGGTGGAATTTGTAGTTGTCAGTTATTTGGTTTTATGTGTTCTGATATGGTTTCGTTTATCTTGCTTAGGACCTGTTAGGTGTTTAAACCTGTGAATTAGTTTTTTTTTTTTTTTAATCAGTCTAGGAAATTGCTACTTATCTCTTCAGATAATTTCTTGCTTCTTTCCTTAATCCATTTTCTCTCTCTGGACTGCTTACTAAATGCTTATCAGATCTTTTACACTGTCATCCATGTTTTTAAACCATTTTTTTCATATATAAATTTATTATCTCTGCTGCATTCTGTGTAATTTTTTTCTTCCAAGGAAGGTTCTCCTCCCACCCCTCATGGCCACCTTTCCTACAGACATTTGTGGGTAGGGATTTGGTGGACTTAGTTTAGTTTCACTCATGCTGTTTAGGGATATAGCCCTTTTGTGGTCCCAGTTCAGTGTGGAGAGACATTTTTTAGCCATGGGTGGGACCTGGGCTTGGTTCTTGAATTATGTTCTTGTCTCCTTTAAGAATGTTAAAACTGGCCAGGTGCAGTGGCTTACATCTGTAATTCTAGCACTTTGGGAGGCTGAGGTAGGAGCATTGCTTGAGTCCAGGAGTTTGAGACCAGTGTGCACAACATAGTGAGACCCTGTCTCTACCCCAAAAAGAAAAAAGAAAAAGAATGTGGAGGCCGGGCATGGTGACTCACGGCTGTAATCCCAGCACTTTGGGAGGCCAAGGTGGGCGGATCATGAGGTCAAGAGATCGACATCGTCCTGGCCAACATAGTGAAACCCCATCTCGACTAAAAATACCAAAAATTAGCCAGGCATAGTGGCGGGTTCCTGTAGTCTGAGCTACTCAGGAGGCTGAGACAGGAGAATCGCTTGAACCTGGCAGGTGGAGGTTGAAGTGAGCCGAGATCATGCCATTGCACTCCAGCCTGGGCAACTAGAGCAAAATTCCGTCTCGAAAAACAAACAAACAAACAAACAAAAACTAAAGAAAGAATGTGAAACCAAAGCCCCAGCTTTGTATGGGTTCGTCATGGCTTCATGATAAAGACCTCTAGATCACCACTTATCCCTCTGGGTTCTTTCTTCTTGGCCTAAAAATTCTTGATGATAATGGTGATTATTGTTACTATTTAAAAACATTTTAGCTGAGGCATTTTAGTTGTTTTCAGTGAAAGGATTGTCTCGTCTGCCATTATCAGAAATGGATGGCTCCCTTCCATTCACCCTTGGGCCATATAGTCTTTTATATTTAACCACATATTTACAATTTCCAGTGCTCTCATTCCTTCGCCTAGATCCAAGTCTATGTCCAGTGTTGTTTCCCTTCAGCCTGAGGAACTTGTAGCATTTCTCGTAGTGTGGGGCAGCATAGTTACTCCTAGACCTTAATGTTATCTTCACATTTAAATGAAACTCTGCCCCTGTTTAGCAAGGCTGCTAAAATTAAGTTATAGTGACATACAGACTGGAGATCATGTAAGTGTAGAATTCTGTTGATATTAGACTGAAATTCTTGCATGGCTAGACTTTAGTCTTTATACAATCCAGTATAAAACTGGCTGCATAAATGTGCATACTGTATTATCATCATGCTATTTGTGGTAGGATTTCAGTGTCCCCTCCCACCTCACACTTTGGTCAGGAAAAAAACTGCCACAAGATAGCAGTTAGTGGCCGGTATCTGAAGACCCTTTGATTTATTGATTTACATAATATGAAAATTGGTAATTTAATAAGGTCGATTTTGTTTACATTCAGTAGTGAAAGCCCTCATGTTCAATGTGGGGGAAATAAGTGAAAGTAGTTGATGTATTACATTGTAGGTCATTCCTTTGATGTTATGAAAGTTCTTTAACATTTTTATTTTTCAGAGAGGGTTTCAACTATCTGGATGATTCTCTTAATGAGAAATAATGTTCTTTCAGAGCATAAAGCTGACCTTGTTATTTTCAACTTGAAAACATTTCAGTGGCCCCACTGTTGAACAGAGTCAAGTATTCCTGGCTTAGCAAAAAGCATCAAAGAATCCTTCAGTTCATTGTCTTGTGTGTCTGTCCAGCTTTGTGTCCTGCCACTTTTGTGTTGTGTGCTCCAGCAGTCATTCTTAGTGCCGTGACCACACCTTGGCATTTGACACCTCTGAGCCCTTGTCATCTTGTGTTCCCCTTTGCCTGGAATTCCTTATTTTAATCTGGTGAAAGCCTTCTTATGTATTAAAAGCCAGGTTTCACAGCCTTTGTGATATCATCCCTGTTCTTTTTATTTTTCCTTTCTCTGCTGCTGTGTTGCCTTATGCATAATTCTGTTACTGAACTTTGCACAAACCAATGTAATTATTTAAATAGAGGTTTGAATAAGTTGGAGCCTCTGTGAGAGCATTGTTTATGTGTTGGCTCTTAATCATGTATTAAGTGTTGAGTAAATGAGTGAATTACCATATGAAGCCATGTTAGTGAGAGATGGGAATATACACTTCTTCTAGTGACTATAATAAGTAAGCAGAAAAATTCAAAAGTACCATTATCACCCCTTTTATGTTAATTGGAATGTCTTCTTGGTTTACTTGTTTGCAATTTAATGTATTTATGAGGTCTTTTGGTTTTGAAAAACAAAACAATTCACCACCTAATTGAAATAATTGTAAACAAGTTAGAGTTGTCCTAAAGCATGTTTTCATTTCCATGAGCAGAATCCAACGTGGCGGAGTCTCGATTTTGGAATTATGCCAGACCATCTTGATACATCTGTGTCTTGTTTCGTGGTGAAGATATGGGGTGGAAAGGAGAACGTCTACCAGCTGTTGATTGAATGGAAAGTCTGTTTGGATGGGCTGAAATACTTGGGTCAGCAGGTAATTTTTAGACTGTGGTTTCAAGTAGTTGTCATCTCCAAATTAACCTGTTTAACCTTTCTGTTGATTTTTCTGATTCTACGTTTCTTAGTATAAAGACAGACTCTTGTAACTGTTTACTTAAATTGCTAAGAGAGACCTTGTGATCATTTACATATGTTATTGTTTCTTATGTTACTTATGTTGTTATGTTGGAATCATTGCCTAGTTTAAAAAACACCTCTATCTGAAGAAATTTATGAAGACAGATTTGTGTGTGTGTTTAGGAAAGATTGTGCTTTCTCATAGCATTTGGTTTTTCTGTCTTACTGGATGTCCTCACCTAGAATCTGAAAATTAAGTTGAAATAAGGAATATCATGTCAAATACCTCTCTTTTGACTATTAGGGTTGGGTTATTCCAGAAATAAGAAGAGCTACTATTTATTGAGCACGGGATGACACATGCCTGGATTATATGCTGCTACCGGTTCTCCACCTTTGCTGTACCATGACTGATGTAGCCAATTGATTACAGTTCTCTTTTAACTGGACTCAAAAGTAGCTCCATACTATTTTCTTTCTTCCTTTCTTTTATTTACTTCTTCTTCTTTTTTTTAAACTTAAAGACAGCGCCTTGCTCTGGTGCCTAGGCTGGAGTGCAGTGGTGCAATCATAGCTCACTGTAGCCTCAATCTCCTAGGTTCAAGCGATCCTTTCTGCCTCAGCCTCAGTCCCTCAGTACCTCCTGCCTCAGCAAGTAGCTGTGACTACAGGTTGGTGCCACCATGCCCAACTAATTTAAATTTTTTTTTTTTTTTTTTTGTAGAGATGGGTATGAACCCGTTAAAAATCTGAGACAGGTCTCAGTTAATTTAGAAAGTTTATTTTGCCAAGATAGGATGTGCCTGTGACATAGTCCCAGGAAGACCTGTGCCCAAGGTGGTCAGGGCACAGCTTGGTTTTATATATTTTAAGGAGACATGAGATATCAATCAATATATATAAGAAAGACATTGGTTCAGTCTGGAAAGGTGGTACAAATTGAAGTAAAAGCAGGAAGACTCGAAGCAGGGAGGGAGCTTCCAGGTAACAGATAGGTGATACATAAAGGGTTGCATTATCTGAGTTTCTGATTAGCCTTTCCAAAGGAGGCAAATCAGATATGCATCTGTCTCTGTGAGCAGAGGGGTGACTTTGAATAGAATGGAAGGCAGGTTTTCCCTAAGCAGTTCCCCCCTTGAGTTTTCCTTAATGATTTTGGGGACCCAAGATATTTTCCCTTCACATGGGGGTTTTGCTATGTTGCCCAGGCCGGTTGTGACCTCCTAGGCTCAAGCAGTCCTCCTGCCTTGGCCTCCCGAAGTGCTGGGATTACAGGCATGAGCCACCGAACTTGGCCTTCGTAATCCTTTCTAACAGTATTCCAGGACAAAACTAGCAATCTGTCAGAATTGCAAATGGAATGAAACATAGTTGCTATCATCAGATATAGATTATTATAATTAATGTTTATAGCAACTTTGTGAAGGTTGATATTATTGCCCTTATTTTCCAGGTGAGAAATTGAGCCTCAGAGACTTTAAGAAATGATTCTAGATCATATAGGTGGAGCTAAGATTTAAATTCAGGTCTGGCTGATTTAAAAATTCATTCTAGGCCAGGCTCGGTGGCTCACGCCTGTAATCCCAGCACATTGGGAGGCCAGGGTGGGTGGATCACGAGGTCAGGAGATTGAGACCATCCTGGCCAACATGGTGAAACCCTGTCTCTACTAAAATACAAAAAATTAGCTGGGCATGGTGGCCCACGCCTGTAGTTTCAACTACTTGGGGAATTGCTTGAACCCGGGAGGCGGAGGTTGCAGTGAGCTGAGATCGTGCCACTGCATTGCAGCCTGGCAACAGAGCAAGACTCTTGTCTCAAAAAAAGAAAAGAAAAAATTCATTCTCTTTGTGCTGTACTGCACTGGTATATACATATGATCCTTGGTAACCCTCCACTCCACCTTGGAATGCATCGCATTTCTATTTTGTGATATCTATGGTACTACTATTAAAGATAATCATAAAATGTTAGTCATAGATTATCTATAAACATCTTGATGCTTTCTTCACGTTTATTCAATATGTTACTTTCTGAGATGTTTCTTATTAAAGGAACAATTTAATTCTGCATTTTTTCAGACTGAAAATCTGAAAATCTGGGCCAAGTGTGGTGGCTCATGCCTGTAAACCCAGCATTTTGGGATGCTGAGGCGGAAGGATCACTTGAGGCCAGGAATTCAAGACTGGCCTGGCCTACGTGGCAAAACTCTGTCTCCTCTACTAAAAATACAAAAATTAGCCACGCACAGTGGCACATGCCTGTAATCCCAGCTACTCAGGGGACTGAGGTGGGAGAATTGCTTGAACCCAGGAGACAGAGGTTGCAGTGAGCTGAGATCTCGCCACTGTACTCCAGCCTGGGCAACAGAGGGAGACTCTGTCTCAAAAAAAAAAAAAAAATCTGAAAATCTAACAAAAACCTAAAAATCTCTAGGATCATTTTGCTTACCATACTTTTTATCTTTAAATTTTTTTACCTGTAGTCACCATGTTGTACTCTCTTGAACTTATTCCTACTATTTAACTGAAATTTTGTTTCCTTTGACCAGCATCTTCCCAATCCTCCTCCCCTCCATGCACCTCCTGCTAACCACCTTTCTACTCTCTACTTCTATGAGTTCAACTTTTTTAGATTCCACTGACAAGTGAGATCATGCTCTTACCATATTTTTATTTATTTTGTGTCCTATAGTGACCAGAACAATGCATATAATATATATGTTCTTTACATTCTAAACTACAATTTAAACATTTAAAAAATTTTTTAATTTTTTTCTCTGTTTTAGGAATTATCTTAATTAAAACTTAAAAAATAATGACTTTTGGTTTAGGCTAGGACCTTTGTTTTCTCTTTTGCTACTGGATACTTGTTGCCTTTAGACTGGCCAACCAGATCCCCGCACTAGGGTATGTACCCTGTCTATCTTCCCACATGCCATACTTGGCTCTCTGTGGATAGACTCTGATATTAAGCAGTTGTTTCTCTTCTATCTGAAACTGTTTACATTCCGTGGAGGGTGGTGCTTCTTAACATTGTGGTTGCAGGGCTCTAGGGCAAAAGGGCTTTTTGGCCACTGAAGATGGGCTTCATCATGTTTTTCAAGTCACACATTCCTTTGGTGGTAATCTTGTTGACATACCCAACTGTGCTTAAATCTAACCAGCCCCAATTTCAGAGAGTTGGCATTCAGGTATCTTCATATAAAGTTAGTTATGCTGGAGTAACAGAGACAAAAAAAAAAAAAAAAAAAAAAAGGAAGGAAAGAAAGAGAGAAAGAAAGAAAAGAAAAAACGTGTTTCTTAAAGCAGATAAGCACTTAAGATCATTGTAGAAAGTCAACTTATCTGTAAAATAACTATAACAAGTAACATACTACTAAAAATAGGATTAAATAGAGTTACATAGTTTTGGAGGAATGTGAGGCTAAGATGTTTTAGGACAATAGCCAGAATCAGTTAGGTTCATTGATGGATCATATGCTTTCTGCCAGGCATTGTTCTTTGTGTTAAGGATCCAGAGATGTATAGGACAAGGTTCTTAGACCCGGTATACTGATGATTGACGAATACCTTCATAGACAGTTGTGTGAGTGGTACAAGGAAGAGATATTTAGACTAGCTTGGATAGAATCAGGGCAGACTGACTTCTGAATAAAATTTTTTTTTTTTTTAAGTTAGGTTTATTGTGGTACAATTTACAAGTCATAAAATTCACCCTCTTAAAAGTGTGCAACTCAGTGAATTCGAAAAATGAATAGAGTTGAGTAACCACCACCATAATAAATAAAGCTACTATGAATATTTGAATATAGGTCTTTGTGTTTCTTTTGGGTAAATCTCCAGGAATGGAATTGATGGGTCTAATGGTAAATGTATATTGAAATTTATAGGCAACTGCCAGTTTTCCAAAGTGACCATAACATCCTGCATTCCCATCAGCAATATATAATAGTTCTTTTGTTTCACATCTTTGCTAGCACTTGTTATTTTCAGTATTTTTAGTTTTAACCATTCTAATGGATTTGAGGTGGTATCTCATTGTAGTTTTAGTTTGAATTTTCCTCATGACAAAATTAAATTGAGCCTTGTAAGAAAAAAAGTCTATTTGAGATCAGTCTCTCTCTCTCTCTCTGTCTCTCAGTCTGTCTCTCTGTGTAAAGTGTTTGTTCAGATCTTTTGCTCATTTTTAATTGGGTTGCTTGAATTATCGAGTTGTAAAAGTTCTTTATGTATTCTGGATATAAATCAGTTCTTTATAAGTTATGTGTTTTCCAAATACCTTCTGTCAGATTGTGGCTTGTCTTTTCATTTTTTTAAACTTGGTAAAGTCCACCGTCAGTATTTGCTATTGTGTTTCATGCTTTTTGTGTCTTGTCTTTGCCTAACTCAAGATCACAAAGACTTTTTCCTGTATTTTCTTTTGTAAGCTTTCTTCTAGTTTTAGGTTTTACGTTTACATCGATGATCCATTTTGAATTTTCTTTCTTTTTTTTTTTTTATTGAGACCGAGTTTACTCTTTCACCCAGGCTGGAGTACAGTGGCGTGATCTTGGCTCACTGCAACCTCTGTCCCCCGGGTTCAAGCAGTTCTTCTGCCTCAGCCTCCCCAGTAGCTGGGATTATAGGTGTGCACCACCACACCCAGCTAATTTTTGTACTTTTACTAGAGACAGGGTTTCACCATGCTGATCTTGAACTCCTGACCTCAGGTGATCCACCCACCTCAGCCTCCCAAAGTATTAGGATTACAGGCTTGAGCCACTGTGCTCTGTCCATTTTGAATTTTCTATATAAAGTGCAAGGTTCATTGTTTTGCAGATGGATAAACGATTGTTCCTGTACTCTTTGTTGCAAAGGCTATTATTTCTCCATTGAATTACCTTGTCATCTTTGTTGAAAATCAATAGTTGAGAATCATTGATGTGGTTCTGATTCTGGACTCTCTGTTCTGTTTCATTGATCTGTATTTCTGGCCTAATGCCAATACCAAATTGTCTTGATTATTGTAGTTTTAAAATGTGTCTAGAATTCAGTCAATCAGTTCTCCAACTTTGTTCTTTTTTCAGAAATTTTCTGGCTATTCTAGGTCTCTGGCCTTTCCATATACACTTTAGAATCAGTTTGTCAATTTTTATAAAAATCCTGGGATTTTGATAGATGTTGAATCTAAGAAAATTTGGGGAGAATTGACATCTTAATAATATTGAGTCTTTCAGTCTACAGATATGATATATCTCTCCATTTATAAAAATTTTCTTTGGTTTCATGCGTCAGTGTTTTGTAGTTTTCAGCATACAGATCTTGCACATATTTTGTTAGAGCTGTACTTATAGATTTTTTCTTTTTCACCCGAAGCAGATGCACTTTATAGATTTTTTACACTAATTTAAATGGTATTTCTTTTTTTTTCGTTTTAAGATATCAACTGGCTTGTATTTCTTTTTTAATACTTCTATTTTCAATTTTTTTTGCTAGTATATGTAGAAATGTGTATCTCTGTATTGAGCTTGTATTCTACAACCTTGCTAAACTCAAAAATGAAGTCTAGTACTTTTTTTTTGGTAGATTCCTTTTGTAGATTGCTTATATGGGTTATGTAGCATCCTAACTTGTGTGTTTTGGAAGAAACTCTTGTGCTTAGTTTAAGTGGTTAAAACTTTGTATTCATAACAGCAGATTAATAATGACAGCAATTGTGTACTCCTTCAGTATTTGGATATTTTTATTATTTTATTTTACTTTTAATTTTTTTGTGTGTGTTTGGCTATCTTTCCACATACATACAATGACCTGGAGCTTTTTGAAGATCATGTGAACAAGTATTGTTATCTTCCTCAGTATTTAAGTAAGAAAATAGAAGCTCAGAAAGATTGAGTGATTTGCCAAAGATCAGACAGTGTTTGGTGGATTTAGGGTATTAGCTGTTTCATTGTTTAGACTGTATTTATTATTCATTTCACTAATTCTAGCAGCTATCTTAAAAAGCGTGCTGTTTTTTGGCCGGGCGCAGTGGCTCACACCTGTAATCCCAGCACTTTTTGAGGCTGAGGCGGGCAGATCACAAGTTCAGGAGTTTGGGACCAGCCTGACCAACATGGTGAAACCCCATCTCTACTAAAAATACAAAAAATAGCTGGCATGGTTGTGCGTGCCCTGTAGTTCCAGCTACTCAGGAGGCTGAGGCAGGAGAATCGCTTGAACATGGGAGGCGAAGGTTGCAGTGAGCCGAGATTACACCACTGCACTCCAGCCTGGGCCACAGAGTGAGACTCCGTCTCAAAAAAAAAAAGTATGCTGTTTCTCATAAATATATCAAAATAAAAATAAATGTGAGATTGTGGTGGCGCAATCTTGGCTCACTGCAACCTCTGCCTCCTAGGTTCAAGCAATTCTCCTGCCTCAGCCTATTGAGTAGCTGGGATTACAGGCACATCCTACCATGCCCAGCTAATTTTTTGGATTTTTAGTGGAGATGGAGTTTCATCCATGTTGGTGAGGCTAGTCTCGAACTCCTGACCTCAGATGATCTGCCCACCTTGGCCTTCCAAATTGCAGGGATTATAGGTGTGAGCCACTGTGCCTGGCCCCATATTAGGATTCTAACACAATTATCGTTAGGTCATTAACCTGTAATTGATAAAGGATAGTACACATCACACTTATTAGCATAATTTAACAGTTCTGAAATGTTCACAGTAGTGTGCAATATGGTATAGCCAGTTCTGTTAAGCATGTTTTTTTAACAAAGGAATCTTTCTGAGCTTTATGATTGCATGATTGCTAATACATTATTAGATTTTTTTATCAATGTTTTTTATATCTAATTTCCAAAAATACTTTCACATCTTATTATCTCATTCTGTTTTTATGACACTCCTGCATGATAAGGCAGGGAGTGTTTTATGGTTTTTGGCTGATGAAGGGATTAAAGTATACACCATTAACCTTGATAAACTATTATATGTTGGGTAGAGTGTGGGGTACTAGGGCTGTAAAACAAGCCAGAGTTCCCTTCTCTGAAGAGCTCCTGATGAAACAGTTAAAGTTGGAATTAGAACTCAGGTTACTTACTTTTTAGCCCCATGTCTTTTCAAGTACTAGTACTATATTGTCTCTTATTTTCAACAAACTAATTTAGTGCCCATCTTCATGAAGTTTATACTGTGAGAACTTTATAACTAATCTTTTTCCCCCAGGTATATATGTGTAAAAGTGTTTTATGTTTATAAAATTTCAGTATCCTTCTACTCTTGAGACTGCTTTCCTAATGTTTTCTCTTTTCTAAGATGAAAAACTCCTTGAGATTGATTTACAGTTTTTATTATAATTTTATGATTGTAGACTCATCTTTTGGTATAGTATTCAGTTCAGTAAATGATGTAGGTATCAGGGAGTATGTGATTAATTTTGCTTTGGTGGTAGGGGTAGTAGATATGGAAGTCAGGAAATGTTCACGGGAATCTTCTGCTGCTGGCTTTGACTATTTTCCATCTCTAGTTAGAGAAAGGAGAGATTCTGTTCTGGTAGTCCTTCTGGTCTTTCCTCCACTTGAACTTTCACTTAAAACATTCACAGCAGAAGAATTTTTTTTTTGGCCACAACTCTTTCTGATGAAGTAACTAAATCTATTTATATATTTCATAGTTGGGCACTTTATGCTATTTTGAATTTTTTTTTTTTAATCTCAGTTCCTTAATTTTTTTTTTTTTTGAGACAGAGTCTCGCTCTGTCGCCCGGGCTGGAGTGCAATGGTGCGATCTTGGCTCACTGCAAACTCCGCCCCCTGAGTTCAAGCTATTCTGCCTCATTCAACCTTCCTAGTAGCTGGAATTACAGGTGTGTACTGCCACGTCCAGCTAATTTTCTTTTTTTGAGACAAGATCTTGCTTGGTCGCCTAGGCTGGCGGGCAGTGGCACAATCTGGGCTCACTGCAACCTCCTCCTCCTGGGTTCAAGTGATTCTCCTGCCTCAGCCTCCTGAGTAGCTGGGACTACAGGCATCCACCACCATGCTTGGATAGTTTTTGAGTTTCACCATGTTGGCCAGGCTGGTCACAAACTCCTGACCTCAAATGATCTGACACCTTGGATTCCTAAAGTTCTGGGATTACAGATGTAAGCCATTGCACCTGGCCCAATTTTTGTATTTTTAGTAGAGATGGAGTTTCACCATGTTGGCCAGGCTGGTCTTGAATTCCTGACCACAAGTGATTCTCCCGTCTTGACCTCCCAGACTGCTTAGATTACAGGCATGAGCCACCGCGCCTGGCCTCAGTTCCTTAATTTTTAGTTTTATTCCTCCCACCTTTTAAGTAAAGTTTAATTTTCGATGCACTGACTGAAGCTCACCTCATCTGAAAGAGAGTGGTTTGCAGACAATAATTAGGTAAACATTTAAGACTTTAAGGGTGCCTTTTAAAAGTTGTCTTTTTGAAAATAGAATATATTAATCTTTTATGTTTGTTCTAGGGCTTCATTTTTTTTCTTCTTTTTAAGATGGGTTTGTGCTCCCTTGCCCATGCTGGAGTGCAATGGCATGATCATGGCTCACTGAAGCCTTGACTGCTCAGGCTGCAGCCTCCCGAGTAGCTGTGACCACAGGTGTACACCATCACACCCAGCTAATATTTTTTATTGTTATTATTATTTGTAGAGAAGAGGTCTTGCTGTGTTGCCCAGGCTGGTCTTGAACTCCTGAGCTTAAGCTATCTGCCCATCTCTGCCTCCCAAAGTGTTGGGAATATAGGCGTGAGCTACTGCACCAGGCCTAGGCTTCATATTTTAAAAATTATTCCTGGCTGGGTGCGGTGGCTCACACCTGTAATCACAGCACTTTGGGAGGCTGAGGCGGGCAGATCACGAGGTCAGGAGATCAAGACCATCCTGGCTAACACGGTGAAACACTGTCTCTACTAAAAATACAAAAAATTAGCTGGGCGTGGTGGCGTGCTCTTATAGTCCCAGCTACTTGAGAGTATGAGGCAGGAGAATCACTTGAACCCGGGAGGCAGAGGTTGTAGTGAGCCAAGATCATGCCATAGTACTCCAGCCTGGGCGACAGAGCAAGACTCCAACTCAAAAAAAATGTATTAGACTTACTACATAGTGTTTTCTTTGAGGTTGGAGAGTGTATAATATGCCTCTGAATGCCCTGTTGTTCAGCAGTAGCCATTCTGCAACAACCTCAAGAAATGTTTGTGGAAAATGTGTGAATGATGATGCCTGTGATCGCATGTGATAGTTTTGCAAGGCCTTTGACTAAAGCAGGAAATGCGGAATTGATCACCTTGTCTTTTGAATAGTGATTGGTTTTCTGCTAGTATGTTTAGAAGTAGTTAGCCTGTTTCTCAGTATTGAAGTAGATCTTGTTATAACTGTCATTCTCTAGTTATGTTAAAACATGATTGGAATAAAAATAACAAATACTGTATTTTCCTTCTCCCTTAGATTCATGCTCGAAACCAAAATGAAATAATTTTTGGGCTGAATGACGGCTACTATGGTGCTCCATTTGAATATAAGGTAAGAGTTATGAGTTCTGTTTAGTGCAGATGTGCCTTGAGGTGTACAGGTAGATATAATCCTGAAAAGCTCTGTGTAGATAGAATCATGCTTTAAGTTTGTTGTTTAGTGTGGCTTAAGGTGAATGTTTTTTAATGTGAAAACTCATTCTGTAAGGCACATAACCATCCAGTCCAACTTTTCTAAATCCAGATTATATTAATTTTTCTAAAGGAAATCTGGAACTAGCTGTTTTCTCTTCTACTACAGAATTCTTTGGGGGTTAAGAAAGGATGGTGATTTTTGATTAACTGCTATACAGTTTTATTAAATGTTTCAGATATCTTTTATAACTTTCAGTACATTTAAGAAGCTATGAATCAGGTTGTTTTATGGTCAGCATTATCTCTACATCTAAAGGTTATTAGAGAAAGGAAAGGGAAGCAAATTCATATTTACTAAGTACCTACTATCTATGTTACTGTGCCAGGTGATTCGTGTCCTTCTCCCACTTAATACTAGCCACAAACCAATGCGGTGTGTTTTGTCCTCTCCATTTTATAGATAACGAAAAAGGTTGTTAGTGATGGCCTTCATAGGTTCATACATCTAGAAAGTATATAAACTGAGATTTCAGGTTGCCTGCCTCTAAAACCTATGCTTTTTCTATTCTAGTATGGTGTTCTACCTATTAGCCCTGTGCATTATTGGCTCTTAGTGATCACGTTGCTTCATATCTCTTGGTTGTCTGAAATGCTGTTGCTTAGAGTACTTTATTTATTCAACAACACTTTATTGAGCGCCTGTTGTATGTCAGCCACTGTACTGTACTCCAAGTGCTGAGAACACAGTGGTAAGCAAACGGATGTTTTTCTGCTGTTGTGGGGTGTATGGAAGAGGCAAACATGGATACAGTAATCTAGCAGATAAACATGTAAATACAAATGGTGGTAAATGCTATATAAACATGTCATGAGGACCTACCCTATTCTAAGGGCTCAAGAAACATCTTCTTGGGGACTTGACTTGTAAAGCTACACTCCAGATGATGAACAGAAGTGAACTGTATAAAGGAGATAGGGGCTGAATAGAGAAAACATTTCAGGCAGAGGATGTTGGAAGACTGTGAAGTGGAAGGGAACATGGTGAGTTTTAGGGACTAAAGGAAGGTCAGAGTGATGAAGGGGGAGTGATACCCAATGAGGCTGGGAAGCTAGGCAGGGACCACAGTACATAGGACTTTTAAAGGATTTTACCCTAAGAACAGGGGGCTGTGTCAAAGGATTTTTATCGCGGCAGTGATCTAATCAGATTTGCATTTCAATATTTTGATTCTGGCTGCAGTAGAGACTGATTGTAGAAGAGGCAAGAGTATCTGTGGGAGGTCAGTAAGGAGGATCTTACAGTATATGAGATAAAAGATGTGATACTTTGAAACGAGATGACAGTAAAATAGAGAGAAGATAGATTTAAGAAAGTTTTAGTAGGTAAAATCATTAGGACTTGCTGATGGTTTGAATTTAAGGTATAAGAAAAAGGAGGTGTCATGGATGACTTTTGCATTTCTAGCTTAGATGAAGTAACTGGATGGATAAAGGTGCCAGGCACTGAGAATACTAAGAGATACTGGAAAACCAGGTTTGGTGGAGGCAGATTGTGAGTTGCAATTTGGTCCTATGGAGTTTGAGATGCCTTTGAGACATCCGTGTGTAGATGGAAGTAGGCATTTGGATATATGAGTCTGAAGTTTAGAGGAGAGAACTGGGTTAGAAATATAAATCTGGGACCAATGACAAACAGTAATTGAAGTCATGAGTGGGGATAAGATAGACTAGGAACAGGCAGTACTGTAGGAAGAAAGGGGCCTCATGCCTTGAAGACCTGCAGCTTCTAAAGGCCACATAGACAAGGGGGCACCAGAAAAGATAACTGAGAAGAAGTGGTCCAAGGAAAAGAGAGCAAAGTTTTGTGTAGAATCTCAGAGTCCAAAGAAAGAAAGGCTTTTGTTGTTGTTGTTTCTTTTTTTTTTTTGAGACAAAGTCTCGCTCTTGTTGCCCAGGCTGTGCAGTGGTGCCATCTTGGCTCACTGCAACCTTCGCCTCCCAGGTTCAAGTGATTCTCCTGTCTCAGCCTCCCGAGCAGCTGGGATTACAGGCATGCACCACCATGCCTGGCTAATTTTGTATTTTTAGTAGAGATGGGTTTCTGCAGGTTGGTCAGGCTGGTCTCAAACTCCTGGCCTCAGGTGATCTGCCTGTCTTGGCCTCCCAAAGCGCTGGGAGTACAGGCATGAGCCACCGTGCCTGGCCTTTTGGCTTGTTTTTTAAGAGGAGAGAGTGATCAAATTGGAGGACCAAATATTGCCCATTGGATTTAACAAAATGGAAGTTATTCAAGTGACTTCTTCAAGATTCAGTTCAAACTCTGATAGACATTTTTCTTTCTTTATTTTAAAGCTCTCCTCTTCTAAGTACCTATAGCAACATGCTGTGTATACCTTTGACATAAGATATATCACTTTGCAACAAGGCCTGTCTTCCTTTCTAGTCTGTAAGCTTTTAAAGGACCAATTTCAATAAGTAATATTGAATTTCCAGCATCTGCCACAGTTCTTGGGGTATGCAGTTTGCTTAGTAAAAGTGTTTGTGATTTAATGAACGAATCGTGGGACTGCTACTGCTGTTGTTCATAATATCTCATTGACAGGGTTAGCTGTTCTCTTACTGTTGTGTCATGAAGTTCCTCCTGCAACTGGTATAACTCACCTTTTAGGACAATGTCTGGCACATATAATTATAATATTAGTAGCTAAAATCTATTGAGCATTACTGTATATCAAACACTGTAAGAACTTCATATCTATTACTGTATTTAATCCCCCAAGAACCTTATAGCCAGATCCTCACAGTCGCTGACCTCACAGTTGTTTGAGACCTTCCTCAGTACCAAACAAAAATTAAGGATTGATGAAATCAGAGAAATGTAAAAGAAATATTCCTTCCTGAAGCAAACAAGAAACAAGGCAATAAACATCTGTGGAACAGAAATGGAATAGAAACACAAAGAAGTGGGAAGAAGCAGAAGACTTGGGCCTTCTGACTGCCCTGCCCAGAAGTAGGCGGAAAGATGGGCCCCTTGGGGCCAAATGAGCACTAGATGAGCATGAGAAGCTGAGTGGGGCTCCCCCTATTGGGGCTGAGAAAAGACAGCTTAGAGAAACTGCAGCACTTTAATAATAATCCTAAAAGGGGAAATTTGAAAAGCTACCAGCAAGAAAGGAAATATTACTTACAATTTAGGCGGACAGCAGACTTCTCATCAGCAACAGTAGATGCCAGAAGAAATATGTCTTCAGTGTGCTATTAATTATTAATGTATTAATTCAGTATCTAGTAAACTTTTAGTCAAGAGTGAGGGAAACTTGAGACCAGCCTCGGCAACATAATGAAATCCTATCTCTTCAAAAAATTAAAAAAAAAATTAACCAGGCATGGTACATGCCTGTAGTCCAAGCTCCTTGGGAGGCTGAGGTAGGAGGATTGTTTGAGCCAGAAATTCGAGGCTGCAGTGAGCTGTGATCGCAGCATTGCACTCTAGCCTATGTAACAGAAAAAGGAGAGTAAGAGTGAGAGAGAGCGAGCGTTTTATTGATTGATTCACAGAGAGTCTTGCTCTGTTGCCCAGGCCCACCCTAGCTTCTGAGTATCAGGGATTATAGGTGTGAACCACTGCACCTGGCAAGAATAGTTTTAAATTCATAAAGACTGAGAGTTTACTACCCACAGACCCTTTACCCATGCTGAATGATGCAAATAGAAAATGATACCAAAGGGAGGATATAGTATGTACAGTCAGAGATTAATTCACTAATTTAACCATTTGTGTATCCCTTGTATACAAATTGTTAAAACATGGTGTATACAAATGGTTAAAACGTTAGTGAATTTAATTTCTGACTGTAAGCTAACAAACAGAAATAAATATCTGATAAGCATATGTGTTTTAAGGTGAAACAAACTAGGCCGTTGTTATTCAAAATGTAGTCTGGACCAGTGCTAGTCCAGGAACTGTCTGTCACTAGTCTGTGGTGAGCAGAGTGGAAAAAGTGAGAGTAAAAGTTTCAGAACTTCTATAGCAATTTGACGTTATTGAGACTTTTCATTGCATTTTACAAAAGTATCAGTTCACAATGGAATAAAGAAAAAAAAAAACCCTACCAGCTGGCCCTTCCCCACACAGAGAGAAAAGCATTGCCCTAGACAACAATAATAGGATGACGGTGGGTGTTCAAAAGGTTAAGAATCATTGAGGTCACTGATTTGTTTGGAAGGAGGATAAAGATAGTAACCACCTTTAGAATTTGTTAGAAAAAAGTGTGGTCAAGTGTGCATGTTAAAAATGTAAGGGTACCTAAAGTAAAGGCTAAAAACAGAGGGCTGGGTGTGGTGCTCACACCTGTAATCCCAGCACTTTGGTCTCGAACTCTGGATCCCAAGCGATCTGCTCGCCTTAGCCTCCCAGAGTGTGGGGATTACAGGCGTGAGCCACTGTGCCCGGACTGTAATCCCAGCACTTTGGGAAGCTGAGGTGGGAAGATCACTTGAAGGCAGGAGTTTGAGACCAGCCTGGGAAACAAAGAGAGTACCCCTGTCTCTACTCCCCCTCAAAAAAAGATGAAAAACAGAGATCATAGATTTCTAATTAGCAGAGGAAAAAAGGGAATAGAAAGTATAGAGAACTTTGTAAACTTGGTAGGAAACAGAAAAGGAAATAAAAGGTAAAAAGAAACGTGTAGTGTGGGAGTAGCATTAAGTCCAAATATATTTGTAATCACAAAAAAAATTTAAAAAAATCAAAAATTATAAAAAGGTATCATATAGGTTTGAAATATTTCGTTTAAAGCTTTAAAATGCTAAAGCAACAAGGCTTTGAGACAAGATTAAATTTTAAGAATGAGTGTTTTATACAGAAGAGGAAAAGTTATACTTAGAAATCAATGACAGAGCACATTTGAAAGCAACTTTTAATAATGCCTAAAATTTTTGTTGACCTGTCCTTTGGCATTCTTGTTTTTTACATTAGCTGTAACCAGAAACAGTTTTATTATTGCTGATGATTATGTTGATGTTAATACTCTGTCTGTCTACATTCTTTTCATATGTCTTCAATTCATTATGGATCTGAAAGCTGAAATTATGTATTTGTTCATAACTTTGCTCTCTTTATATGTTTCTCCCACTCTGTTGAGTTTTTAGGAACCAAAATCTCCTAACCTTAGAATATAATGAGTAAGTAGTTCATTTTCACTTCTAGGAGTGTGTTTGGACATTACTTAATATATTGAAAATTTTTTCACTAAAATAAACACTGTGGATTTTAATCCTTTGTTCACAGACCTCTCCTGGCATTATTAGGGAATGATATATTCTTGCTAATTTTATGTAGCAAAATGGTCTTTATTTGTCATACAAATGTGACATTCTTTTTGTTTTTTTAAAGAAAAAAATAGAGATGAAGCCTCACTGTGTTGCCCAGGATGGTCTCGAATTGCTGAGTTCAAATGATCCTCCTACCTTGGCCTCCCAAAATGTTGGGATTACGGTCGTGAACCACCACACCCAGCCAGATACTGCAACCTTAAGTATTTAATAGCAATGCAGACAAAAGAGAAGTTGAATAAGTGATGATGCAGATTTTTATCTTAGTTGTAAAGTGATTCATGATTTTTTTTTCTGTTAAAAAATATCAAGCCCATTATTAAACTGAGTGCTGTGGGATAAAAGTGTAAGACATGGATTCACACTTATTTTCTTTGTTGAGGAGATAAGATAGCATATATTCCAGAAGACATCCAGTTTACAAAGGAGTTTAGTTTGAAAAATTGTTTTTGGTGTCAGTTGTTTGCGTCTTGCAGATAATGCAGGCGAGTTTTAGCAGAACCTTAGATAATTTGAAGAGCACTTCAGGCAGAGGTTTTAATGATTGGTGACTATTGGGAAGCAAAGAGGAGCTTTGTTATACCTTGATGTTGTGGATGGCAGTTGGTGAATAAGGCTGGGTGGCCTGGAGAGATTTCGACATGGGTTTTCTAGGTGGGTTTAACTGCTATGATGGTGATTAGGAGAGGGTGAGAAAAAAAAGGCTGTTGAGCCAGTAAGCTGGAAATCTTCAGATTCCCATTCAGGATTTTGCCTTTAATGTATAAAGGTAAGATTATCTTTGCCTGAATTTCCTTTTGGTGACCACTCTTCTTTTGTGGGACTGCTGACAGCTACTTTGGATGAATACATAATCATAATCGTTAGGAATATGGGTATTGGAGTCAGATTGATGTGAGTTTAATTATAGGCACTCCTGGCATCTACTACTCACTAGGCTCTAAATCCTATGATAAAAGGAATTACATCTCTAATGCTTACCGTTGTATTAACACTATATCTCTAGCACAGTGCCTGGTGTGTAGCAGGCGCTCAATAAAATTTTGTTAGTAAATGCAGGTGAATGCCTGCTGTATTTAGGGCTATCATAGCAATAATTGAGAATAGAAATCTTGAGTAGATGATATTTGTCCCACCCTGGATTACCTCCAACCTCAACTTTTGGTATTTATTTTTATGTAACTCATAGTGGTACAATTACTCCAACTATTGTACTGTTGATAAGTTGCAGAAGCATTAGACCGGTAAGAATTCTATTCTGACTAGAAGCTATAGCAGTAATATCTTTAGAGTCCAGTAGATGGCAATACTTTCTCATTTTAATGGAAAAAATTAGAGCAGGAATAGAATCCAAGTCAAAAGGAGCAAATCTTTGTGAATGAAAGAAACTCTCAGGATATTGAAATAGCATTTTGGTGATGAATTTCACAAAAATAACCACATAACTTGATTGTCTCAAGTACATAGACTGAGATTGAAGATTTAGGTATAACAAGTTTTAGGATCTGTTTTGAAAATCTGCACAGATGAAACTTCCTTATTTTATATTTTTCAATTTGTTCTGGTACTGTGTTCCTTGAGCAAATCACTTAACCTCTCTTAGCTTTAGGTTCCATATCTCAAAAGTAAGAAAATCCTAATTAGCTGGAACACTGCAGGGAATATTAGTTATCTAGCCCAATACTCTTATTTTATAGATAAGGTTCAGAGGGCTCATGATCTGTTGAACTTGACATGGCAAGTTAGCTCCATGCTATGGATGATAACTTAGATGTAGCTATAATTTATTTTATTAATTATTATTATTATTATTATTTTTTTTTTTTGAGACGGAGTTTCGCTCTTGATACCCAGGCTGGAGCGCAATGGCGCGATCTCGGCTCACCGCAATCTCCGCCTCCTGGGTTCAGGCAATTCTCCTGCCTCAGCCTCCTGAGTAGCTGGGATTACAGGCACGCGCCACCATGCCCAGCTAATTTTTTGTATTAGTAGAGACGGGGTTTCACCATGTTGACCAGGATGGTCTCGATCTCTTGCCCTCGTGATCCACCCGCCTCGGCCTCCCAAAGTGCTGGGATTACAGGCGTGAGCCACCATGCTCAGCCTATTTTATTTTTTAATGATTTTCCTATTTCTCCTTTCAGGAATACAGAGCTTTTAAAAACTACCATTGCCAGTTTTCATTTACTGAGTGCCTGTTATGAGATACTATTCCAGATATGTTACGTATTTTTATTTAATTTGTATATAACAGCCCTATGAGGTAGTTATCCTCATTTTATGAGTGAAGTATCTTAGAAGAAAGCATTAAACTACTGACCGAGGCAAGATTGCATAGGTGGTAAGTAGCAGATCCATGACTGGAGCCCAGGTCTGATTCATTTGAAGGCTTGTTTTCTTGACCACTATGCTGTATGGCTTCTGTACATTTCTTCCCACTTCATATAGTGTGACAACGTACCAAGGCTCTCCCTTCACTTTAACCAGCACAAAGCATAACTAGTTGTGCAATGTGGGAATCAAATGAGAGTACACATGCAAACACTTTGAACAGTATCAGAGTGCTTTATTCTACAGATTTGGGTATTTATTATTGTAGAGTGGGCATGCAATGCCCATGAGACCATCAACCCACTGAAGTCCACAAAAGTTCCACACATTAGTCACTATATTTGGCTTCCCTCTGAGTCTTTTTTCCCCCTTTTCTCTTGGATCGAGTTAGCTTCTGACAGATGTTTGGAAAATCATCTTATCCCGTAATTCATGTTTATAAATCCTGCTGCTGCAGTGTGGTCCCCATTCTCTCTCTTCATTGAAGCCAGAGTATAATCTGGGAAAATGCCATGTTTCCTGTTATGAATTTGGAGGATCTTGTCTCCTTAGCACAATTTTGGAGCTTTTGAGAACTTTAGTACTGTAAAATTCAAAGCCAAGTATGATTCTTCATATAGATGTTTTAGATTCTTGAGAGGTAAACAGAACAGAGCTCGACTTGTTCTCACCAGGGGATTCAGAGAGTTTAAAATTTTGTTTTGTTTAATATTTTAAAAACTTGTTTTCACTATTCTTTTTTAGATTTGTAATGAGGGCATTTGGGCCCCCTCACCCCATCCTATAAGTCAGTTTCTGTTTCAGCTGTTATACAAAGCTGGAAATCTTCTCTCACTCTCCTTTTTTCTCTCCACGAATGCTAGTTAACATGCTGTCACTGTTGCCTTCTCTTCCTACTCTCCTCTCTTCTCTTACAGTTACAGTAATTTGGGCATACATCCTTTCTTCCTATTAGGGCGTATGCTCCTTTACGGCTGAGGTTATGCCTTACTCAGTTTTGTAGTCTCAGGGTTTAGCATAGACTTTGCTTACTGAATATTTTTCCATGAGTGAATGAAGTCCACTAGGATCACATTGTTCCCATCTCAGTTTTAGGGTAGACTTTTTACTTAAGGGATGGCTACTTTAGCAGTGTTACTTTCAGTCCTCATGTCATGGAGTAGCATTGAAGGCACTTAGTCCACTTCATACTTGGAGTATGTGCCTGTGATTGTGATTATTTTCTGAGTATATTTGAAGTATGAACAAAAACATCATCTCTGTTTACATTTAAAATCATTAATTTTAGTTTCAGGATCTGTATACCTTTGCTAAGTAACATTATTCTTACTTCTCAGTGTTTCTCCCTGTTTTAAAGGAGAGGAAAAACATCCTCTGTTGTCTCTGTTGTTGGGCCAAATCTGCTGGGATGTACTCATTCAGCTCAGGTTAATTGTCTAAGAAGAGGTTTCACCTTCCCTCCTTAACAACTTAGCATCTGGGCTTCATCAGATCTCAGAGCCAGGGGTGTCTAAGGCTTGATGATGCTTAACAGAGATATGTGCACAGTTTCATTCGGCTTAAACTTCACTGACACCTAAAAGTGTTATTAATGTCCAAATGAACATATACATCTAAGAACACAGGCTTTCTATTGATTCATTAGGCAGCTGTAGTCATACAAATAAAGCACTGTATTTTAAAAAAGTCTACTCATTGTATCTGAAAATGTGCTCAAGTAGTAGGATGAGCCATTTTTTTTTTCCCTTGCTCATCAAGATTTCTTATTTTGCCTAGGTTAAGTAGAAGAAGATTACTTTCAAAGCTCACTTATGGTTTAATGAATAAATATAGAACACTGGCAAGTCCTGCTGGGAAAAGCTTTCCTCCCAGATAGAACCTCCAGTCTAGATTTCCATGTATCTAGACATGTCTCAAATTTGCCTGGATGTTTCGGAGATACACATGCTCTCCGTAGCTCAAGCTGAGTTCAATTCCACTTCCCCTCTCACAACTTTTCCTCTGTGTTTCTTAGTGAAGTGAATGGTACCACGATCCACCTACTTTCTCAAGTCAGAACATAGAGTTGTCCTGAGTCCCTTCTTTTGTGCTTCAGTCACTACTGATGGTGGCTGCTAAATATCTACTTTTTTCCTGGTTCTTGACATTATAGCCAGATTTATCTTTCTAAAATGCTGATCATGTTCTTCCTTTATTCAAATCTTGTCAGCAGTATTCGTCCTCAGTGATTAATGGCTTATGAGGTCTTGCTATTCCTTATTTCTGAACACTCCATCCTTAACACTCTTAGGCTAAAGATTTGTTCACAGCAGTTTTAGCTAAGGCCCCATTTCCATAGGAATGTTTTTCTGTGATGTACCTCTTAAATCCAATGTGAATATATCCCTTTCATATGCTTCCATAGCACCTGTATTACATTTCTCTCGTCACTGACCCTTATCCTATTATATTCTGATTGGCCATTATGTCTCTTATCTGCTACACTGTTTACTGTTCGAGGGTAGGGACAGCATCTGTTTTCACCTATTGATCCCTACTACTTAGCACTGTTTCTGACATATAATAATAATCCAGTAAATACTTGTCAAATGAGTGAAGGAAGCTTCTGTAGCAGCAGATCATTAGAAATTCTGCTGGAATACAGCACTTGGTTGTCATCAGTATAGCTCAGCAGTCCCCAACCTTTTTGTCACCGGGGATCAGTTTCATGGAAGACAAGTTTTTCCACAGATGGGGGTGGGGATGGTTTCAGGATGAAACTGTTCCACTTCAGATCATCAGGCTTTAGTTAGATTTTTATAAGGAGTATACACCCTAGATCCCTTGCATGTACAGTTTACAGTAGAGTTCAAGCTCCCATGAGAATCTAATGGCATCGCTGATCTGACAGGAGGTGGAGCTCAGGGGGTGATGCTTGCCCTGGGGGTTGAGAACCCCTGGTATAGCTTGTTACTCAAAATTCTGATTCTCTGTCTTAGTGGGTTCTGACATTTCTGCATAGACATCTGCCAAATTATTATACTTTAAATGGAGCTCTTCATTTATCTTTCCAGGATTGCGTTCTCTTCCAGTTTTCCATGTCGTTATTAACTATTTTTTAATTTATCCAGGCCTCAAATTTTATAGTTAGTGTTGATACATTTTTTTTTTTTTTTTCAAATTTTATCCACTCTATTTAGTCAGCCACTAGACTCTTCTGAGTTCTTCTTTGAAATAGTTCTGGTATCTGTGGCTACTTTTCCATGTCCATTGCCATAATGCAAACTGAGATCAACATTCCCAAAGGGCTGGGTCGCTGCAGTAGTTTCCTGGTGGGGCTGTGGACTCTAGTCTCTTTGTATCCACTCTGTCTTACTGCTGCCTCATTAATCTTGCTAAAGCACACTTTCGTTTTTTATGCCTTTGCTTAAAGATTGCATAGAATAAATTTGTATTGTCTGCTAGATGTCTCCAAATCTCTGGCCTGATCGCCTTCTCTCCATCAGCCCAAATTCAGTCAGTCAATAGTACTTTGGGTTCTAGCTCTGCTTTTATCTCTCTTCTTCCTTTTCCTCCTCCTACCCACCTTCCTCCTCCTCCTGTCTCTTTTTCTGTTTCTGTTGTTTTTCATTACCATTGCCATTGATGGATTTTGAACCTTCATTCTGTCTAGTATGTATGGATTTTTATGGTAGCCTCCTATCTGGTAGTTGGACAGTCTTCTCCCTCCACT
Source organism: Aotus nancymaae (assembly GCF_030222135.1). Lineage (NCBI taxonomy): Eukaryota > Metazoa > Chordata > Mammalia > Primates > Aotidae > Aotus > Aotus nancymaae. Next base: position 59,771,798 of record NW_026988473.1, read on the forward strand.
TTATCACATTTGTCAATACCAGAGTAACCTTCCTTAAATGTAGCTCTGATCATAACCCAAACTGTTAGAAACCTTTCATGAGTCCTTACTGCCCATAGGTTGTCTTTACATTTTAGCATGGTATTCAAGGCTTGCTGTGTTCTGGCCCTCCTCACTTACTTATTCAGCTGTATCTCCCACTACTTCCCTCTCCAGGGATCCAAATAATTTCCACGTCACTGAAGCTAAACGAATTGGACCACTATTTAATTTTCTCTGAATGCAGCTTGTGTTTTCCTACTGTCGTGCTTTGGCTAAAGGTGTTCAGTCTGTGTGGGACTTTCCTTCACTGCCATTCACTTTTCAGTACTACTTAATCCATCCTAAACACTGCCACCCCTGCAGCCTTTGATGTTCCTGTTCTACTAGATGGAATCTTTACTGCAGCAGAACTCCTGTAGCTTTTTAAAAAACCTTTCTTATGGCACTCTTGTATTATTTTACTTACTTGGAACCTTCACTGGGTTGTGTACTTTGTTAGGACAGTAGTAATAATTGACTTAACACCATCTATGTGTTCAGTAAACACTGAAAGGAATAAGTATATGTTTAATGCTATTTGCTTCCTAGTCAGTTATCCTGCTAACTGGGTTCTTCCTGTATAAATTTTGTAGTTTTAATGAAGTTAAGGACAGTCTTGTGTTGTTACAGCTAAAAACTCTCAAGATATATAGTAACATGTTTTAAAACGCGACTCATCCAATGAGTTAGTACAGGGGTAAGCAAACTGTGATCCAGCACATGTTTTTGTGTGGCTTGCAACTAAGAATGATTTTTACATTTTAAAGAATTTTAAAGAAAAAATAAGAATATGTGATATAGATAACACGTGGCCTGCAAAGCCTAAAACATTTACTATTTGGCCCTTTATGGAGAAAGTTTGCTGACCACTCATCTAGAAATACACCTGACTTGCCTGGAATTACTCCTGCTCATTGGATATGTGGAATTATCTATTTCCCTGAGAAGTTTAATAGGCACTCACCCAGACTGGTTACTATTCCATTCCTTGAAGAAGAATTGTTAGGCCTGACTTCAGAAGAATTTTGAGTGACATGTAAATCTCTTCTGGGCTCTTTGGCACTTGGCAGTATCTCACACAGATAACCAGATACAAATGAGCCATTTCTTTCCATTATAATCCTTCATCAGAAGTCTGGGATCGAACATCTGGTGAAGTTAGATGTCATTCAGAACAAGGCTCCTAGCATATTTCAAGAATGTTAATTGCTAAGTGATGGCTGAAACAGAAGGGCTTAATAATGTCCTTAAATTGCCTTAAATGTACATGGACTCAGAATTTTAGAATTGGAAAAGGTCTTAGAGATCATCAAGTATAGCCTGGTTCTTAAGAACATGGGCTGTGGAGCCAGACTGCATGGCTCTTCTCTTTAATCCTCTTTGTGTCTCAGTTTCCACACCTTTGAAGTGGGGATAATAATAGTACCTATTTCACAGGGGTTTGTGATTATTAAATGTGTTAACATTTAACATATTAATAGTTAGTTAACATTGACATGTAAAATACAGTTCTGTCTACCACACTGTGTAAATGCATATAAACATTGCTCTCAATATTGCTGTTATTTTTTATTATTGTTTTTATTAGTAGTAGTTGCATCTCATTTTATAATTAAAGAAACTGAGGCCTAGAAGAGTTAAATTATTTTCCTCACTTATGTGATAGGCAGGGTAGATTAAAACCCAGGATCCAGGATTCTTTCTCTGGGTCCCCTGCCACGTGGGAGCTGTCTTTCTCTCTCTCTCCGCCCTCCTCTGGCCCCTTCTAATAAATTGCTTTTTCGCAAAAACAAAAATAAAAACAGAAAAACAAAAAACCGCAGGATCCTAGCTTTCAGTTGAATGTTCTTTCCCTGTTATATGTATTGCTTTTAGTTGTATGTTGGTGAGTGTGGATAAATTTTTTATAGTCAGAAAAAATACTTGGCAGCTTTTTGCATAAAATAAGAAAAGCTAAGTAGAGCATCATTAATGATTTCTCCTGAGACTCTTAAATCAACTTCTCAAGTCTCCTATTATTTGGATTTTGTTGCTGATTTATAAGACTGTCTCCTGTCTCTGTTCTCTTTTTCCTCATCTGTCCTCAAAATGTATAGATTATTTCATAGCATCCCTTTCCTAAGTTGAGGTGAAATTAATGTAACATAAATTAACTGATTTGAAGTGTGCAATTCAGTGGCCCTGGGTACATTCACAATGTTGTGTACCACCATCTCTGTCAAGTTGTAAAACATTTTCATAATTTCCAAAGAAAACTTTGTACCTATTAAATGCTCACTTTTTAATTTTGCTGTCCTCCAAACCCCTGGCAAAGACTCATTTGCTTTCTATCTCTATGGATTTACCTATTTTGGGTATTTCCTACAAATTGAATCATATAGTATGTGACCATTTGTTCTGACTTTTTTTCACTTAGTATAATGTTTTGGTGTTACATCTACAGGTAGCATGTGCTTCATTCCCTTTTAGGGCTGAGTAATATTCTATTGTATGTGTACACACACATACACACACACACATTTTGCTTATCTATTCATCTGTTGATAGACATTTGTGTTGTTTCTATTTTTTTGACTATTATGAATAGTGCTGCTGTGAACATTCGTGTACAACTGTTTGTTTGAGTGCCTATTTTCAGTTCTATTGCGTATGAACCTAGGAGTGAAATTGCTGGGTCATATTATAATTCTATGATTACCTTTTTGAGGCACTGCTAAACTTTTTTTTTTTCTTTTTTAATTCAGTGGCTGACCATTATATTCCTAATAGCAATATGTGAGGGCTCTAATTTCTCCACATCCTCACTAACACTTACTTCTGTTTTTTATGCCATTTGTATATCTTAATTTGAAGAATTGTCTCTTCAGGTTCTTTGCCCATTTTTAAATTGAGTTGTTTGTCTTTTTGTTGTTGAATGTAAGAGTTCTTTTTATCATCTGAATATTAGACCTCTATCACATATATAATTTATAAATATTTTCTCCCATTCTGTTGGGTTGTTTTTCTACTTACTTGATAGTGTCTTTTGATGCACAAAAGTTTTTAATGAAATAGTATTTACTGATTTTTCATACTCATGCTTTTGATACCATATCTAAGAATCGATTGGTAAATCCAAGGTTATATAGATTTACCTCTGTGTTTTCTTCTAATAGTGTTACAGTTTTTTAGCTTTTTTTTTATTTTTTATTTTTTTTTGAGATAGGGTCTTACTCTGTTGCCCAGGCTGGAGTACAGTGGCATGGTATCAGCTCACTGCAAACTCCGCCTCCCAGGTTCAAGCAATTCTTCTGCCTCAAGCCTCCTGAGTAACTGGGATTACAGGCGTGTGCCATCATGCCTGGCTAATTTTTGTATTTTTAGTAGAGACGAGTTTCACCATGTTAGCCAGGCTGGTCTTGAACTCCTGACCTCAAGTGATCCTCCTGCCTCAGCCTCTCAAAGCGCTGGGATCACAGGTGCGAGTCACTGTGCCTGGCCACCTTTATGGTTTTACAGTTAAACCTTTGATTCATTTTGAGGTAATTAAAAAATATAGGATTGGGGCAGGTCCGACTTCATTCTTTCACATGTGGCTATCTAGTTTTTTCAGTACTGTTTGATGAAAAGAGTTATTTCCCCATGGAGTATTCTATGAATCTTTGTTGAAAATCAGTTGATCATAGATGCATCAATTTATTTCTGGATTCTCAGTTCTATTTTGTTGATTTATATGTCTGTCCTTGTGTCAGTGCTATCCTGTTTTGACTGTCATTGCATTTTTTAAGTTGAAATTGGGATGTGTCAATCTTCTAACTTTGTTCTCTTCAATATAATTTTGGCTGTTTTTTGGCCCTTGCAACTCCATGTGAATTTGAGAATTGGCTTTTCCGTTTCTGTAAACAAGGATCCTGGAATTTTGAATGGCATCGAATATCTAGATTGCTTTGGGTATTGTTGCTATGTTGGCAATATTAAGTCTTTAAATCCATGAACATGGGATGCCATTTTATTTGTTTTGGTTGGAATACAGTTTATTTATTTTTCTTGGCTAATTGTTCTGTCTGGAACTTAGATTACAAATGTTGAGTAGAAGAGCAATCACCTTGTCTTTCTTGTTTTTTATGTTGGGGGAAGACTTTGAGTCTTTTACCATTGAGTATGTTGTTAGCCGTAGGTTTTTTGTAGATGCCCTTTATCAGGGCTAGGAAATGCCTTTCTATTCCTAGTTTGTTGAATTTTTTTTTTTAATCATGTAAAGGTGATGAATTTTGTCAAATGCTTTTCTGCATCAACTGAGATGACTATGTATTGTGGTGTATTACATTGATTCTTCTTTCTTTCTTTCTTTCTTTCTTTCTTTTTTTTTTGATACAGTCTTCCTCTGTCACTTAGGCTGGAATGCATTGGTACAGTCATGGCTCACTGCACCCTCAAACCCCTGGGCTCAGGTGATCCTCCCACCTCAGCCTCCTAAGTAGCTCAGACAACAGGCATGCACCACCATGCCCAGCCAATTTCTTTCTTAAAAAATTTTTTTTGTAGAGATGGTGTCTCACTATGCTACCCAGACTGGTCTCTAACTCCTGGGTTGTAGTGATCCTCCTGCCTGGGCCTCCCAAAGTGCTTGGATTATAGGTGCCCAGCCTGGTTGGTTTGTATATTTTGAAACTTCCTTGCATACCCTGTATGAATTTCACCTGTTCATGGTGTACAATCTTTTTAAAACTTTTTTTTTGTGGTAAATTACAAATACATAAAATTTACCATCTTAACCATTCTAAGTGTACAGTTAAGTGGCATTAGGTGCGTTCACATTGTTGTGCAACCATTGCCTCTATCCATGTATTTCATCTTGCAAAACTGGAACTCTCTATTAAACAATAATTCCTCATTCTCCCCTCTCCCCTGGTCCCTGCAGTTACCCTTCAACTTTCTATGAATTTGACTACTCTAGGTACCTCATATAAATGGAATCATGTAATAGTTTTCCTTTGATTGGCTTATTTCACTTAATATAATGTCCTCAGGCTTCATCAATGGTTTAGCATGTGTCAGAATTTCCTTCATTTCTAATGCTGAATAATATTTCATTGTGTGACTATACTATATTTTGTTTATCCATCACCTCTCTGTGGATACTTGGGTTGCTTCCACCCCTTGGCTATTGTGAATAACGCTGCTGTGAATATCGATATGCAAATGGCACTTCCCATCCTTGCTTTCACTTTTTTGGGGTGTATATCCAGAAATAGTTGCCAGATTGTGGGTTATAATTATTTTAATATGCCGCTAGATCAGTTTTAGTAGTATTTTGTTGAAGATTTTTATATCTATATTCATAAAGGATATTGGTCTATAGTTTTCTTGTGACTTTTTTATCTGGCTTTGGTATCAGGATAGTATTGGTCTCAGAGAATAACTTGAGAAGTGTTTCCTTGCTTTTATGATTTTTGAAGACTCTGAGAAGGATTGGTGTTAAATAATTGGTAGACTTACCAGTCAAACAATGTGGTTCTGGACTTTTTTTTTTTTTTTTTGGTGGGAGTTTTGTGATTACAAATTCTATATACCTCGTGATCTGTTATAGGTCTGTTCAGGTTTTCTGTTTCTTCTTGAGCCATTTTTAGTAGTTTGTGTATAATTTTGTCTAGGCTGTCTGATTTGTTGGCATACAATTAATTGTTTATTATATTCTATCATTATCCTTTTTATTTCTGTAAGGTTGGTAATAACGTTCCCACTTCTGTCCTGATTTTAGTGATTTGAGTATTCTGTCTTTTCTCTTTAGTTAGTTTACCTTAAGATTTTTCAGTGAGCCAGGTGCAGTGGCTCATGTCTGGAATCTCAGCACTTTGAGAGGCTCAGGTAGGAGGATAGCTTGCATCCAGGAATTCAAGACCAGCCTGGGCAACATAGTAACATCCCTCCTCTCTATAAAAAATAAATATTAGCTGGGCATGGTAGTGCATGCCTGTAGTCACAGCTAACCGAAGGGCTGAGGTGAGAGGATTTCATGAGCTCAGGAAGTCAAGGTCAGTCTGGGCAACATGGAGAAACCCCATCTCTACAAAAAAATACAAAAATTAGCTGGGTGTGGTGATGCACGCCTGTAAATTCCAGCTACTCAAGTGGCTGAGGCAAGAGGATGGCTTCAGCCCAGGAGGTCAAGGCAGCAGTGAACTGTGATTGCGCCACTACACTCTAGCCTGGGTGACAGAATCAGACTTGTTTCAAAAAAAAAAAAAAAAAAAAAAAAAAAATTTGTCACAGTTGATCTTTTTAAAGAACAAGCTTCTTTAATTTATAACAGCCTAGTTTGAATTAATACCAACTTAGTTTTAATACTGTAAAAAGCTTTGCTTCTGTATAGCTGTGTTCCCCCACCTTTATGTTATTGTTTTCACATTGCATCTTTATAATGATTTGCCCATCAAGATAGATTTATAAGAATTGTTTCATGTATTTGTCTAGTTGATTGTTTTTTAAAAGGTAGATTAACTAGATATTCTTAGGCTATATCCAGTGAATACTGTGTCCTTTTTAATCTTCATAATGTATTGCTGGTTCAATTTGCTGATATTTTGCTAAGGATTTTTGTGTTTCTGTTCGTGAGGGATATTGTTGTATAATTTCCTTTGTGTGTGTGTGTGTGTGTGTGTGTGTGTGTGTGTGTTCTCTATTTAGTTTTGGCATCAGTGATCCTAGTTTTATAAGTTGTGAATTGTTCCCTTCTCCATTTTCTGAAGGAGTTTGTGTAAAGTGGATATTATTTCTTTCTTAAATGTTTGATGAAATTCATCAGTGAGACCATTTGGACATGGATTTTTTGTGTGTATGTGGGAAGCTTTTCAATTGCTTATTCACTAAAAAAGTAGATATGGGGCTATTTAGATGTTTCATAGTGTGTCTGGCACTTTGTGTTTCTTTTCAGGGAACTTGTCTAATTAATCTAAGTTGTCACAGTTATTAGCATAAAGTTGTTAATAATATTCTCCTAATATCCTTTTAATGTCTGTAGTGACATAACTTTTAATGCTTCTACTAGCATTATAGCAAACACGTGCATGGTGCTTATTACATACCTTTCATTTTATAGATACTAACTTTTAATTCCCACAATTTGTGAGGCAGTTACCATCTCCATATTACAGATGAAGAAACCAAGGTTAAACTCAGAGTACTCTGGTGCCTTGCTTAAGATTATACAGTGGTTGTATTTATTGAAGGCTTGAATAGGAATCCTGGTGGGTCCAGAGTTTTTTTTTTAAACTACTGTTTACTCTGCCTTTTATTTTTTTTTTAAGAGACGGGGTCTTACTTTGTCGCCCAAGTTGGAGCACAGTGGTGTAACTGCTCAATTGGTTCACCTTGCCTGCTGCCTAGACAGAGCCGATTTATCAAGACAGGGAAATTGCAGTAGGGAAAGAGTAATTCATGTAGACTAGTTATGCAGGAGACTGGAGTTTTATCATTACTCAAATCAGTTTCCTACTCTGCCTTTCTTAAATGACAAAGATACCTATTCTGTTCTTCTTCTGGAATTGTCCTAAGTTCTTTTTAGAAAGTATCCTCGCTCCTTTGTACCACGGAGTGGAAATACTTGTTTCTGGTGTTCCTAATCAGAACTTGGAATGCCCTTTCCCCCATAAAAACATTACATATGATGGCTAGGCATAGTTGAAATATTATTGTTAATACTCTTTTTGAGACACATAATATGTTAAAATGACTTCTGGAGCTTCCTTGGGAGGTTCACCACAATTTATAATGTGAAACATTGCTTCCATGGGAAACTGTGAGAAGAAATGTATTTTATTTTATTTTTGACCTAACCCCAAATTTACCATTTTTTTTAAAACAAGAGATTTTCCCCAAAAGTGAAGACATAAGAAACAAATCCAGTGTTCATGCATTCCCAAACTGCAGTCTTGATTCCAGGATACCTCCTTCTCTCAAGCTGAGCTGGCTTCTGGGAATCCAGTGGTGGTATATGGGTTGAGGGTTCCTTTGTGCCACATTTTTTTACCGCCTCTCTCCTGAGTTGTGGGGATAGATTCTGCAGGCTCTTGTAATGGCCCAAAGGTGCCCAGCCCTGACTCCACTTCCATGTCTGTGATCCCAGGTGGGCAGGTCTCCTGGGTCCCTGTGCTCTCAGCAGCTCCCTCAGGCGCCTCTCCATGCTGCTGTCGCTCCAGGTGCTGTTCAGCCATCATCTGGAGCCCTCTCACTGTGGGTGTGATCTTTGTCATCTTCTGTCGCTGTGGAGATATTACCAAAGTGGGTCAAGGATCTGTGTTCATCTCTCTTTAGGGATGACTGGTCAGCACAAGGGTGGCAGTGTAGGGTGACACCTCCAAATCTGCTCTGCCCCCGCAGGGCCTGGGGGCTGTTGTCTTGCTCCATGGCTGGGGCAGCAATCGCTGGGTCCACACTGTGGTGGGAGGGAAGGCTGCAGGACTCGGGGCTGGGCTGGGTGCACCCCCTCTCCACTCTTGTCAGATCCCCCCGCCAAAACTGATTTTAAATTCCCTTGCCTGAAAGGTTAGACTTCTGTTATATGGCAAATATACTTTACTATTTGGAATCTCTAAAAGTTTATATTTATTCAGTTGTTAATATGTCATATTTTTAAAAAGACAAACATGATTAATTTGTGCATAGATTTTATTTGATTTGGTTTCGATTAATTTGTTGATTAATGTCTTTCAGGGTTATTCAGTTGCTCAGAAGAATATTCTTCTGCAGGTGGATCAGAACTGTGTTCGCAATTCTTATGATGTCTTCTCTTTGCTACGGTAAGAAACTTCTTAGATCGCCCTGAATTCTAAGGAATCTTTCTCATTTTGAGTTTGTGACATTTCAATGTGAGAAAATTAATGGGAGTTTTAGAGGCTGTTATTCAAGCTTAGCGTTTTTTAGTGCAAGCCTCATAAATTTTGCAGCTACAGTGATTTAAGTTTATCTCTTTTACAAAGTCTTTGGAAGACCATTTCCTTTCTCTGGACAGTGGGAGAGAATATTTGGAAGCCAGTGATCTTAAAACAGACATGAGCTATTTTCTAGTCTTCTGTACCCTACAGAACAGCAATCAAAGGTGCAAAAGTTAGACTTATCAAAGGCTTAACAACTACAGCATCACTCAGAAAGCTCTTCAGCAGCCCCAAACATGGCTTTGAGATTTGACCCGTTCTTCGTCTTAAAAGAATTATGTTTGGCAAGCGAAAAAAGCTTTGCATGTATCTAATACTCAGAGGCTTAAAGGCCTCAGCTCTATATTTTCATAATGTCTGGGCTTAATTTTGAAAGATTTTAAAATTTGGCTTTAATTTCAAATGTGATAGATCATCAAGGATATTTTTCCAGGGGGCAAGCTACCAAAATAAATGCAATTCCAAATAAAGTTAGCAGTGACACTCAACCTATGTTCACCCTACTCAGACAGATTGTTCATTGAAATTTGATTTTGACAGTATTTTTAATGTTTACATGACACATAATACATTTCAGACCATTAGACATCCTCTATATATGTACTTGAGGAAGAATCAAGAAGGATGCTTGGAGAAATGGTTATTTTAGAAACATTACAAAATTGGCCTTTCCTTTGTGAGCATGAATCTTATTACACATGATGATATAGAGTTTGGTCACATGGACTGTGTCCATTCATCTTAAGGAACATGATTTTGACTAAAGTAACCATATACATTTTCTGAGTTTTGGTTCTTGCTTGAGAGTTATCTACACCTTGACTGCTTAGGATATGTAGGAGAACACACAGGGTTCAGAAATTAGAGGGTGGAGATAGTGGGAGGTGTCAATACATAAACATATTTTAAAGCCTCTTCAGTTGGAGACACACTAAGTTTTAAGTATTAAAAAGAATGTCTAGAAATGGTTTGAAATGTTAGTAAGCCACTGATACTTCTTGATCTCAGCTTTCCTTAGCAAAATGAGGTATAGGTACAATTATTTTAAAGACATGTTCTAAATGTGAGATTGTGTGCCCTTATTAGAGAAAACAGTAGAATTAAAAGAAAAAATACTAAAGAAGAAGAGGATTTGGGATAGTGTAGCATCATAGATGCTAAAAGAGGATAGTTTCAAGGAGTAGTGAACACTGTAACAATGTAGGAGAACAGGAACTGAAGAAAGACTGCTGGATCTTGTGAAGCAGCGTGGTATAATGGAGGATGCTTTGATGAATCCGATCCTGCCTTTGTCTTTGGTTTATCCTGATTTATTTAACCTCTGGTGCTTCTAAAAAGTGGAAGCAGTGCAATTTTCAAGCGTTTTCACATTTGTTATCTTATTCTCTTAAACGTTTTTCACACATCAGGGATGATAGATAGCCTTTGTCTTGATTGTAGCCAAGAGGCATTAAATGTTTTATCTATCTGAGGGCACACAGAAGTAAGAGCCAGACTGAAGGATGCTTTGTAGGTTTTCTGACAAGCATGTTTTTGTAGATCCTTTTAATAGTCTCACCTTCCTAAACTGGTGGCTATAAGGTACACATGACGTAATGACTAAGGAAATTTTTTGGTAAACACAGTGCCCTACATAAATGCAAAGTCATCAGGCTAATTTGGATGAATTGCTCAGTTATTGAAAATTGATCTTGCAATGATTTGGCTCTTGAGGGATTCACATCTAGGGTATTTTTCAGATTCTTCAGATGTGTCAGTAATTTGAACTGCCTTATTGATAGTGGTCTCCTCATCAGTATTGTATAATGCCTAGCTAATAACACAGATATACTTTTCCTAAGCCAGATTAAGTGGTAATTTATCAACCAAATTTACTGAACCCAGGGAGTTGTTCTGGAACTGGAAACTTTAAATTGTTCTTATCAAAGTTGATGAGTCAGATGGAACTTTTGGTGATTGTTCTCTCAGATGTTAGTAAAGAGTACCCATCATCTGCTCTATTAAATGATCCTCTTTTCCCTTAGTGCTTGACATGCTATATATGAAGTGATTTTTAGGAAACTTAATTTTATGCCTATTGCATTAAACTCTAATTCATGGTTTCCTCTCTAACATTGTCCTTGGATGGAGTCATTTAAAAAATATATACCTTTTCTTTTCCTGATGCTTTCTTGGTTTATAAAATTTCTCCTACTTGATCTGTAATTTTATGTGCAAACACACATCTAAATTCTTTAATGTCACTTAACTCTATAAAATTCTGCAGGCTGTTTGGAGTCATGATTAGAACTCCAGTCTCCTGATTCTGTTTTTTGTTTTTGTTTTCGTTTTTGAGACAGAGTCTTGCACTGTTGCCCCATCCGGAGTGCAGCGGCGCAACATCAGCTCACTGCAGCCTTCATCTCCTGAGTTCAGGTGATTCTCCTGCCTCAGCCTCCTGAGTAGATGGGACTACAGGCAGGCACCACCACACCCGGCTTATTTTTGTATTTTTAATAGAGATGGCGTTTCACCATGTTGGCCAGGCTGGTCTCAAACTCCTGACCTCAAGTGATCTGCCCCCCTTGGCCTCCCAAAGTGCTGGGATCACAGGTGCGAGCCACTGCGCCCGGCCCTGATTCTGTTTTTTGAGAGTATATTCTAGTTAATTAACTTTCACTGTGCTGTTTGGCCACTAGGATACATCTGTTCTTTCTACTTTTTGTGTGGGAGTGTCACAGAAAAATGGGCACTCTTTGGAGCACCTAAAACCAGAGTATTAAAAGCTCCTTCAGGCTGGGCATGGTGGCTCACACCTGTAATCCTAGCACTTGGAGAGGCTGAGGCAGGCGGATTACCTGCGATCAGGAGTTCGAGACCAGCCTGGCCAACATGGCGAAACCTCGTCTCTACTAAAAACACAAAAATTAACCAGATGTGGTGGCACATGCCTGTAGTTCCAGCTGCTCAAGAGACTGAGGCAGGAGACTCACTTGAACCTGGGAGGTGGAGTTGCGGTGAACTGAGATTGTGCCACCGTACTCCAGCATGGGTGACAGAGTGAGACCCCATCTCAGAAAAAAAAGAAAAAAGAAAAGAAAGAAAAAAAGCTCCTTCAGATGGATAGTAACCTAAGATCTTATTCAGATACTTTGGCCCATAGTTAAGAATTTAGGCTAATTACAGTGTTGCCAAAGATTAGCAGTTCTTTCCAAATTCACATTTAATGTGGGAGAGCAATTGAACTATTGCTTCTTAACCCTTGGAAATCTCCAGATTAAGGGTTTGTTTTCAGGTAAATAGCCATTTAATTAGGAGCAACTTTACTCATTGTTGTATTCGATATTTTAGGGTGTTCACCACAAGGTGTTGATGTTATTCCTTAACTGGCATTTGAAATTTTATTTATTTTACAATTTTCTGGTGAGAAAATTAGGGAATTAAAATGGAGTATTAAGCAGTGTTGTAAATTATAAGTAAGCATTTATTTTTAGGGGTTAACTTAAAAAATCTCTTAGCATGATTTCTTCTAGGTTAAGGAAGAACCTTCTAGGTTAAGGAAGAATAGGCTTATTAGATAGCTTTCTAATAGGCTTATTAGGTAGCTTTTTCCTTTTGGTTCTGTTTTTTTAAAAAACCCTGTTTACGATAGGGAATTATTGAAAGATTATAAAGAGAGGAGGAGTAAGTGATATAGTCAGGTTTGCAGTTTAGAGTTCTAACTAAGGTGTCAGTGTGGAGTAGACCCGAAGGATGAGACTGTCTAATCTTACCTGTTCTCTGATTGAGAGATGATTTTTAGTGTTAAAAAACTCATATTTTGGTTGCTTTTTCTTTTATATTTTTTCAGAGGTAGCTCTGTTACAGTAAGAAAAGTAATCTGTTTTTTTTCTAGTATAGTTTTTATTGTTTTTTCCCCCTTCTCGTTTAGAAATATCCTGCTTTTGCCAGTTTAGTAAGTGGAATTACGGTGGAAAAATCAAGGGCTTTGTTCCTTTACCTAAAACTACCATGTGTAGGTAGACTAGATGCAAGACCTTGAGCAAGTATACATTAACTTTTTGTATACCTTAGTCTGCTCTTGTAAAATGGGGCTAAGATTTGTCTCTCCTATTAGAAATATTGTTAGAATTATACGAGGTAAAATATTTGAAAGATCTTAGGACAGTTACTGGCATGTAGTAGACATTCAATAAACGTTAGTTTTCTTCTTCCTCTTTACTTACCTTCTCCTCCAGCCAGTATTCCTTCTCCTTGTTACCACTAGCTTTTCCACTTTTCAGCATAATTTTCCTTTCTCTCCCTGCCTTTCTAGTGTTTTCTGTATCTGCTTTTATAACTGCCTGATGGGTTCTTCTTGCTCACTGCCAAGAAAAGCCAATGCATTGAGAACAGGTTTTGCAGCAAAGAAGGAGTTTAACTATCACAGGGCCAGTGGATTATCACTTGCCAGTGGCAAGTGGATGGATGGGAGATAATTCTCAAATCCAGTTCTTCAGAATTCATAGGCTAGAGCGTTTCAAGGATAGTTTGGTAGGCCGGGGCCTAGGAAATGGGGAATACTGATTAGTTGGGTTGGGGCTGAAATCATAGAGGGTCTAAGCTGTCTTCTTATACCAAGTTAGTTCCTGTATGGGGGTCATAAGACCAATTGAGCCAGTTTCTTGGTATGGGTTACCTGTTTGGCACCAGCTGGTCCATCAGAATGCAGGGTCTGAAAAATACCTCAAGCACCAGTCTTAGATTTTATGATAGTGATGCTATCTGTAGGAGCAATTGGGAAGGTTACAAACCTTGTGACCTCTGGGTACATGACTCCTGAACCATAATTTTACAAAGGTGGTTTTGGTCCCTAAGTAATAAGGAGGAACTTAGTTTCGGGAAGGGACTGTTATCATCTTTATTTTAAAGTTAAACTATAAACTAAATTCCTCCCATAGTTAGCTTGGCCTCTGCCCAGGAATGTGCAAAGACAGCTTGTGAGGCTAAAAGCAAGATGGAGTCAGCTACTCCATCTTGATTGATTTCTGTCACTCATAATTTTTGCAAAGGTGGTTTTACTTTCAAAGTTACTTTTATTCTAATCAGTCGTAATAAAAATATTTAATGTGTGTATGTCTTTTCTCTTTAATGACATTGAAATCTTCTTGAAGGAAGAGATTATTTCTTATTGCTGTATTTCTCCTCCCCTTTTATCTTACCAACATTTCTTGGTTAATTGTAGGAGTTCCTTTGGCTTGTGAGCTTACCCGGACTCTTCTGTATTACTCTTTTTCCCTACGTACCCTCTTGTGTTACTAAAGCTACAACCAACAAGATCCACATGTTAATACCTCTTCAATTTATATCTCTAGTCCTACCTCTCTTTTGAATTTCCAGTCTGCATTTTTCAACGACCATAGATATTTGTACTTTCTTGTCCCTGAGGAACCTCAACACCAACATGTCTGGAGTTATACTCATTGGTTTTGTACTCCTCTTTTCCTTTCTTTTCCCTGGTTTGTCTCATGGTATTATCACCATCCTAGTCTCCCAAGCCAGTTATCTAAGTCACTTTTGGTTTCTTTCATTTTTCTTCCCTTAGTGATAGATATAGTTGATAATAAATCATGTTGATTCTTTGGTGAGGTTTTACATCTGTCGACCCTTCTTTGTTTTTAATCTGTATTTTCCTAAGTCCTGATCTTCTAGATGAAGAAATTAAGGCACAAAGCAGTTAATTAACTTACCCAAGGACACACAAACTAGTGTTAGAGGCTGTATTCAAATCCAGGCAGTCTAGCTCTAAAGCCTATCATATAAACCAGTCTTATCTTAAATCCTTAACAATCTTTTACACAGTTGCTAGAGTGATCTTTTAAAAGATACATGAATTTTCTTACTTGCTGGGCTTAGAAAGCTTTGATCCATCATGTTCAACTAAGTACATGCAACTAAAAAGTTCATACTTCTTAATGTGATATTGAAAGGGCATTTTTTAGTAGACACCCTTAGAAACCATGGTCTTTATTTCACTTCCTCCTACTCCCTATCTATAGCTATAATTTATGGAATACTTAATGTGTTATAATTAGTTCTTCATTGTCTGATCTTCCCTCCCCTCCTCTTAATACCTCCAAACTGAGAGTGCCTTTAGGCAAGAACCCTTGTTTTATTGGTCTTTGTATTAACCCTATGACAGTGTGTATTATATATATGTTAAGCAGATAATAAATGCTTTTTCTATTGATCAAATTGAACTATTGTTCAGGTTACTGGAGGACTAAGGTTTTGTTTTTCCTAATGGTTTGCATCTGGTAAAATGAGAGTTGTAAAAAATTTCCAGGCTAATATTTAAAAGTTGTTGAAAATGCAGTCAGGTCTGTGAACCTTCAGCTGCTTCTTTCTTTCAGTCACTGCTCTCCACACAACATCTGGTGAGATTTTCAGGATTTTGTGACTTTTAATCTAACTTTTTCTACAAGTGTTTTGAGAAGATCTTTATTTGGCTCTCTAGAAGCAAATCCCCTCCCCTCACTTTGCTAGAAAGTACTTTCAGCTATAAAATTCCAGTTTTAACAGGAAAATGTTCACAACCAATAAATTATCATTAGCACAGTGTTTAGAAGAGAGATGAGAAGTATAAATGTATAACTTTGTTTATATCATCTTAAAATTATGGATATGATAACCAACTTTAGGTTGCAGGGGAATTTTTTTCCTCCCTCCCTGCCTAATGGACTCTCTCTAAGTGGTAGTTGCAATTCTACAGAATACAGCTAAGAACCCAGCTGTAAGCAGACTTTACAAAGTTTATGTACTAAAACTCGTGTACTTACTTTTCATAGTAGAATCTAGGTTCTTACCCATTTTCTGTATGCTTATTTTCAATAAGTTAGGGGAGGAATTAAGAGGATTACCGTTAAAATAGACACACACTAACAGCAAGAAGTGGAAGCTGATAGTTTGCTCTGTTTGTGGTATATTCTTTGATTCTGGAATATTGCTGAGTGATAAATTGTATTAGCTACTGTCCTACCTTTATAGTCACTGTGTTTGGATTCTTAAACAGCCGTGTCTCACTACTTCATGTAAAAAGAGAGATGGGGAGAAACAGTTCAATTGTAAGAAGAGGCTGACTAAATAAAAAAACATAGCCAACTGCTGTGTGCGTGCTTGGCCCAAGCACATCTCTGTATTGCAGTTCGTAGCTCAAGTTGCCCATGAGAATTATGAGTGCACTGTCTTCGTTTTTAATAATATGTCTCCATTTAACAGATGAGGAAGCAGGCTTTGAATGGCGAGAAGACTTGCCTGGGCCACAGGCTGGTTAAGTGTGGAAGCAGGTCTGAATAAAGATCTGCCAGGTCCCAGTGCACTTGCTGTTTTCCATTATGCCATATTGGTGCCAATCAGCAAAATAGAAAATTGTAATTATCCAAGCCTTCGTAAGAAAGCAGGGACATAGAAGATGTAGGAAGGTTTTCAATCAAAATTTAAAATAATTTTGGTATTTAATGTAAGTTTTGGTGGACCAAAATTTGTATTTTTGTGTAGCAGCACATTTTATTCTTCTTTATTCATCTCTTTACATATAATACAAATATATCTATGTATGTATACATACATATAAAGACACACATATACACACACATAGTTTTACAAAAATAAGATTTAAGCAAAATACGGGAGTAATTATAGGGTGAAGTGTTTCCCCTCCCCTTTCCTTGTATTTTTTGGCTTATCTTCTTTAAGCTCTTCTCCCTAGTTCCACTGCCAGAAAACCACCCAAACACAGAACACATGTCCACATGACCCCGGTCACCCTTCACCTATGTTAACAATCTGATGTGTATCCATCTGTATTTTTTCCCATAGTCTCTATGTATATGTCATAGATATGATTTATAGATATATGTGTATATGTTTTCTATATATTTATGGTTTATATATATGGTTTGAATTATTGTTTTACAAATTGGAGTAGAAATACATACTTGGGTTTCTTGTTCAATGTTCTATGTGTACATTCCTCTAATTCACTTTTTTAATGGCTTAATAATAGTCCATGGTGAGGCTGTGTCATATTTATTCAGCCACTACCCTTGATAGACATTTAATATAATATTTACTCTGGCTCTGGTTTTTAATGCTTGTTTGTTTTGACAATATGCACATTTCTGAAGGAAATATTTATATACATAGATAACCTTGTTTTTATGATAACTTTGTTTCCACGGATTACATTCCCAGCAGTGGGATTTCTGAGTCAAAGAGTATGTATTGTTTCACTTTTCAGAGATATCAGGTTGTTTTCCCAAAGGGCACAAAATAAATGGCATTACTGCTTACTCTGATTTTGTGCTGGCAATGGCCATGATCATTTTTTATGATTTTTACTAATTTGATGAGTGTAAATGACACTTCAGTATTACTTTAATTTTTGTCAGCCTGTTGCAAGTACTTAGTGAGAGCTACAAGTGAAATTTAATATCTTTTCTTAAGTTTATTAGCTATTTAGGGTATTATTCTGTGAATTTGCCTATTCATTTACTTTATCTATTTTTTAAAAATTGAGTTGCTTGCATTTTTCTCATAAATTTCTAAGAACACTTGGTATTTTTTCCCAAATCTGACAATTACATCTTGACTTATGATACCTTACACAAAAGTTCTTATTCGTAATATTGTATAATTCTGTTTTTTGTTTTATATCTTCTGAGCACTCTGGAATTGAAGAGGAGTCTCCTGTACCTTGCTTCAACAGATATTTTCTGTTATCGTTCAGATTTATATTATTTTACTCTTTAAATTAAATATTTAATACAAATTGCAATTTATTCTTTTTTTTCTTTTAATCCACACTGATATCCTTAAATGTCTAGTGTAGGTAGTCCATATCTTGTAAGGTAGAAATTATTTCTTCACAGATGAATTCAGTGTGCCAGCCCCTTTCTTTTCCCACTGAATTTAAATAATACCTTTGTGATATATTAAAAGCGCAGATATACTGGGATCTATTTCTGAATTCGCTGTTTTTTTAAAATCTTATCTTTTTGTGTATTTTATAATTTTCAGATTGATTTAATTACAGTGGATTTTTTGTGTGTTCTGATATCAAGTAAGGCAAGTCCTCATGCTGCTCTTCTTTTTGATACTATTTTTTGCTATTCTCAGAACTTTATTCTTTTATGTGAACTTTAAGCTTATTTTATCTTTGAAACATCAACCTTACTGGAATTTTAATTGAAATTTTTGTATTAGTTGAATTTTTACATTCATTTTGGGAAAGCTCTCATTTTGTATTAGTATTCCTATCCAAGAACGTGGTGTCTTTTCATTTGTTTATGTTTTATCTTATTCCTTCAACAAAGTTTTGTAGTTTTCTTCATATGGTCATTTGCCTTTCTGTTACATTTGTTTTTAAATATGCTATAGTTTTTACAGTATTTTATACAAAATAGGTGTTCCATTTCCATTCTTGTGTGCTTACTGCTATTGTAAGGAAAAGCTTTAATTCTAAGAAAATCTTATTTATATTTAGTAATGTATCTAATTGTTTTTATTGTTATTATTTTTAAAGGAAACTTCTCCTTTTTTGGCATACACATTATCATCAGTAAAAGGATAGGCCTTTCTTCTCTAATGTTTATGCTGATTTTCCAGTCTCACTGCATTTGCTAAACCTAGAACTTTCAAAATAATGTTGAAAAGTAGTGGGCATTGTGAGCATCCCAGTTCCTTGCTTTAATTGAAAAAGTTCAATAGTTTGCTGTTCAGAATATTTTCTGTTAATTTTGAAAAATACTGGCTGAGAGTGTTGGCTCATGCCTGTAATCCCAGCACTTTGGGAGGCCAAGACAGGTGGATCACCTGAGGTCAAGAGTTCTAGACCAGCCTGGCCAACGTGGCGAAACCCAGTCTCTACTAAAAATACAAAAATTAGCTGGGTAGGATGGCACTCATCTGTAATTCCAGCTACTTGGGAAGCTGAAGCAGGAGAATCACTGGAACCTGGGTGGTGGAGGTTGCAGTGCACTGAGATTGTACCACTGCATTCCAGCCTGGGCAACAAGAGCAAAACTGTGTCTCAAGGAAAAAAAAAAGAAAAAGGAAAATATTTTCAGTAATTCTTTTTATTCACTCAATGCTTTTATTAGGAATGGTTGCTGAATTTTTTGAAATGCCTTTCCACATTTATTAATATTATATTTCTTCTAACTTTATAATTGTAATACAGTATGTGGATTTCCCAATGTTGTATTATTGGCAAGCTATAGTTTATTCTTTTAATCATTACTGATAAGCAAGATTAGTTTTTAGCAGTTGTTGTGGGCGGAGGGCCTAAATTACCATCTCTCCCAGGATCTTAAAATTGAATTGTGAATGAATTGTGAAGCTTTCCATCTTATCTCATGATCCTAATGTGTAAAATGATGATGATAAGAGCATCTGTCTCTGGATTGTTGGGAAGATTAAAGGTATTAATGTAAAGTGCTTAGTACAGTGTCTAAATTGTATGTGTCAGCTATCATCATCATCACCATCTGAAACAGATTAAATAATTTTGGAAATTTTTAGTATTTTGAAGGTTAGGACTTAGCTGTTAAATCGTCCAGTCCAGGTGCATTTTATAAGGGTAAATCTTATTTCAGTCCCCTTAGTGCTCATTGCTCTGTCCATTTTTTCTTGCTTCTCTTTGGTTTATTGTTGACAATTTGCTTTTTGGTAGGAAACCATCTATTTCCTCTAGATTTCCAACATTATTGCTAAAATAATGCACATAGTTTTATTTTATAATTCTTTCAATCATTTCAATAATTTATAGCACATTTTCTAATTAAGATCAGAAACTATGCTAATGTTTTAGTTAGAAATGTTGTTACATATAAACTCTTCTTGGACAGGATGCTTTCTGACGTTGAAATCATAATCTTTTTACATGCAAACTAAAAGTATTTCAGATACTTTTGCCTGAAAAGTGTTTCACAGAATGAGAATGGAGAATATAGACTATATATGTTTAGGGAATTTATAGCTCTAGTTTACAATGCTGTTCCTAGCATATAGACCAAGCTGGCTCAGAGTGAATGCTCGGCAAATGTTTGTTAAATGAATGAATGAAGAAATGAGTAAAATATAATCCTGTTGGATAATACTGAATCAGGTAGATTTTTGGAGAAACTTTAAAAATGGTAGATTTTTAATTACCTTTCCAAAGATGATTAGTACTAACCTTGGCTGTGTTTCACCACAGTTAGAGTATATTTTTTAAAATGAAATAACTTAATATTTCATTTTGGATACAGCATATGCTAATGAAAAATTAATGTTGAAAGCATTGCTTGTAAATGAACTACAGTTTACTAAATGAGAGAACCAGTAGTCAGGACTTACTGATAGATCTTGTAGTCTTTAACTGGGACCACTTATAGGCAATTCATTCTACTAAATTCATTTTCTCTAGTTTACTGAATGTTTAATAGAGAATGGAAATGTAATAGGCAAGTTAAATGAGCCATCTCCAAAACAGTCTTCAGAACTCTTGGCGTAGAGCAAAAGTCAGTTTTCTAATGTTGAAAAGGTGAATGAAGAATACAATCAGCATAAAGAAGTAAAGCATTCTTTGAGGGCAGTTAATATATGTAGTCTTCTGCCCAAGAGATGTTCTCTGTCTCTGCCCCTGTCCTTTAATTTTGACCTGAATTCACGGACTTACTTTACTGAGACTGCTTTGTTTAAGATGTCACTGCGAATTAAGGCTTTACCATCACATCTCTCATAGCTGCCTTGTAACTTCTACATTCCCACTGGAGCCAGGCATGTTCCAAGGCAGCATTCCAAGGTTTAGTGAGTTCACCCTGATGTCTCTGCCAATAAAAATAACCAGTTACCATTAAACACCTACCCCACCCATAACTTGATTTTTACATGCCGTTTTATTAAGAAAACTTATCGAAGATTTTAGGAGAATTAATACATTAAGTTTATCAGGATATCAACTGGCCCTTGCAGTAACTTTTGTTCTAAAAGTGGATGTTTCACCTTGGAAGAGAATCTGAGACTCGGCATGTTTATCTGTTGAGAGTGCACTTTGTAATAACTTTATTCTTACAGTCGATTCTTTATGACTGGAAATACTCTATTAAAATGAGAAGCCAGATTATTACCTTAGGGATTTATATTCTAGTAGGACAGATTAACAGATACAGCAAGGAAAGGGTCTTTCATTCATTGAGAAATTGACAATAATCTCTAAATATGTCGTGTTCTAGGAATAAGTCAGAATTCCTTTTCTACAAAGGGCCTACACAGGGGGTTGAGAAGGAAAATAAGATTTGAGTATTTAATTTTTGTTAAATACATTAATGCTCTTAAGTTATTTTACTTAAATGCTAAAAATTAGCATACGTCTTTTTATTGTGTTCATAATAGCCATGCTAATATTACAATTCCATTCTCCTGGTGAGCAAACTGAAGCTTCCAAAAGTTGAGAACTGTAGTTCCCAGGAGTTCAGCTAGGAAGTTATGCAGAGTCCAAGTCAGGTTAGTGGTAAAGGCCTTTCCATTATACTTCTCCATTTCATGTGGAGGAATTCCCCGTAACATTCTTTTATCTTGTTGAGACTGCCTTACAGCACCCTTACTCTTCCCAGTAAAATTGTTTTTGATGGTGCACCAACATAAAATGGGCCAGGAATTTCTTAGAGTCTTGTGGCACCCACACAATGGAGACTTTCCTAATAGGCTTTCCTGGAGCCCTCCAGAGTGTGCTTAATACACTCCTCACCTCGTGCCTCCCCGTGGAGGAGGTCTTAATGGTTTGCTATTGAGGAGTGTCTCTGACTCTATGACCACAACCACATGGGTCCTTTTACTTCTTTTCCCTCAATATGTTAAGTGTGAAGTGATTGGACACTATGATTTTTTCTTAGTTGGCATCCCTGACTGTTCTTAGGCTTCTGTTCCTTAAATTCAGACTCTGCAAGAAGCAAACTAATGTCATAGAGGAAAATGACTTTTCCACAGTAGCACTGATTTTTCTTTTCTGAGATTCTTTGATTCTAGTGACAGAGTTAAATTTGAACATGGAAGGAGAACTGACTTTAAACAGTTTATGGGGAGAACATCTGGAGATTTAAACTTAGTGAAAAATTCAGTGTAAGCCAAGAAATTGACTCAGCAGCATTAAAAAAGGAGCTAAGATGATCTTATATTGCATTAATTAAAATATATTGTCCAGATCAAGAGAAGTAATAGTTTTCCTGGACTTTGTGTTCATTAGATCATATTTGGAATATTATGTTTAATTTGGGTCCCAGTTTACTTTGATGGGAAAGAGCCAGGGGAGATGGCCAGGAAGATGAATGATTTTAAAGCAGTCATGTAAAGACTAGTTGGGAATAGAGGATATTTAGCCTGGAGAAGAGAGGACTTTGGGGATATAGTTGCTGTCTTTAAACAGTTATGTAGTTAATTTGGCAAACAATTTTGGGGTAATAACAGTAAAAGACACATTTATTGGATATGTCCTATCTGCCAGGTAAGTTTTTTACATGCTTTATCTCATTTAATCCTCAAAGCAAGTGAGTGGATTGCTGCTAGTTATTGTTATTGCTCTTTTACTCATGAGATCCAGAAAGGGAAATTGATTTGCCTAAGGTCACATTGTGGCAGAGGCAGGATTTTTTTACTCCAGTTTCTTTACTTTTTTACTGTGCTGCCACCCACTTTCTGTATAGAATTTGTGCTCTTTCTGAAGAGGTTGTAATTTTTTTTTTTTTTTCGAGATGGAGTCTACCTTTGTTGCCCAGGCTGGAGTGCAATGACGCTATCTCAGCTCACTGCAACATCCGCCTCCCAGGTTCAAGTGATTCTCCTGCCTCAGCCTCCCAAGTAGCTGGAACTGCAGGCGCATGCCACCATGACCATCTAATTTTTATATTTTTAGTAGAGCTGGAGTTTCACCATATTGGCCAGGCTGGTCTCTAACTCCTGACTTAGGGTGATCTGTCTGCCTTGGCATCCAAAAGTATTGGGATTACAGGCTTGAGCCACTGCACTTGGCCAGGGTGTAATTTGGAAGAGAAAAAGTATATAGGTTGTTGTTATTTCTGAGAGTAGAATATAATGATAGCTACTTTCATTGAGTGTTTTTTTATTTCTAGGCTCTTGCTATATGGTGAAAAAGAAAGAAGTACTGTCTTCATGGAGTGTACATTTTAGTAGGAAATTCAGAAGTAAATAAATTAATTAGTTACAAATGTGTTGCTAGTGGTACGTGCTATGAAGAAAAAGTAGTAGGAGGAGGATAGAGGTTGGTAGATACTGAGGATGGTGGGATGATCAGGGAAGACCTCACTGAAGAGAAGAAAATATTTGAACAAAGACTTGCAAAAGATAACACAGCAAGGTTGGATGGGCATTTGGAGAAAGAACATTTCAGAGAGAAGAGATAGCAGGTAGGAATGAGTTTCGTTTGTTGTAAGAATAGCTAGGAGGTCAGTCTGGTTTGGGCATAGTGAGCAAAGTTGGCAAAGGTCAGATCACGTGGAGTTTTATTTTTTTTCCCAAGCATAAAAAGTTGTTGGAGGGCTTTGAGCAAGGGATTGATGGGATCTGATGTTTAGTTATTAAAAAATGCCTCTGATTAGCCAGGCATGGTGGCACATGCCTGCAGTCCCAGCTACTCGGAAGGCTAAGGCTGGAGGATCCCTTGAGCCCAGGAATCTGAGGCTGTAGTGAGCTCTCATTGTGCCACTGTGCTCTATTCTGGCCAACAAAGCTGAGACCCCATCTCTAAAAAGAAAAAAAAAAAAAAAAAAACGCCTCTGGTGTGGAGAATAGACTGGGCTTCAGGGTCAACCCACCACAGCTGTGATCCAACAATCAGAAAACTGCTGCTGGTGAAGTAGCCATCACACACTTACCAGACACCTGAATAAGGAAACTGTCTACTGCAGAAACTCACTCCTGAGGGAGCTTGTCACTGTTGCAGGAAGAATGGCCTCTACCCCTTCTACCTTACAGATTTCACTCAAGGCATTCCAACATTTAAGAAGAGGATGATAGAACAGAAGAGAAGTATAGCTAATGAGGTTGGGGAAAGTCTAGGACAAAGAGGTGTCCCAGAGGTCAAAGTAAATTAAATGTTTCTAAGAGAGTGATTAATTCAATCAAATATTGATGGCTGGGGCATGGTGGCTCATGCCTGTAATCCTAGCACTTTGGGAGGCTGCAGTGGGAGGATCGCTTGAGCCTAGGAGTTTGAGACCAGCCTAGGCAACATAGTGAAACTCTGCCTCAGAAAAACAAACAAAAAAAAAAACGTTGCTGATTGGTTGAGTAATGTGATTGTTAAGAATTGAAAGCTGAATTTAGCAACTTGGAGCTCACTGGTGACATATATGAGAGCAGTTTTGATGTGTGGTGGAAATGGTACAAAGAAGAATGGAAGTGTTTTCCAACATTTTAAATGATTGAACAATTATGATTATGTGATTGTGAGAATCAAGAAAAATAATGCTCATTAATTATTTGAAATAAAATGTCGTTAGTGGCAAGTCTTTATTGAGAATCTGTTTTTAGTAGACCTTGTGTTAGTCTGTCAGTTATCCTCCTCCATTCTGTCAGTTCAGATGAGAAGCTCTGCACAGAATAAACAGTAGCAGAATGAAAATCAGAGAGTTGTTTTATGAGTAGGTGCCCAAAGGAAGGGTGTAGTCACTGAAACTCTTTGGAAAAAGACTGGGTTACAATAGGTGGATTTAGGCCTGAGGGAACCTCCTACATTACCCTTAAATCTAGATCTTGGCCTCAGCATGCTCAGTCATATTTTTATTTTGGGGTATATGTTAGTGAGGGAGAGAAATGAAGCCCCTTGTCATCTTCTATTACAGAATTTTACATGGTGATGGAATTCTGTGTTTCATTATTCTGTAACCCCCAAATAGATTTGAAAAAGACATTCAACAGAAAGGCCAAAAGATATGGTTCAAAACTCAGTTCTACCAATTCAAGAGGTATGATTTAGAGGATATTATGTAACTCTAAGCTCTGAGTTCTCTATAGGAAGGAATCCTATGACTCTAACTCCCATTCTACTCTGCCTGGCCCATAGTCAGCTTTCCATAAGATTGGTTCAAGTTTGAACAAGAACAAAGAGGACAAAGAACATTTGGGTAGAAACTATTCAAAATGAAACACAGAGGAAGTAAGACTAAAACACAAACAAAATAAAAGGTATCAGTTTGTGGTAGCACAGCTTCTCAAGGCCCAATATACATTTAGTTGGAGTTCAAGAAGAGGCAAATAGTGAAGGAGGAGACAGAAAGATAATACTTGAAAAAGTAATAGCTGTAAAATATCCAAATGTGATGAGAATTACAAACCTATAGATCCAAGAACACCAACAAATACCAGGCCTGAAAAACACAAAGAAAACTATACCAAGGTACATAGAATCAGATTGCCTGGTAGTATAATTATTTATTTTGATACTCAAATCACTCCAGTATTGGCCGTGGGAACCTCTTCAATCTGGCTTCTGTATTCTTAAGACATAGTTCCATCACTCTTTGAGTATGTCCTTACTCTTTCTGGCACAATACATTGTAGGCTCATATTCTTTTTTCCCCTGCATTAGAATTAGTCATTTCTCTAAGGAGTTTTTATTTATTTTATTTTTTTATTTTTATTTATCTTATTTTTTATTTTTTTCAAAAATGGGGTTTCACCATGTTGGTCAGGCTGGTCTTGAATTCCTGACCTCAGTTGATCCGCCCACCTTGGCCTCCGAAGTGCTTGGATTACAGGTGTGAGCCACCACGCCCGGCCCTCTCTAAGGAGTTTTGTTTTAGTGCAGAATTAAGAAGAAAAAAAAAAAAAAAACAACCACTGTTGGTTGACTTAAACATTTCTTTTTTTTTTTTTTAAGAGACAAGATCTTGCTGTGTCTCCCAGGCTGGAATGCAGTGCCCTGATCACAGCTCCTCAAACTCTTTTACTCAAGGGATCCTCTAGTCTCAGACTCTTAAGTAGCTGCGACTACAGGTTCAAACCACTATGCTTGACTAATTTAAAATTTTTTAGAGATGGGATTTTGCTGTGTTGCCCAGGCCGGTATCAAAATCCTGGTCTCAAGTGATCTTCTGTTCTCAGCCTCCTGAGTAGCTGATAGGTCACCAAGCTCCAGTTAATTAACGTTTAAAGCAATTTAAATAATAACAAAAGTTTTTAGGCAGGGCATGGTGGCTCATGCCTGTAATCCCAGCACTTTGGGAGGCTGAGGTGGGTGGATCATCTGAGGTCAGGCGTTTGAGACCAGCCTGGCCAACATGTGAAACCCTGTCTCTACTAAAAATACAAAAATTATTCGGGTGTGGTGGTGGGTGCCAGTAATCCCAGCTACTCAGAGGGCTGAGGCAGGAGGATAACTTGAACCTGGGAGGCAGAGGTTGCAGTGAGCCAAGATCACACCACTGCACTTCAGCTTCAGTGACAGAGTGAGACTCCATCTCAAAAAAAAAAAAAAGTTTTAATATTTGCCAATATAATTACCATTTCTGGTGCTCTTCATTTCATTTATTTTCATCTGGTGTCATTTTCCTTATGTCTGAAGTATTTCCTTTTGCATTTCTCATGGTGCATCTACTGGGGTAATTGAACTCTTTCAGTATGTCTGAAAACATCTCTATGTCATCTTAGTTTTTGGAAAATACTTTCATTGGGTTTGGAAATCTAGGTTACGGGTTTTTTATTTCTTTTAATTCTTTAAAGATGTTGTTCCACTGTTTTCTAGCTTGTGTTGTTTCCAGTGAGAAATCTGTCATTCTAGTATTCTCTCCTTTATGTAGTGTGTCTTTTTCCTTGGGCTGCTTCATCACTATTGTAAGGCAGTTCGCTTCTATGTACCTTGGTATAGTTTTCTTTGTGTTTTTCAGGCCTGGTATTTGTTGGTGTTCTTGGATCTATGGGTTTGTAATTCTCATCACATTTGGATATTTTACAACTATTACTTTTTCAAGTATTATCTTTCTGTCTCCTCCTTCACTATTTGCCTCTTCTTGAACTCCAACTAAATGTACATTGGGCCTTAAGAAGCTGTGCTACCACAAACTGATACCTTTTATTTTGTTTGTGTTTTAGTCTTACTTCCTCTGTGTTTCATTTTGAATAGTTTCTACCCAAATGTTCTTTGTCCTCTTTGTTTTTGTTCAAACTTGAACCAATCTTATGGAAAGCTGACTATGGGCCAGGCAGAGTAGAATGGGAGTTAGAGTCATAGGATTCCTTCCTATAGAGAACTCAGAGCTTAAAGTTACATAATATCCTCTAAATCATACCTCTTGAATTGGTAGAACTGAGTTTTGAACCATATCTTTTGGCCTTTCTGTTGAATGTCTTTTTCACTATAGCAAAGTGTCCTTGTATAACCCCTACACATATATGTATATAGACTCACACATATACATACACACACACACACACACACATACACACCCTGTATAACTCAGGAAACCTCGTGAGCATATAGTCTAAAGTTTTCACCCTCTTCAGATTGCTTTTTGCTTATCAGTGATTAAAAGGCTTGTGAGGCATTTGAGAATGTGTGAGGCTGGTAATGAACTGGAGGTCCAATGGGATGAAAAGGGAGGGAAAAGGAGAGTGTGGTGTTTTATTTTTTGGACCAGACTCCAATAATTGTAATTACTAGTATGCTGGTAGAAACTTGACTTTGGAGACACTGTGGCAATTTTGATTTGTGTCCAATTAAAACTGCAACAACACTGCCAATACAGAAAGAATTTCGTGTTTGCTCATTTTCTTCAGATAGTAGGCCAAATGGAGAAATTTGTTAAGCCAATTCTGAAACACTAAACCAGAAACATAAATGAGCAAATTTAATCACATGTATTGGCAATAGGGGATTCCATGGAAATGTTTCAACTTTTGGGAGCAACTTTTAAGCTTTCTAAATCTAGTAATAAAGCCATTTGCATAACTCTAAATGTAGCAGGCAAATGGTACAAAGAAGACAAGGAGACAGTGTGGTGTAGAGAAAGGAGGGAACTAGAAATTAAGAAACTTGGCCTTTAGTCCTAGCTTTCTGACTGGCATAGCTTTGACACACTGGACAAGTTATTTAATCTTAACTGTTGTTTCATTTTTGTATTTAAAATGAGAGCATTGAATTAAAAGACTTCTAAAATAACTCCCAGTATTAACATTATCATGGTCCTTTGACTGTAAAGGTGACCTTAATTGACATGAGTCAGTTTTATAGTTATTTCTAAAACTAACAATATTTTTTAAAAAAATGGTTTACTGTACCATCACATTTTCTATTCTACTTAAAAGGTCATTATCCAGTTTGATTGATTGCCTTATAATTCACAAAAATTTAGCCCAGATTAATTTTAATGATTCCTAAAATACCAAGTCCTCTAGCAAAGGTGGAGATTTGCCATTATAGAGGATGTTCAATGACAATACCACAAGTTTTGTGGAGAACTCCCAAAGTGCTTTGGACAGTGGCCTTCTTGCTGGAATAAATATGTAAGTTTTAAGAGGATAGTAATAATTAGAATTACTGCTAATATTTGAGTACTTATCAAGTGATAAAACTGTAGATGCTTTTGAAGTATTTAATTATCAGAATAAACCTTTGAAGAATGTACAATTTTTATTCCATTTTGCAGATGAAGCATAGAAAAGTTAGACCTATGAACTTTTGGCTGATGGTTAATAAACAACTGAGCTGGGATTTAAACCATCACTGACACCACAGCCTACTTTCCTAACCACTACACTGTACTACCTATTATATTTATAAAATTCAGATGTGTCAAATTGCCTTATGTATTTCCACAAGTAGACATCATTAATTATGAAAATTCAGCCTTCAAAAAAAATCTTATGACTTTATTATTAAATTGCCTGTCAGTATGAGTGTTTGTTACCATTCTGGAAAAAAAAAAAAAAAAAAAAAAAAAGAGGCTGTCGTGCCAGCGTTTTCAGCTCTATCCTTAATAAGCACATTATTGAGTTCAGCTGACATTTTGTAGCAAGATTTTCTCAAGGAAGGAAATAGTCATTCATTGACTTACACTGGAGAGCAAACTGCATAAAAATTGCCTTGCTTTTATGAGCTGCCTAAAGTCTGTGTAAACCCAAGAATATGGATGAAACCAGCTGTTTCTGTTCAGATTTTTGTTATTGTCTATACTTCTCCATATCTTTATTATTAATTTCTTTGGAAATTAGAATTTTTCTAAAACTATAAGATATTTAAAAAATCTTAAAGTGTATTTTCCTTTCTGTAAAGCCTTCTTTAAAGTTACTGGTTCTTACAGGAGTATCCCTTAGCCAAAATGCTTGGAACTAGAAGTTTCTCAGATTTTTTTTTTTTTTTTTTGAATATTTGCATTTTACCTACTGGTTGAGCATTTAAAATTCCAAATGCTCCAGTGAGCATTTCCTTTGAAAGAAATGTTGATACACTTTTTATGCTAAAAAAGTTTTGCAATTTGGAGCATTTTTGAATTTTGTATTTTCAGATTAGGGATGTTCAACCTGTATCACCATAACTGACCTCTCCCTCTCCAACCTGGTATTGTTTCCTTTGGTGCAAAGTTTCATAATCAAATTTAGGAAATGCCATGTTTCCAGAGTTGAGTTCTCTGAAAAACTTCCTCTTACAGTGAAAGTCATAGACCAGAAGAACTTTGGATGCCTGAACGTCAGGGCCAAGTGGAAGGCCATTATGAACTCTCACATTAGCTAGCTTGTGATTAGAAGCCTGAAAGTACAGAATCCTGGAAAAGGAGGTCTTTCTCCACACCCATGTAATTTTTAAACAGGAGAGAATGAAAGGAAGGGGGCTAAAACTTGATCATAAAAGATCAGGGCAATGAAAACAAATGATAATGAGTGAGTACTAGAAATCAAAATGCAAGACATTTTAAAGAGACGGAGTGCCAGTTGTAACTGAGTTTTGAATACTACATTGCAAAAGAATGATTTTAAAAAATAGTTAAGGGAAAAAAGTATCTGAATTGTTGAATAATTTCACCCTATTTATTCCTGGTGAACTTCAATCTCATCTTACTTCTTCATTCTAAGTTCCTGTGGAGTGTGACTGTCAGCAATTTTCTGACCTTCAAAGAGGAAATTGAATAAATTCTTTGGAACTCTGTATTTGATAGTATGATTCTTTGAGTTTCTTGGGATGTGTTGTCATTTTTACCTTGCAGTGAACCTCACTATTGTCCTATCTAATGACTTTGAATTAATTTTTTTTTCTTGTCTCTGAAGTCCATGGTGGAAGCTTTTGCCTTTTGTTTAGACATAGTGATGGTGGCTTTTCCTTCGGATCTCCACAAACAGCAAATTCACAGTGGGTGAGATTTTCTCTCTGAGATTTACAAATCCATATTTTTCTTTACAGCTCAACACCACTGCTTTCTGTTAAGGTGTAAACAACTCTAATAATTTCTTTTTCAAATGCCATTCTGATGAAACCTGAGTAGTTGAAAAATATTATGTAAATTACAATTTTAAAATTACAAAATTGTTAAGTATCTATTAAACACTTGCTAAGTGTACAGCTGTTTATCAGACACAATACGGGAGGGGATACAAAGGGAAAACACAAGAAGGTAATCGTCCAGTTGAATAAGATTTAGCATGTGGAAGAATTAGTGTCAAGATAAATGTATTCAAGTGAGGAACTTCATGGTACATATGCTTACTGAATAAAATAGCATGCAAGGTACTTAGTATCCTTAGTTTTGAGAGCCTTAAAACAGATTTGGAAAAAGGAGAAGCCAACTGGACACAGTGGCATGCACCTATAGTCCCAGCTACTCAGGAGGCTGAGACAGGAGGCTCACTTGAGCCCAGGAGTTTGAGGTTACAGTGAGCTGTGATCATACCACTGCACTCCAGTCTGGGTGGCAGAGTGAGATCCTGTCTCTAAAAAATAAAGTAAAAAAGGTCTCACTTCCCAATACTATGTCAATATTTCAACATGAGTTTGGGATGGGACAAATATTTATGCTGTAGCACCTATAAAATCATCATTGCCTACCCTCTCACACCCCCACTTTGGTAGCATTTTTAGTTTCTTTGTAGTTATCGATCTGTTCAGGTTTTCATCTGCTTATTGAGACAATTTGGTAATTTATAGTTTGCTAGAAAATCATTCACTTTTTTTTTAATTTATTGGCCTAAAGTTGTATATAATACTTCTTTTAAATTGTAAAAGTTTTGTCCATATCTATAGTTTGTTCTGATTATTGTTTCTAATTCTGAAGTGCTTTTCTGTGTACTTCCTCAAGTGTGTTTATTGTATAATGAATACATTTTAAATTAAACTTGCTAAAATGCACATGGATAGTATTATGAAAAAATCTGGGAATGATTTAGCTTGCTTTTATGCCAAATGTGGTTCTTCTTGCCTGAAATGAGTTAGTTGAGATGTAAATTGGAAATGTGAAGAGTTGATTATTGTTCTTTAACTGTTGCTTCATCAGTGGTGTTAGTTTTTGAGGGTATGCATATCTTGGTTAGACTTGATGCACTCATTATCACATGCTTTCATACCACCTACCATCTCCTCAGTAGAACTTTCCCACCCATGATGCTACTATTTACTTTTCCCTGAAAGTAGGTTACTTTTATAAGTCGCAATAGTATTGTCTTATTTGATGCCATTACCATGAAATTGTGTTCTTCCCAACTATGTGCATGGTCTAGACAAAGGAATGTAGAAGCAGGCTTTTGGGTAGACTCCTGGTCTTTTGGGAAATGATCATATTTAATAAATCCATCAACAAGTATTTGAGTGATTCCCATGTGTCTGAGACTGCTGTAGGTGCTGTAGAGATGCAGAGAATTTATTAGGCATTTAAAGTCTACAGCACTGTAGCTCTGATCAACCTTTCCAGCCTGCCTCTTATGATATTGCTCTTGTGCCCTCTTTGTTTTATAGCATACAACCTACTTTCTGTTCTGAACATGTAATGCACTCTGCTTCCTTAATGACTTTGAAAAGCTATTCCCAATACCCTAAACAGCAGTTTCCTCACATACAGCTGTCAGAGTCTTACCTACCCTCCTTCATATTGGAGCTTAAATCCTGTCTCCTTTAGTGAGACTTTCCTATGAGCAAGTTATCTGAGACTAATATATCCATTTTGAAAGCGTATTTAGGTTTGTAGATACAGATAACTTCAGTAATGTGTTTGACAAGGTATGTCAGGATAGCTTTGGGAGCAAGATGAAGAAATATCAGCTAAATGACAGAAAAGGTAGGTCGATTGGTAACTACTTGATGACTTGCTGTCAATATAGAGGGAAAATTTTAATAGCATGGCATAGGGCTCTGTTTTTGACCTAGTCTTTTTCAATGTGTCCATTCATTTGATTACTTACCTGCTAAATGTTTATTCTGTACTACATGCTGGAAACTGTGCAATATGCTGGGTATACAGTGGTGAGCAAGGGAGACATGGTTTTTCCTCTTGAGAACACTACAATCTAAGCGTTTGAACAAAGATACAGAAAACTTACTAAGCTAATGCAGTGGTAACATGGAGCTTATAGAGCTGGTGATTATTGCATAATAGAATTAGTACATAAGATCTCTGGGGACTGGAAAGATAGAATTATATCCAGTTCATCTTAAATTTTAAGATGCAGTTTAATTGGGAAGAGAATATAGTCTCATACTTGAGCCCTAAAACCAATCGTATGAGAAGAGGGAGGCTTGGCATATGGGCAACAGTCTGAGTTAAAAAAGATACAGAACCTTTAGTCAATAGTCAAGTCAATATCAATAATCAGTGGGATATGACTGTCAGAAAATGTTGGGTTATTAAGTTGATAGACATGTATCTACAGTGAGAAATAATAAATATTTTCTGCTTTACAAACTTTAAAAAATGTTTTCAAGGCAGTTTCCCAGGAGTTTCTATGCTTGATATACATCCAAGAAAACATAAATTTATCACTGAATAAATATTGCATAGACTCTGAGAAAAATAGAATCAGAGAAATCTTAAAATAGTCATTTTTAATTCATTGAGTGTCTGTTGTATTCTGAGGGGTTAAGAGAAGGGTGAGGTGGGTCCCTCCCTATTTCTGAGGAAGGCAAGAGGAGTAATCTTTATTATATAGTCTGTTACTGAGGGCCTGTATATATAAGGTTCTACAGGGAAGCTCAGAAGCACAGACACTACTAAGGTATAGGCCTAAGTTTTCAAACAGTGTGGAATCCACTGCTGGAGAAAGCCAGAAAACAAGTGATTGCAGCATGATATGAAGTCTAGATGGAGCATGCTCCCAATGAATTCATGTGTCTGTTTTATACCTAGAGGTGCCTGGTCTTTTTCGCCTTGCAGCCCAAGTAGTCTTAAGTTTAAAACATACATTTGGTCAGGCTTCCAGAACAGTTTAAAGCTTATTTATTTGCCTCGGGAGTAAAGCTCCTTAGCCTGATATACCAGGTCTTCATAATCTGACCTCTTGCCTGCCTTTTTGCCTCATCTCTTGCCATCCTTTCCCATCTGACCCTGTGCTCCAGCCTTGCTAAGCTGCTTACAGTTCCTGAATATGTTAGGCTACGTTTGTTTTTGTACTTGTTTTTGCTTTTGTCTGGAATATCTTTCTCCCTTTTTACCTAGCTAATTCCTACTTTTTCTTCTAATGTTGGCTTAGTGTTTATACCCTCCTAGAAGACTTCTGCTTCTACTCGACCCTCCCACTAGAATAGATGCTCCTTTTTTATGTTCAGCCCTTACCCTAGGCATGCCTGTATTATAGCCTGTATAATGCTGTTGTAATTGTTTACAAACCAATTTCTCTACAAAAGTTTGAGCATTATGAAGACAATGCTCTGACTGATCTCTGCATTTTCATTATCTAACAGAGGGCAGGGTGAACATTTAGGCCCTCAGTGTTTATTGCATGAATATGTAAATAAATGGTATACTTCTAGGGAGCATAGACTGTTTGCATATTTTTTTCTTTTAACACTAGACTCAGTATTAGCAACATAGAAAGTGCTCAATGTGAAGACAGGATGAATGAATAAATTTAAAGATATGTTAACCATTATCAGATAAGGAATTAGGCTAAAGATTTATAATGTGCAGGTGTTATTTTGACTAACGTTTTGATAATGTGCTCAATATATGGAATCATGATGAGATGGCTTTGAAAGAAGGATAGTTAATATTTGAATTGAAAGAATGTATTAGTTTTTGATGGCTGGATAATAAATTATCACAAATTTAGTGTCTTAAAATAATATCTGTTTTATTATCTCATGGTTTCTCTGAGGGCTGCTGTCGGCCCCATAGAGGCCACTTGCAGTTTCTTGCCATGTGGCCCATTTTATAGGCCCTCTCATGCTTCAAATCTCTTCTTTCAGGAAGGGCCAGACCCTTTTAAGGGCTTACCTGGTTAGAGCAGACCTACCTTGTGTATTGGTCAGCTTGGACTGCCACAACAAAATACCAGTCTGGGTGGCTTTAACAACAGACATTTATTTTCTCAGAGATCTGAAGGCTGGAAGTGTGAGATGGAGATGCCAGCATGGTTCAGTTTCTGGTGAAGGGTGTCTCCCTAGCTTACAGATGGCCACCTGCCTGTTGCGGCTTCACATAGCCTTTCCTTGGTGCATGCATGTGGAGAGGGAGAGATCTTCTTCTCTTCCTGTTCTTAGAAGGCCATCCTATGACCTCATTAACTTTGCCTTCTGAAAGTCCTGTTTCCAAATGGTTTCTTTAGTCAGGAATTTGGGAACAGCGCTGACTTGCTTCTCTGCTTATGGTCTCATGTGGCCGAAATCAGTGTCAGCTGCTCTGTGTTCCTTTTTGGAGCTCAGGGTCCTTATTTAAGCTCACATGGTTGTTGGCAGAATTCACTTCCTTGTGGTTTATAGGGCTATGCGCCTTGTTCTCTTGCTAATAGTGGTCTGGGTCACAGTCACATTAGGAGTTAGGACATTTCATCATGAATTTGGGTGGGGGGATGGAGGGATACAGTTCAGTTGATAGCACCCAGCTAATCTCCCTTTTGGTTAACTCAAAGTCAAATGATACGTGACCTTAATTAATAGCCCCCGCAATTCCTTCACCTTGTAGAGTAACATTTCTGGGAGTAATTCCTATGGTGTTCACAAGTACTGGTAATACTCAAGGGGAGGGGATTATGCAGGGCATGTACACTGGGGAATGGGAATCTTGGGGTGACATTTTAGAATTCTGCCTATCCCCAAAGGTAGTGGGATGAAATGCAGCAGCAGATTTAGTTGAGATATGAGGTATATTGTGAATAGAACCATAGAATAATGGATTAGAAAAGCACACAGCAACCTGGTATAGTGGAGGAATACTGAGGTTGGACACATATATTTGGAAGGTTTAATGTAAATAATGTGCCTGCGAAAAAGCGCTTTGGAAACTAAAATTATTAACATGGAAGGTGTTACAAATGCTGAGGTTTGTGGGGAGATGGTGGCACGAGTAGCTTGGGAATGATGGGTTTGTGGGTGGGGAATAAGGTAGCAGTGAAGACCATGGGTTGTGGAGTTAAACAAATCTGGATTTAAATAGTGATTCTGCCACTTATTAAATGTTTCAGTTTTCTCACAAGTAGAATGGGAATGATTGTGTGCAAAGTCTGTGGATTGTTGTGAATTAAAGGAAATATTCATTTCAAGTTTTTAGCTTAGTGCCTGGCACATAGCCAGCACTAAATAAATGTTTATTCATTCACCAACAAATTATTAAATATACATCTTCTATGTGCCAGGCACTGTATTAGGCCTTAGGTTTCTGGTAAATATTAATACTATTATGCTTGAGCTAGATTTGATTGGACTTTGAATTGCCAAGCTAAAACAACAGAGTTTAAATGTTTATTTAAATAGCCCTGGGATGTTTTCAAGCAAAGAATAACATCTAATCATAGATTTTTAGAATTTGTAATTATTTGGTGCTAGTACATGGTGTTTTTTTGTTTGTTTTTGTATAAAAAGCTCAGATTTGCCTGTAGTCATTCTAATTATCAGTACACTAAGGCTTAAAATCTCCATACCTCTCATGTCATTGTTTAGATTTTTTGAAGGACACTATTGAAATCTGTTTTAGGAGAGTATTCTGATGGCAGTTTTCCAGATGGATTGAAGAAGGCAGAGATTAGAAAGGAAGGCCTTTTATTAATGCTGAACCAGGGTGCTTATAGTGGGAATGATGAAAAGGAAACGATGCGGATAAGAGCATTGGGAAAGAAGAATCATCAGGTTTAGGTGATTGAACACCGAAGTGTGAGTGAGGGAAAAGGCAGCACTAGTATAATGTGATGTCAGTTCTGGAGCACTGCAGTGATTCATGACTATCATGGAATGGATTTATTTGATAAAATTTATTTGAATGGATGGATTTATTTGAATAGAATTCTTTTAAAAATGGAAAATGCATTTAGTGTAGAAAAATGTTCATCACGCCTTTTTAGACACCAGAAAAATCCTTTTATCATTGATGGAAGATGTTATCAATATGATTAGAAGTACATATTTGTTAATTACCCATAGACACATTACATAATGAAAGGAACTGTGTAGGCAACCAAATACTAGCTATTAGAGGGCCTAGAGTATCTAAAAGGTTAGTGTCCATCAGAGAAGAAGAAAGATGAAGTGGTGAGGTACTAGGTGCATTAGCACAAATCTTTGAAATTGTAAGTTTGTGGCTGATATTTCTAGTTGTCTCTAAGGAAATGTAATTTTAGATGTGTATAAGGCAGGTATTCCAGATGCTGTTGGGGAAGATAAACTACAATTACTAACTGAGCAAATGAAGAACAGGGGTTCTTTGGTACTAAGTACAGAATAGAATTGAGAAAAACAAGAGTTGAAGCTAAGAAATCAATTAGGGGCTATTGACTAGGTGGCAGTGGATCTGGGGTGAGGTGAATGGATTTGAAATGGCTTTAATTAAGTCCTTGCTGCTAAATATGTAGAAACTGTCTAGGCCTTAGGTTACTTGAGTTTTGTGACAGTGATCCTATCTGCATCAAGATGTGCTATTCCTTTAACTGCTGTCATACCAGCTCTCCCAGCTGTCTTTCTACTTCTCTCTGGATATTCTGGTTTAGAATTTTTTTTTTCTAATTTCTTAAATACTGATGTTGCTCTGGATTCTGTTCTAGGTTCTGTTTACTCTCATTCTCACAGTCTTCCAGAGTGATCTCATTCACTTTCATAGCGTTCATAACCATCTGTGTGCTAATGATTGCCACATTTTTATCTCTGGCCAGGATCTGTCTTGTGAGCAAAAAATCTTTATATTCAACTCATATTCAACACATCCTCTTGGATGTGAAACAGGCACCTCCAACCGAAAATAGAACTTTCTTCTCAAACTGCTCCTCCTGTGTTCTACCTCACGGTAAATGGCATCACCATTTTTCTGGTTCTGCAAGCCATATACCAGCAAACATTATTTTCTCTTACTTTGGCAGTGTAATTTATATACAATATA
Source organism: Aotus nancymaae (assembly GCF_030222135.1). Taxonomy (NCBI): domain Eukaryota; kingdom Metazoa; phylum Chordata; class Mammalia; order Primates; family Aotidae; genus Aotus; species Aotus nancymaae. Next base: position 59,809,278 of record NW_026988473.1, read on the forward strand.
ACACAGAAATGTACATACAGGTTGATGAATTTTAATAAATTACATACCTGCATTGCCATCATTAAATCAAGGTATAGAATATTTTCATTATATCCAGAAGGTTCCCTCATTTGCCAGCGTTCTGACACCCTCATTCCCACCCCTGACTGAGTCAGACACTTTTCTTACTGCCTCATCATTTATTAGCTTTCCCTGTTTTTGAACTTCTTATAAATGGAGTCATACAGTGCACTCTTTTGGTTTCTGGCTTCTTTTGTTTAACATACAGTTTTTTGAATTGATCTATGTTGTTGTATAGATTAGTAGTATATTCTTTTTATTGGTGAAGTGGTATTTCATTCTATGAATATACTACAGTTTGCTTATTCATTATTCTGTTGATGGATATTTGGATTGTTTCTACTTTTTTGGCTATTATAAATAAAGCCTATAGGAACACCTTACGCAAGATTTTTGTGATCATGTGCTTTCTCTTATTTATTTGTTTGATTTTTTTAGAGACAGGGACTTGTTCTGTCACCAGGCTTGGAGTGCAGTAGTGCAATCATAGCTCATTGTAACCTCAAGCTCCCGAGCTCAAGGTCTTCTCCCTTCAGCCTCTCACATAGCTGGTAACGGGTGTGCACCACCATGCTTGGCTAATTTTTATTTTTATTTTTAGCAATGGGGTCTTGCTATGTTGCTGGGGCTGATCTCAAACTCCTGATGTCAAGTGATTCCCCCACCTCAGCCTCCCAAAGTGTTGAGATTACAGGTGTGACCCACCGCACCCACATTATACCTGAGAGTGAAACTGTTGGCTTATACCAGAGGTGTATATTTAACTTATTAGATATTGCCACACAGTTTTCCAAAGTAGTTATACATTTTTATAGTCCCTCCAGCAATGTTTGAAAGTTCCAGTTGCTCTACCTCTTGCCATCATTTGGTATTGTCAGTTTTGTAAGTTCTAGCCATTACAGTAGGCTTGTAGTAGTATATCATTTTGATTTTGATTTTGATTTTTAATTTTATAATGATTGAAGATATTGAGCACCATTTCATGTGCTTATAGCCCATTCTTATATGTTATTTTTTGAAGTGTTTGTTCAAATATTTTGCCTATTCTCATTTATTGGGTGGTTTTATTTTTGTGTAGGAATTTTTTACATATTTTGGATAAAAGTCCTTTGTCAGGTGTACACACACACACACACACACACACACGCACCCTAAGTTTTTTTTCCTAGTCATGATTTGATTTTTTTCATTTTCTCAATAATGCCCTTAGGAAATTTTTACCTAATCCAAGTTCTTGAATATATTTTTCTATGTATTATTCCAGAAGCTTTGTAGTCTTAGCTTTTACATTTAGGCCCCTAATTCATCTCAAATTAACTTGTGTGTATGAGGTGAGGTACATGTTAAGGTTCATTTATTTCCTATATAGATATTAAGTTATTTCACTGCCACTTGTTGGCAAAGCTTTTCTTTTCTTTATTACAAAATTGATTACGTATGATTCTTTCTATAATCTGAATTATGTTTCATTGATCTATTTGTTTAGTTCTATGTAACTACTGCTGCCTTACTCACTGCAGCTTTACGATAGGTCGTGAAATCTAGTACTGTAAGCCCTCCAGCTTCACCCCCTCAACACTTTCTTGGTGTTCTAGGTCTTTTGTATTTGCATATCAATTTTAGAAGCAGTTTGCCAATTTCTCTTAAACAAAAACCTTTTGGATTTTTGATTGGGATTGCTTTGGCTCTAGATCAATATAGGGAGACTTGATTTGTTTGTTTGTTTATTTATTTATTTATTTATTTTTTTTTTGAGACAGAGTTTCGCTCTTGTTACCCAGGCTGGAGTGCAATGGCGCGATCTCGGCTCACCGCAACCTCTGCCTCCTGGGTTCAGGCAGTTCTCCTGCCTCAGCCTCCTCAGTAGCTGGGACTACAGGCATGTGCCACCATGACCAGCTAATTTTTTTTTTTTTTTTTGAGACGGAGTTTCGCTCTTGTTACCCAGGCTGGAGTGCAATGGCACGATCTTGGCTCACCGCAACCTCTGCCTCCTGAGTTCAGGCAATTCTCCTGCCTCAGCCTCCGGAGTAGCTGTGATTATAGGCACGTGCCACCATGCCCAGCTAATTTTTTGTATTTTTTAGTAGAGACGGGGTTTCACCATGTTGACCAGGATGGTCTTGATCTCTTGACCTTGTGATCCACCTGCTTCGGCCTCCTAAAGTGCTGGGATTACAGGTGTGAGCCACCGCGCCCAGCCCCTGATTTCTTTTTTTTTTTTTTTAATTGCATTTTAGGTTTTGGGGTACATGTGAAGAACATACAAGATTGTTGCATAGGTGCATACATTGCAGTGTGACTTGCTGCCTTCCTCCCCTTCACCTATATCTGGCATTTCTCCCCATGCTATCTCTCCCCAACTCCCCACCCCACACTGTCCCTCCCCTTTTTCCCCCCGACAGACCCCAGTGTGTAGTGCTCCCCTCCCTGTGTCCATGTGTTCTCATTGTTCAACACCCACCTATGAGTGAGAACATGCAGTGTTTGATTTTGTGTTCTTGTGTCAGTTTGCTGAGAATGATGGTTTCCAGATTCATCCGTGTCCCAACAAAGGATGCGAACTCATTGTTTTTGATGGCTGCATAATATTCCATGGTGTATATGTGCCACATTTTGCCTGTCCAGTCTATCATCAATGGGCATTTGGGTTGGTTCCAGGTCTTTGCTATTGTAAACTGTGCTGCAATGAGCATTCGTGTGCATGTGTCCTTATAGTAGAACGATTTATAATCGTTTGGATATATACTCAGTAATGGGATTGCTGGGTCAAATGGAATTTCTATTTCTAGGTTCTTGAGGAATTGCCACACTGTCTTCCACAATGGTTGAACTAATTTACACTCCCACCAACAGTGTAAGAGTGTTCCTATTTCTCCACATCCTCTCCAGCATCTGTTGTCTCCAGATTTTTTAATGATCGCCATTCTAACGGGCGTGAGATGGTATCTCAATGTAGTTTTGATTTGCATTTCTCTAATGACCAGTGATGATGAGCATTTTTTCATATGTTTGTTGGCCTCATGTATGTTTTCTTTTGTAAAGTATCTGTTCATATCCTTCACCCACTTTTGAATGGGCTTGTTTGTTTTTTTCTTGTAAATCTGTTTTAGTTCTTTGTAAATTCTGGATATCAGCCCTTTGTCAGATGGGTAAGCTGCAAAAATTTTTTCCCATTCTGTTGGTTGCCGATTCACTCTAGTGACTGTTTCTTTTGCTGTGCAGAAGCTGTGGAGTTTGATTAGGTCCCATTTGTCTATTTTGGCTTTTGTTGCCAATGCTTTTGGTGTTTTGGTCATGAAGTCCTTGCCTATGCCTATGTCCTGAACGGTTTTGCCTAGATTTTCTTCTAGGGTTTTTATGGTGTTAGGTCTTATGTTTAAGTCTTTAATCCATCTGGAGTTAATTTTAGTGTAAGGTGTCAGGAAGGGGTCCAGTTTCTGCTTTCTGCATATGGCTAGCTAGTTTTCTCAACACCATTTATTAAACAGGGAATCTTTTCCCCATTGCTTGTTTTTGTCAGGTTTGTCAAAGATTGGATGATTGTAGATATGTTGTGTTGCCTCCGAGTCCTCTGTTCTGTTCCATTGGTCTATATCTCTGTTTTGGTACCAGTACCATGCTGTTTTGATTACTGTAGCCTTGTAGTATAGTTTGATGTCCGGTAGTGTGATGCCTCCCACTTTGTTCTTTTTGCTTAGAATTGACTTGGCTATGCGGGTTCTCTTTTGGTTCCATATGAAGTTTAAGGTGGTTTTTTCCAGTTCTCTGAAGAAGGTCATTGGTAGCTTGATGGGGATTGCGTTGAATCTGTAAATTACTTTGGGCAGTATGGCCATTTTCATGATATTGATTCTTCCTAACCATGAACATGGAATACTTCTCCATCTGTTTGTGTCCTCTCTTATTTCGTTGAGCAGTGGTTTGTAGTTCTCCTTGAAGAGGTCCTTTACATTTCTTGTTGTATTCCTAGGTATTTTATTCTCTTTGTAGCAATTGTGAATGGCAGTTCGTTCTTGATTTGGCTCTCTTTAAGTCTGTTATTGGTGTATAGGAATGCTTGTGATTTTTTCACATTGATTTTGTATCCTGAGACTTTGCTGAAGTTGCTTATCAGTTTCAGGAGATTTTGGGCTGAGACAATGGGGTCTTCTAGATATACAATCATGTCGTCTGCAAATAGAGACAATTTGACTTCCTCCTTTCCTATTTGAATACACTTTATTTCTTTTTCTTGCCTGATTGCTCTGGCTAGAACTTCCAGTACTATATTGAATAGGAGTGGTGAGAGAGGGCATCCTTGTCTAGTGCCAGATTTCAAAGGGAATGCTTCCAGTTTTTGCCCATTCAGTATGATATTGGCCGTTGGTTTGTCGTATATAGCTTTTATTCTTTTGAGATACGTTCCGTCCATACCTAGTTTATTGAGGGTTTTTAGCATAAAGGGCTGTTGAATTTTGTCAAAGGCCTTCTCTGCATCAATTGAGATAATCATGTGGTTTTTGTCTTTGGTTCTGTTTATGTGGTGAATTATGTTTATAGACTTGCATATGTCGAACCAGCCTTGCATCCCCTGGATGAATCCTACTTAATTATGGTGGATAAGCTTTTTGATGTGCTGTTGCAATCGGCTTGCCAGTATTTTATTGAAGATTTTTGCATCTATGTTCATTGTGGATATTGGCCTGTAGTTTTCTTTTCTTGTTGAGTCTCTGCCAGGTTTTGGTATCTGGATGATGTTGGTCTCATAAAATGATTTGGAAAGGATTCCCTCTTTTTGGATTATGTGGAATAGTTTCAGAAGGAATGGTACCAGTTCCTCTTTGTATGTCTGGTAGAATTCAGCTGTGAACCCATCTGGACCTGGGCTTTTTTTGGGTGGTAGGCTCTTAATTGCTGCCTCAACTTGAGACCTTGTTATTGGTCTATTAAGGGTTTTGACTTCTTCCTGTTTTAGGCTTGGGAGGAGGCAAGTGTCCAGGAATTTATCCATTTCTTCCAGGTTTCCTAGTTTATGTGCATAGAGTTGTTTGTAATAATCGCTGATGATGGTTTGAATTTCTGTGGAATCTGTGGTTATATCCCCTTTATCGTTTTTTATTTGGTTATTCTCTCTTTTCTTTTTTATTAATCTGGCTAGTGGTCTGTCTATTTTGTTGATCTTTTCAAAAAACCAGCTCCTAGATTTATTGATTTTTTTGAAGGGTTTTTTGTGTGTCTATCTCCTTCAGTTCTGCTCTGATCTTAGTTATTTCTTGTCTTCTGCTAGGTTTTGAGTTTTTTTGATCTTGCTCCTCTAGCTCTTTCAATTTTTGACAATAGGGTGTCAATTTTAGATCTCTCCTTGCTTCTCATGTGGGCACTTATTGCTATATATTTTCCTCTAGAGACTGCTTTAAATGTGTCCCAGAGATTCTGGTATGTTGTGTCTTCGTTCTCGTTGGTTTCGAAGAACATCTTTATTTCTGCCTTCATTTCATTGTTTATCCAGTCAACATTCAAGAGCCAGTTGTTCAGTTTCCATGAAGCTGTGTGGTTCTGGTTTGATTTCTGAATTCTGAGTTCTAACTTGATTGCACTGTGGTCTAAGAGACTTGTTTGTTATGATTTCTGTTCTTTTGCATTTGCTGAGGAGTGATTTACTTCCAATTATGTGGTCAATTTTAGAGTAGGTGTGATGTGGTGCTGAGAAGAATGTATATTCTGTGGATTTGGGGTGGAGAGTTCTTTAAATGTCTATTAGGTTTGCTTGGTCCAGGTCTGAGTTCAACTTCTGGGTATCCTTGTTAATTTTCTGTCTTGTTGATCTGTCTAATATTGTCAATGGGGTGTTAAAATCTCCCACTATTATTGTGTGGGAGTCTACGTCTCTTTGTAAGTCATTAAGAACTTGCCTTATGTATCTGGGTGCTCCTGTATTGGGTGCATATATATTTAGGATCGTTAGCTCTTCTTGTTGCATTGATCCTTTTACCATTATGTAATGTCCTTCTTTGTCTCTTTTGATCTTTGTTGCTTTAAAGTCTATTTTATCAGAGATGAGAATTGCCACTCCTGCTTTTTTTTGCTCTCCATTTGCTTGGTAAATCTTCCTCCATCCCTTTATTTTGAGCCTTTGTGTATCCTTGCATGTGAGATGGGTTTCCTGGATATAGCACACTCTGATGGGTTTTGGCTTTTTATCCAATTTGCCAGTCTGTGTCTTTTGATTGGGGCATTTAGTCCATTTACATTTCGGGTTAATATTGTTATGTGTGAATTTGATCCTGCCATTTTGATGCTAGCTGGCTGTTTTCCCCGTTAGTTGATGCAGATTCTTCATTGTGTTGATGCTCTTTACCATTTGGTATGTTTTTGGAGTGACTGGTACTGGTTTTTCTCTTCTATGTGTAGTGCCTCTTTCAGGATCTCTTGTAAAGCAGGCCTGGTGGTGATGAAATCTCTAAGTACTTGCTTGTTTGCAAAGGATTTTATTTTTCCTTCACTTATGAAGCTTAGTTTAGCTGGATATGAAATTCTGGGTTGAAAGTTCTTTTCTTTAAGGATGTTGAGTATCGGCCCTCACTCTCTTCTGGCTTGTAGAGTTTCTGCTGAGAGATCTGCTGTGAGTCTGATGGGCTTCCCTTTGTGGGTAACCCGACCTTTCTCTCTGGCTGCCCTTAGCATTTTCTCCTTCATTTCAACCCTGGTGAATCTCACGATTATGTGCCTTGGGGTTGCTCTTCTTGAGGAATATCTTTGTGGTGTTCTCTGTATTTCCTGGACTTGAATATTGACCTGCCTTGCTAGGTTGGGGAAGTTTTCCTGGATAATATCCTGAAGAGTATTTTCCAGCTTGAATTCATTCTCTTTGTCACATTCAGGTACACCTATCAAACGTAGATTAGGTCTTTTCACATAGTCCCATATTTCTTGTTGACTTTGTTCATTCCTTTTTACCCTGTTTTCTCTAATCTTGCCTTCTCGTTTTATTTCATTGAGTTGATCTTCAACCTCTGCTATCTTTTCTTCTGCTTGGTCAATTCGGCTGTTGAAACTTGTGCATGCTTCGCGAGGTTCTCGTGTTGTATTTTTCAGCTCCATCAATTCACTTATATTCCTTTCTAAGTTGTCCATTCTCGTTAGCATTTTGTCAAATATTTTCTCAAGGTTCTTAGTTTCTTTGCATTGGGTTAAAACATGTTCTTTTAGCTCATGGAAGTTTCTTATTACCCACCTTCTGAAGCCTGATTCTGTCATTTCATCACACTCATTCTCCATCCAGTCTTGTTCCCTTGCTGGTGAGGAGTTGTGATCCCTTGTAGGAGGAGAGGTGTTCTGGTTTTGGGTGTTTTCATCCTTTTTGCGCTGGTTTCTTCCCATCTTTGTGGATTTATCCACCTGTTGTCTTTGTAGTTGCTGACTTTCTGATTGGGTCTCTGAGTGGACGTCCCTCTGCGCTTTCACTGGGAGCTGCAATCCTGAGGTGCTCCTAACTGGCCATCTTGGATCTTTCCTCAGATATTTTATTATTCTGAAATTCAGACATCCTGTGGTCAAAGCTACTCAGCAGGCTCAGATGGAAGAATTCCTTGAACCCAGGAGTCGTAAGTTGCAGTGAAAACGATTGCCACTGCACTGAAGCCAGGTGACAGAGCAAGACTTCGTCTCAAGCTGGGTCCGGGTCGCAGTCAAGTTGCGTCTGCACCGCGCGGGATGCTATCTCAGAGGCCCTGCAGGGAGAGGGCAGGCCAGCGCGAGCCCCCTTGTCCACTCCAAGCGCGATCTCCCCTGATTTCTTAATAGTATCACGTCTTCCAATCCGTGAAATCGTCTCCATTTATTCTTTAATATCTCAGCAGTGTTTTATGGTTTTCAATATACAGGTCTTTCACACCTTTCTTTAGATTTATTCCTAGTTATTTATTGATATTATATAGAAACACTGATTTTTATATATTAATCTAAACTCTTGCAATTTGCTGAATTTAGTTATTAGTTCTAGTAGTTGGATTGTAGATTTCTTTGGATTTTTCTGCATACACCATGATAGCACCTTTAAGTAGATTTGTTTCTTCCTTTTCTATACCTTTGACTTTTATTTACTTTTAAAATGCATTATTACAATGGTTTGGACCTTGAGTACATATAGAATAGAGTGATGAAAGGATATCTTTGCCTTATTTTGGATTCTAAGTGTAGGATTAGCTGTAGATTTTTTTCTATAAACCCTTTATCAGATTAAGAAAGCTCCCTTTCCTCCTAGTTTGTTGAGGTTTTGTTTTTAATCAATAACAGGTACTAAATTTTATCAAATGCTTTTTTGAATGTTTTAAGATAATCATATTTTTCTTCTTCAATCTGTCATTGATTGATTTTCAAATATTTTACCAACTTCGTATAGTTGGTAAAATAACAGAATGATATAACCTATTCAGATAAATCCCATCGATCAAGTTGCTTTATCCTTTTCATATATTATAGAGTTGATTTGTTAACATTTTGTTAATGGTTTTTGCATTTTTGTTCATGTGTAATAATTGGTTTATCATTTTTTTATAGTGTTTTGGTATCAGGGTTATGTTGACCTCATGAAACAAAGTGAAAAGCATCTCCTCTTCTTGGAAAGATGTTTGATACTACTGGCGATTTACCAGTGAAGCTGTCTGAGCCTAGAGTTTCCTATGTGAGAAGATCTTTAATTACAAGTTTAATTTCTTTAACAGATAATGATTCTTTAGATTTTCTGTTTCTTTTGGAAATTTGTAGATTTTAAACAATTTGACTATTTCATTTAAGTTGAATATATTGGCATAGAGTTGCTGATAATTTCTTCTTCATTCCTTTTAAATATCTGAAGGATCTGTAATGATGTCTTCTCTTTCATTTTTATGTTGGTAATTTGCTTTCAAGTATCATTCTTTATCTCTCTTCTCTGTCACTTTTCACATCGACACCATCTTGTCACTATTTTAATTTAGGACAGAGCCGTCTGTTACTTGGACTGATGGAATAGCCTTTCTTTGTGTGCCATTCACCTTATTACAAGAAGAAGTATCTTTCTAAAGTGCAAGTATAATTAAATCTTTCCCAGTTTAAAACTTTTTAATGGTTTTCTAATGCTTCAGAATAAAAATCTAAGCACCTTCATATGAAATACAAAACCGTTAATGATAAGGTGTTGATTTTTTTCAGTAGACGCCTGTCTTTCCTGCATTTCTTCTCCCTTTTTATCTCTCTGCAACCCATGGGGAACTATTCTTCACTGCCTTTCAGGTATTCTAACTTGTCATTCTTCACCTTAAACTTGAATGCAGGGTTTCTGATGTGATATGATCAATATTATCTTCTAACTTCTCCTTCAGTGAGATTATTTTTAATATCTGATTGGCATGGTCTCAGTTAGTCTTTATTAATAATTTGTTTGACATAATATTTTTTTATTCAATGTATCTTTACATTCACAGAAATACGTAGCCTCAAAGCACTTTTTTAGTCCAGTTTCAGTTTATTATCTCAAATCATATTAAAAAATAGGAATGCATCTCTTTACTATTACCAGAATACCTGTCAGATAGCTACGTGATCTCTCCTTCCCAGCACCAGTGATGATGAGTTTTATTTCAGCTTGAGAGTGTTAGTGTTGATACTGACCAATCACCTATATTATTACGTGATATATATTTCTTTCTTTATAGTTTGTTTTGATAGTTTGCAAAATCAAGAAACAGTCCTCTGAAATTGCCCAACCAGTTTGGAGGTAAAGCAGTTGCTTCTTTTCTAGTTAGTCCTTCACCTCTTCATCCCCAGGAGAATCAGGATGTCCCATGTTATTTTTCAAAGCCTAAATACTTCAAACTTTTTTTCTCCTGTTGGGTTTGAAAGGGGGATGTTATTAGCTCTGTCTTGATGTAGCAGGGGCTCTGAAAGTCTATTTGGATAACACTGAAGATTGGAGGAAATGTGACTCTGTCTGTGTGTTTTAAGCCCCTAAGGTAAGATCAGAAAGCGTCTGGGGCAGTGAGAGCCAAATAGTTGAAGTCATACATTAATTATGGTCATGAATCATTTTTATTTTTAAAGTCTTTACCATTTGACAAGGTTGTTTGCATAGTACCAGTGAAGTTTTAGGCAGCACTTTCCTACTTTTAAAGTAACAGGCTATTTTGTTGATTTCTCCTCTGGGTTGATGATGCCTATCATTTTTAGAATTCTGATAACACTTTAAGCAAAAATTGCTGTTTCCCTACATGAATGAGTGGTGTTTATGTGATTTTTATTTTAATACACTATTTTCAATTTACAAATATAGGAAACTACCACATTGATCTTCCAATTAATCTCCCACTGATGTCAAAAATATCAAATTTTGGGACTGTACTTTTTATGTTCAGATGGTAGACATTAAGCCAGCAAATATATTTTGAGTGCCTCCTTTGTGCCTCATTCTGTGTTTAGCATTTAGAATATATATGAGAAGGTGAAATTTATTTTTCTCCCAGAAAGATCTAGTGAAGAAATAGGCAAAGAAATAAACAGTTGCTGTAAAGTAGGGTTGTATAATATTTATTGTGGTGCCATATACATGATGTAGCAGATTTCCAGAGGAAGAAGTGCCTCTACCTCTCTGGAATAGTCAGGAAAGGCCTTTCAAAAAGAGGTGGCTTGAGCTGCCTCTAAATGAATTAGGAATTTATTTATCTGTTAAGGAACAGGAAGAACCGGTAGGCACATGGAACAGCTCACACAGGGGTACAGAAGGAAGAAGTGGGAGGATATGTGTGCAGAGTTACCTGTAACTCAGTATTGCTGGAGATGAGGGTGCAAGGTAAAAGGTAATAGGAATGAAACTGGATGTTTCAGCAGGGACTGCGTCACAAAGGGCCTTAACCTTGATGTAAAATTACTTTAGAGCTGTCTTTTTAAGAGAGTATTACTGTCAATGTACATTAAACACACAAACACACCCAGACCAAGAGGCACCAGGATGGAGTATAATCTCCTCTGTTGGATTCTTTAGGAGCCCTGAGAGATTTGTTGAATTACTGATCCAATGATCAAAATAACTATATTGAAGTTGGTCCTTTTTAGATGACCTAAGAAATCATCAATAAATATCAGGCAATTTCTAAAGCTACAGAATAGAATATGTCATGAATATTTCTAGGGTTTATGGTAATAATAATAATAATAATAATGATGTTGGCAGAGTTAGCGATACCATGAAACAGCTCAGAAAATCAGCCTCCTGCATATATGATGACTTTTAGGTTAGGATTTGATGACTACCTTTTAAAAACAGGTAAAATTCACACACAGTGAAATGCACAGATGTTAAGTAAATTCTGTGAGTTTTGGTGTACTCCTTACCATTGTCAAGACATCAGTGCCAGGTGCAGTGGCTCACTCTTGTAATCTCAGCACTTTGGGAGGCTGAGGTGGAAGGACGGCTTGAGGCCAAGAGTTTGAGACAAGCCTGGGCATAGCGAGACCCTGTCTCTATAAAAAAATTAGCCGGACCCAGTTGCATACTCCTATAGTCCCAGCTACTTGGAAGACTGAGGCGGGAAGATACCCTAAGTCCAGGAATTTGAGGGGGCAGTGAGCTGTGGTCGTGACAGTGCACTCCAACCTAGGTGACAAAGTGAGACCCCCATCTCGAAAAATAAAGACTTAGAACATGTCCATCACCTCAGACAGTTCCTTTATTCCCTCTTCTCCCTATGTCAGTCCTCACCCACATAGGCAGCTGGACAGTCTCTTAATTTGTCACCATAGGTTGTTTTTACCTGTTCTTAAACTTTGTAAAAAGGGAATCATACAATGTGGACTTTACTGTTTCTGGCTTTTTTCATTCAAAATATTGTTTTTGAGATTCATCCATATTGTTATATGTACCAGTGGTGTGCTCCTTTTTATTGCTAAGTAGATTTTTATTCTATGAATATACCTCAATCTGTTGATTCTCTTATTTGATAGACATTTGAGTTGTTTTCTGTGAACATTCTTATACAAAGCTTCTTGTAGACATAATTTTTTTATTCTTCTTGGGTAAATACCTAGGAGTAGAATTGCTGGGCTATAGGTTAAATGTGTATTTAACTTAATAACTAATAATTTCTAAAAAAATGGGACTATTATTTTATTAGGCTGGTGCAAAAGTAACTGTGGTTCTTGCAATTATTAAGTTGCAAGAACCACAGTTACTTTTGCACCAGCTTGATACATTTTTGCCAGCAATGTGTGCAAGTTTTTTGTTCCACATCTTGCCAGCATTTGGTGTTGTCCTTTTAATTTTATCTATTCTAACAGGTGTGAAATGGCACCTCATTATGATTTTAATTTACATTTCCCTGATGACTAAGACTTTGAGTGACTTTTCCTGTGCTTATTGGCCATTCTTATATCTTCTTTTGTGAAGTGTTTATTTCACTCTTTTGTCCATTTTTAATTGGCTGTCTTCATTACTGATTTGTAAGAATTCTTTATAGTCAGATAGGTGCTTTACAAATATTTCTTGCAGTCTATGGACTGCTTTTTAATTTTCCTAATCGCACCTTTGTTAAGATTAACAGGTATTTCTCATTTTGGTAAAGTCTAGTTTATTCCTTTTTAACTTTATGATTAATTCTTTTTGTGTCTTCTCTAGTGAATATTTGTCTACCCTAAGGTTGCAAGAGATGGTCCTATATTTTCTGCCATAAGTATTATGATTTCAGCTTTTATATTTACTGTGATCCTCCTTAATTTTTTGTTTATAGGAAGTAGGGGATGAGATTGATTTTTTTTTTCCTATGCTTATTCAATGTTCCGTAATAGCACCTTTGTTTAAAAAACTTTGTTTTCTGCACTGATTTGCCTTGATTCCTTTGTCAAACATTAATTTGCTATATATGTGTAGGACTATTTATGGTACATTTTATTCTGTTCCATTGTTCTATTTTTTTTTTTTAATTCCCATGACCACACCATATTGTCTTAATTATGTAACTTAATAGAGACTTTTGAAATCTGGCATATTTCAAGATTGGCTTGTCACTTCTAGATTCTTTGCTTTTCTATATAAATTACAGTATGAGCTTATTAATTTCTACAAAAAAACAAAAGCCTTTGGGGCTGTGATTGGGGGTCTCAAATTATTTACCCATTTGGGAAAAGCTGACATTTTAATAATATGGAATCTTCCAGTCCATGTACATGTATTTTTTTACTTACTAGTTCTTCTTTATCATAGCAGTGTTTTGTGACATCAGGGTTGGGTTTGCACATTTTTGTTTATTTCATCCCTAAGTATTTTAATTTTTTTTTGATGCTATCATTAAAATATTTAAAAATTTTGTATCTCAATTGTTTGGGGCTAACACATTAAAGTTATGTTTACACTATGCTGTAGTCTGTTAAGTGTGAAATAGCATTATGTCTAAGAACGATGTATATACCTTAATTAAAACATACTTTATTGCTAAAAAATGCTAATGATCATCTGAACCTTTAGCAAGCCATATCTTTTTGCTGGTGGAGGGTTTTGCCTCCATGTCGATGGCTGCTGACTGATCAGGGTGGTAGTTACTCAAAGTTGGAGTGACTGTGACAACTTCTTAAAATAAGACAACATGAAGTTTGTCATATCAATAGACTCTTCTTTCATGAATGATTCTCTGTATCATGCGATACTGTTTGACAGCATTCTACCCACAGTAGAACTTCTTCCAAAATTGGAGTAGTCTTTTCCTTCAAACCTTGCCACTGTTTTATCAACTAAGTTTTTGATAGTATAATTTTTTTGTTGTCATTTCAACAATGTTTATAGCTTCAATGCCAGGAGTAGATTCTGTCTCAAGAAACCACTTTTCTTACTCATCTATAAAATACAACTCCTCATCCAGTCCAGTTTGATCATGAGTTGGCAGCAATTCAGCCACATATTCAGGCTCCACTTATAATTCTAATTCTCTTGCTATTAAAACCATGTCTGCAGTTAACTTCCTCCGTTGAGTCTTGCACCCCTCGAAGTTATCCATGAGGGTTGGAATAAGCTTCTCCCAGACTCCTGTTATTGTTAATATTTTGACCTACTCCCATGGATCTTGAATGTTCTGGATGGCATTCAGAATGGCGAATCCTTTCCAGAATGTTTTCAAGTTATTTTGCTCAGATCCACCGGAAGAATCAATGTCTATGACAACTCTAGCCTTATGAAATGTATTTCTTAAATAATAAAACTTGAAAGATGAAATGACTCCTTCATCCATGGGCTACAGAATGGATAATGTGTTCACAGACATGAAAGCATTAATCTCCTTGTACATGCCCTTCAGCACTCTTGGGTGACCAGGTGTATCGCCAATGAACAGTAATATTTTTAAAGAAATCTTTTTTTCTAAGCAGTAGGTCTCAAGAGTGGGCCTAAAACATTCAGAAAACCATATTGAAAACAGATGTGCTGTCGTCCAGGCTTTGATGTTCCATTTATAGAACACAGGCAGAGTCGATTTAGCATAATTCTTAAGGGCCCCAGGATCTTCGGAATTGTAAATGAGCATTAGCTTCAACTTAAAATTAGCAGCTGCTTAACCCCTAATAAGAGAGTCGGCCTGTCCTTTGAAGCTTTGAAGCAAGGCATTGACTTCTCCTCTCTATCTATGAAAGTCCTAGATGGCATCTTCTTTTAACACAAGGCTGTTTCATCTATGTTGAAAATCTGTTGTTTAGTATAACTACCTTCATTGATGATCTTACCTAGAGCTTCTGAATAACTTGCTGCAGCTTTTCCATTAGCATTTCCTGCTTCACCTTGCATGTCTGTGTTCTAGAGATGGCTTCTTTCCTTAAACATCATAAACCAATTTCTGCTATCTTCCAACTTTTCTTCTGCAGCTTCCTTGCCTCTCTCAGATGCCAAAGATTTGAAGAGAGTTAGGGCCTCACTCTGGATTAGATTTGGGCTTAGGAGAATGTTGTGGCTGGTTTGATCATCTGTCGAGACCAGTAAAACTCTTCATAACAGCAATAAGTCTCTTTTACTTTCTTATCGTTCATGTGTTCACTGGAGTAGCACTTTAAATTTCCTTCAAGAACTTTTCCTTTGCGTTCTCAACTTGGCTGTTTCATGCAAGAGGCCTAGCTTTTGGCTTACTTGGCTTTTCACATGCCTTCCTTACTGAGCTTTGTCATTTCTAGCTTTTGATTTAAAGTGAGAGATGGACTGTTCTTTTCACTTGAACATTTAAGAGACCATTGTAAGGCTTGGCCTAATTTCAATATTGTGTCTCAGGGAATTTGGAGGCCTAAGGAGAGGAAGAGAGACTAGAAATGGCCAATCAGTGGAGCAGTCATAACATACACATTTATAGATAAAGTTCACTGTCTTATGTTGGTGCAGCTCATGGTGCTCCAAAATAATTATAATAGCAACACCAAAGATCGCTGATCACAGAGCACCATAACAGATAGAATAATAATGATAAAGTTTGAGATATTGTGAGAATTACCAAAATGTGGCAGAGAGACCCAAAGTGAGCACATGCTGTTGGAAAAATAACTCCAGTAGACTTGATTGACTCAGGGTTGCCACAAACCTTTAATTATTTTTTTTTAATTAGTATCTATGAAGCATAATAAAACAAAGTGCAGTAAAGTGAGGTATGCCTACATACAGAAGTATAACTGATTTTTTTGTATATCGACCTTATATCCCATGACCTTGCTAAATTAACTTATTAATTTAAGTAGTTGTTTTGTAGATTTCTCACAATTTTTTTTTTTTATAGATTTTTTTGTAGATATCTGACAAAATCTCATGATTTTTCACCTGCCAGTTGTCATCTACAAAGAAAGACAGCTTGACCATTTGGTATGGAAATGTATAAGAAATACATGAGCTATATTTAAAGATAAAGAGGCCAGGCACAGTGGCATTGTGCTATAATCCTAGTATTTTGGGAGGCCGAGGCAGGTGGATTGCTTGAGTACAGGAGTTTGAGACCAGCCTGGGAAACATGGTGAAACCCCGTCTCCACAAAAAATACAAAAATTAGCCAGGCGTGGTGGTGCATGCCTGTAGTCTCAGGTATTTTGGGGGCTGAGGTAGGAGGATCACTTGAGCCTGGGAGGTCAAGGCTGCCGTGAGCTGTGACTGCGCCACTGTACTCCAGCCTGGGCGACAGAGTGAGACCCTGTCTATAAAATAAAATTAAAATTAAAATAAGGAGACCAAAAAGCAAAAACATACACACCCGAAACCCACAATTTAAAAATAAAAATAGCTCTTAATGTTCCTTGAAAGAGACCTTACTGAGAATATAGTTGCTAGTTTGAACCTGGCCAAGTAAGTAATTCCTCCTGTTACTTTGTCTTTTCTACCATATTTCTGTTTTTTCTTATCTCTTTGAGAGTGCTGTCTGCTTTGATTCAACCTTCTTAACTGGGATTACTGTGAATTCTTTTTTTCTTTATGGATACCTAGAAGTAATTGTCACCTTTGATAGCAGTGATACTCTCTCGGTGACTTTAGCAATCCACTTAATTTCATTGTGCCTCAGTTTCCACATCTATAAAATGATAGGATTTTACCATATTATTTTCTCAGGGCTCTTTCAGACTTGTTTGAGCTCTTCATCTTACCTCACAGTACATCAGGGGCAGGCAGGCAGCTACAAAAAGGGTGTTTTAGAGCTTTATTTTTAGAATTTATTGTGTTTCCTGTTATTTTATTGTGACTATGCTAGAGAATTGAAAATCAAATGAGTTCATTGTTAATTCTATATATCCTCAATGTTTGTATTTATATCTGAGGCTCTTTGTTGAGTTGACTGTTAACTCATTTACATTTTTCTATATCTTATATTTCTAGGCTTCATAGAGCCCAGTGTGCAATTAAACAGACTCAGGTAACTGTTCAGAAAATTGGAAAGGAAATTGAAGAAAAACTAAGACTCACATCTACAAGCAATGAGCTGGTAGGTTTTTATGTATTTACCTGTTTACACTTCTTGTTTTCTAAAGGAGAGTATAGTATTCTTCTAGGATTAATTTTGAAAAACCCTTTAGATAGTTGTTATTATCTTCTTAATGTTTCACTGAGAGTTCTATTGGCATTTAAATGTTGGAAATAAACTTTCCCATCTGCTAATATTGTAACACACAAAGTGCCTGCTTTATTCTGCTAGATGAAACTTTATATTACATAAAATTACTTAGAAGATAATTAAAAGGCAGTTTTATTAATGTGAACTCTGAACATGAACTATATAGTGGATGAAAAATAGCTGCCAGGAGGAGGAAAAATAAACTATGGGAGCTAATCTACTTTTGAAAGATGAATTTAAAAAGTATTTGGATTGGGCAAAATAGACTGATTTGTAGACAGTGATCCCTTTTGGGAAATACTGTATTAAGGAGACATTTCCAAAGAAATAGAAATC
This sequence comes from Aotus nancymaae, assembly GCF_030222135.1. Taxonomy (NCBI): domain Eukaryota; kingdom Metazoa; phylum Chordata; class Mammalia; order Primates; family Aotidae; genus Aotus; species Aotus nancymaae. Next base: position 59,826,740 of record NW_026988473.1, read on the forward strand.
CTAACCCAAAGGGACAGATTTAAGATTTAGTGTAATTTTGAGTTGTATTATACTCTTCCTAGTGGAGCAGATAAAATGTCTATTTTTGTAATGAATATTGTGTTTTTGTAAGTACAATAGTGGAAATGGTTAATAAATTCAGCTTTTTTTAAAGCCACTTTGGAATGAATAGCTTTTGAGGAACTTTGTGCTGTGGCTTAGACTTAAAATAAAATTTAGATCTTCAAATTAAGTTCTAGATAAAATGATTTGAGTATTTGTTTGTGTGAACTCATTATCACAGGCAGCATCTTCCTGTTGTCATTTACAGCTTTCTCAGCTTAGCAGAGGGCCTTTACATCACCAAACAAAAGCTTTTTATTGCCTTGAAGATTTGCCCAAGATAATCATACAGTGGAAGTATAGAAAAGCAGCAATGCACGTAGCCTCACAGAAACTTTTCTCTCATGGAATTTGAAATTAATATATTAGTTCAAACTGTATACAATTGCTGATTTTGACCTATAAATGGCAGTTTCATATAGTTCAACCTAATATATAACAGCTAGTGCTGTACCTGGCATGTAGCAAGCATACAAAATAGGGTAGCTGCAGTAACTATAGTAGTAATTCTTATTATTCATGTGACTTTCCTTGTCGATAGAAACATCTTCCATTTCAAAGGTACTATTAAACCACCTCTTGTTGTAACTTAGACCCAATAAAGGACTAAATTTCAAACCATAAATATATTGAAGAGGAGGAAAAAAATCACTAATTTTAATTCTTTCTGTAGTGTATAAAAATGCTAGATTTTTAGAACCTTTGGAAAAAATTACTAGGTTTTATTTTTATTTTCCTCTCCCAAGGCAAGACTGAGAAATTACTTGTTTCACTAAATGACAGCATGTACTTTATCTCAGTGTGGAAAAATGTATTTTTAATCCTGTTTTTTTTAAAAAAATATAAGTGGTGACACAGAGCAAAGTAATAGAATGTGTGAGTTTAAAGAGGTCAAGTTCAGAGGTTCACTGTATGTTATTATGCTGCCTCATCAACAGAAGAAAATCATTGGATTTTTGAACTGAATGTGAACCTAGAAATCATGTTGTTCTCTAATAACCCCATTTAAAACTACAGCCCCCTCAGTACATTCTGTCCCCTTTCCTACTTTACTGTTCTCTATAATATTCATTATCGTTTGCCATGGTATATATTTTACATATTTTTCTATCTCTCTAAACTTTGTAAGGGGAAGGGTTTTTATCTTTTTTTTATACATTGGTGTATTTCCAGCATCTACAAAAGTGTTTGCCACATAGTAGGTGCTCAATAAGTATTTGTTGAATTTAAGAATGAATCTAGCATAATGTCCTCTTATAATAGGACAGGAAAATGAAGCTTAAAGAAAGGAAACAACTTTCCCCCAATAATTTGACAGTAGAGACAGAGAATTCAGTTTACTTGTTTCCTTTCAGAGAATAATATCATCTGCATGTTAATTAGTCACCTTAACTTTTACCTGTAGCATATTTGAAAACTACTATTTGTCTTTTTTCTCATTTACTTTTCAAATTGGCCCATGGCCATTGTATTCCAGCCCATCCATTTCCAGCATTTAGAAATCATTTTCATTTTAACCTGAGTAACGATGTAGCAAGAAGGCATATTTGATGTTGAAGGAAATCAGATTACCTTCTGAGACCACATGTGATTAACTGTATTACAAGAAATTGGGTTCATACTTGATGACTTTCAAAAATTTGCCATCTTCTCACGTAACACAAATGCCTAACATTTTTTGGCATTTGATTACATTTCTTGTGAAATTTCTGCTGTTGAATTTTTACTATGTTTTAGAATTTTTTTTGTTTTGAGTTGAAATTTCACTGTGTTGCCCAGGCTGCTCTTGAACTCCTGGCCTTAAGTTGTCCTCTCACCTGAGCCTCCTGAGTAACTGGGATTATAGGCGTGTACCACCATGCACAGTTTGTGTTTTAGATTTTGTCAAATGCCTTTCCTGTATCTGTTTCAGTGAATGTATGCTTTTTCTCCTCTGTTACGGTAAAATACATAGGTTGATTTTTGAATGTTAACTCAACTTTGCATTCCTGGGGAAAGCCCTCTTGATCATGGTGAATTACTTTTTAATACATATTACTGGATTTAATTTGTTAAAAAATTTTAAAGGAATCGTGCGTATATATTTATAAAGAATATTGGTCTGTAGTTTGTTTTCTTTCTTTCTTTCTTTCTTTTTTTGAGACACAGTCTTGCTCTGTTGCCAGGCTGGAGTGCAGTGGTGTGATCTTGGCTCACTGCAACCTCCAGCTCCTTGGTTCAAGCGATTCTCCAGTTCTCCTGCCTCAGGCTCCCAAGTAACTGGGATTACAGGCACGTGCCACCATGCCTAGATGATTTTCATATTGGTAGAAACGGGGTTTCACCATATTGGTCAGGGTGGTCTCGATCTCCTGATTTCATGATTTGCCTGCCTCGACCTTCCAAAGTGTTGGGATTACAGACATGAGCCACCGTACCCAGCCTCTAGTTTGTTTTCTTGTAATCTCTTTATTTAATTTTGTTGTTAGGGTGACGTCCTCAACTCACTTTTGGAAAGTGTTTTCCCTATTTTTGTTTTCAGGAAGAATATGTATAGAATTGGAATTATTTCTTTTTTTTGAGACGGAGTTTCGCTCTTGTTACCCAGGCTGGAGTGCAATGGTGCGATCTCGGCTCACCGCAACCTCCGCCTCCTGGGTTCAGGCAATTCTCCTGCCTCAGCCTCCTGAGTAGCTGGGATTACAGGCACGCGCCACTATGCTCAGCTAATTTTTTGTATTTTTAGTAGAGACGGGGTTTCACCATGTTGACCAGGATGATCTCGATCTCTTGACCTCGTGATCCACCCGCCTCGGCCTCCCAAAGTGCTGGGATTATAGGCTTGAGCCACAGTGCCTGGCCCGGAATTATTTCTTAAATGTTAGGTAGAGTTTGCATTGATGCCATCTGGGCCTGGAGGTTTTTTTGTGAGGTTTTTGAACTGGAAATTCAATTTCTTTAATGACTTACCTTTTGAGTGAACTTTGGTAGCTGTGTCTTTCAAGGATTTGTCCATTTTATTTAAGAGGTCAGTCTTTTTACATTTTAGCTTTTCTAGCAGTTATGTAGTATTTTCTCTTTTTGTTCTAAATTGTATTTCCATGATGAGCATTTTTCATATCCTGTTGGATATGCATGCATCTTTTAAGAAGTATCATTTCAGGGCCAGGTGCGGTGACTCATGCTTGTAATCCCAGGACTTTGGGAGGCTGAGGCGGGTGGATCTCTAGGTCAGGAGTTCGAGACCAGCCTGGTCAATAGGGTGAAACCCCACCTCTACTAAAATACAAAACATTAGCTGGGTGTGGTGGCACGTGCCTTTAGTCCCAGCTACTTGGGAGGCTGAGGCAGGAGAATTGCTTAAATCCAGAAGGCAGAGGTTGCAGCGAGCTGAGATCGTGCCGCCGTACCGCAGCCTGGGCAACAGAGTGAGACTCTGTCTCAAAAAAAAAAAGGTAGTATCAGTTAAAATATTTTTGCCCATTAAAAATAAACTCTTTATTTTAGATTTATAGGAAACTTGCCAAGATAATTCCGAGAGTTCCCACATACCTTTCATCTGGTTTTCCCTAATGTTAACTAATCTTATGTAACTATGGTACATTTGACATGGTATGTGGTTAAAAAAAAATTGACATTGATATGATATTATTAACTATGGAGTTTATTCACATTTCACCAGTGTTTCCATTAATGTCTTTTTAAAAATGAATATACTTTTAATTTTAGAACAGTTTTAGATTGATAGAATTATCACAAAGTTAGTACAGGGACTTACCCTATATGCACCACACCCAGTTTCTCCTGTTATTATCTTACCTTAACATGGTACATTTTTTATAATTGATGAACCTATACTGATAAATTATCATTAAACAAAGTTCATGCTTTATTCAGTTTTTTTCAGCTTTTACCTAATGTTCTTTTTCTAGTCCATAACCCTATCCATGAAAACATACTGCAGATAGTAATAGTAATCACGCTTCCTTAGATTCTTCATGATTGTGAAAATCTTTCAGACTTTTCCTATTTTTGATGACCCTTACAGTGTTGAGGACTTTGACAGGGCAGGTATTTTATAGAATATTCCTTGATTAGGATTTGTCTGATGTTTTTCTCTTGATCAGACCGGGTCCTGATTCCTATTTTTGTTGCAGTATTTAGTTCAGGATACCACACTGGATTTTGTCATCATGTTTTCCTAGTCTTCTTCAATCTATGTGTTTCTCTGTTTTCCTTTTTAAAATCACTCTGACTAATCACTGTTGATACGAACCTCAGTCATTTGGTTAAGGTAGTATCTCCCAGTACCAAGTTCCCTTTCTGTACTCTGTTTTTTGAAAGCAAGTTACTGAAGTTGCTAAGTCAGCCTATAATCCAGAGGAAGGGAATTAAATTCCACCTCCTGGATGGGGGAATATCTACATATGTTATTTAAAATTCTTTGTGAGGAAGATGTGTCTCTTCTCCCACCATTTATTTGTTTCTTTAATCAATTACTAGTGTGGACTCATGCATGTTTATTTTATACTTTGGGTTATAATCCAGTGCTATGTTATTTATTTTCTTGCTCAGCTTTTGGATTTGGCCATTGAGAGATCTTTCCAGTTGGCTCTTATGTCCTTTGATATACCCCTATCATTTTATTTGTTCATTTGTTTTTAAAATACTTCCTTACTCCTTGGCACTATATGATCCAATCTCATCTTATGTTTTTCCCATCCCAGCCCTAGAATTAGCCATTTCTCCAGGAGCCCTGTTCCTTTTGTTTAATAATGATATTTAGAAACAAGATTTGGGCCTGTTGCCACTAGGTTGCTTGTAAGACCTCTCAATGGACAGAGCTATGCATGCATATGTTTCTGTCTCTCTGTATATTAAATTGAGGTAATATTAATCATTTACACTCTCATGCCACAAAGTGCATTCTAGTCATCTTCTTCATGTTGTTTATTTGTATTATCTTTTTCTATAGTGAGAAACCTGGCTCCCATTATCTGTAGTTTATTTACTTATTTGTTCAGTCCTAGAAACATGTAAAGTAATTTCAGATTTGTTCTCTATCTCACTCCCACTGTCTTCTTTAAGGAGATTAAGTCTTGCTGTGTCACCCAGACTGAAGTGCAGTGGCACGATCAATAGCTCACTGTAGCCTCAAACTCCTAGGCTCAAGTTATCCTCCTGCCTCAGCCTTCTAAGTAGCCACCATGCCCAGATAATTTTTTATTGTTTTGTTGAGATAATCTTGCTATGTTGCCCAGGCTGATCTTGAACTCCTGGCCTCAAGCAATCCTCTCACTTCAGCCTCCTGAAATTTTTTCTCATTTTTAATTCAGATTTTTGTCTTCTTATTTTGGGCTTGTAAGTATACGTGTGTGTTTCTATATACAAATCCTTTTTCTGTTATGTGATGTGTGTTAGGAATATTTTCTTTTTGGTCTGTGTCTTGCCTTTTTGTATTCTCAACAGTATTTTCTAAAGAGCAAAAGTTCTGAAGTTTGATGAAGTCCAGTGTATTTAGTTTTAATTTTTTATGTTTAAGGATTTTTGTTTTCTTCATAAGAAATATTTGAGATATTTGCCTAACCCAAGGTCAGAGGAATTTCCTCCTATGTTTTGTTCTAGTAGTTTAATAGTTTTGGGCTTTACATCTATATCTATAATGTACTTCTATTATAGTTCATTGTTTTGTATCAGATAAGTAAGGGTAATTTTTTCCCCCTGCATGGATATCCAGTTGATTTAGCATCATTTGTTGAATAGTCTTTTCTTTTCATTCTCCATTTAATTGCCTGGAGATGTTTGTTCAAATTCAGTCGATCATATATATGTTCATCTATTTTTGGATTCTCTGTTCTGTTCTGTTGATCTGTGCCTGTATTTCACCAATACCAAACTCACTTATTATTGTAGATCTGTCATCTTAAAACTTGATAGGGTAAGTTTTCCAACTTTGTTATTTTTAAAAACTTCTGTGGTTTTTCTAGATTCTTTATATTTCCGAGTGAATTTGAGAATCAGTTTGTCAATTTCTACCAAAAAAAAAAAAAAAAGAGAGAGAGACCTGCTGAAATTTTGATAAGAAGCAGTAGATAAAATTATGGAGAATTGCTATCTTAACAATGTTGGGTCCTTCAATCCGTGAACATGGTGTTTATCTCTTTTACTTAGATTTCTCTCTAATTCTCTTTATTATGTCATAACTTTCACTGTAGAGATTTTGGACATCTTTTGTTAGAGTTATTCCTAAGTGTTTTATGGGAGTTTTTTTTTTTTGGCAGGGGAGGCATTATTGCAAGTGGAATTGTTTTTTAATTTTTATTTCTCATTTGTTTGCTGCTTGTTTGTAAGAATACAATTAATTTTAACTTATTAATCTTCTATCTTGTGATCTCGTTATATTAACTTATTCATTATACTAGTTATTTATAGTTTTTTGCAATTTTCTATGTAAACAATCATAACTGCAAACTTGAACAGTTTTATGCCCTTTATTTGATTTTCATCCAGTACAATGTTGGAAAAAAAAATAGTAAGAACAGGAATCCTCACCTTGTTCCTGGTTTTAAGGAGAAACAATTCATTGTTTCTCTGTTAAATGGAATACTAGGAATGCCCTTCATTAATTTTAGCAAATTCCCTCTTATTCCTAGTTTCTGAGAGTTTTTATCATGAATAGATGTTGAATTTTGTCAAGTGGTTTTTCTATATCCATTGAAATGATCATATGATTTTTTTCTTTATTCTCTTAATATGATGAACTTTTTGGTTTATTTTCAAATGTTTAACATTGCATTTGTGGAATAAACCTAAATTGATTTTGATATATACTTATTTTTGTATTTTGTTGGATTTGTTCTTATAAATTTTTTCCCTTCATATCTTCTTGGATTTGCTTTGGTAATAATTTAAGGAATTTTGCACCTATATTTATTAGGGATATTGTGATACAATGTTTTGAATTGCTTTATCAGATTTTGGTAGCAGGATTATGGTAGCCTGGCAAAATTAGTTGGGCAGTGTTCTTTTTTTCTTACTCCATCTTGCCCAGAAGCAGAAATCTGGACCTTTTAAATATTTTCTAGTTCTCTGCTTATAATTCATATCCTTTTATTCACTCTAAGAATATTTCAATTTTTGTCAACATATTTATGAGAGTGCCTTTAAAGTTTTTGGTAATTCTAACATCTGGATCATCTTGGAGTTGACATATGTTGGTTTTCTCTTCCCTAGAGAGTGAGTCACATTTTCCTGACTCCTCATATACTGGGTAATATTGCATAGTATCCTGGACATTGTGAATGTAATTTGGTGGAATCTCTGGATTTTGTTACTTTGTTCCAAAAAATGTTGATATTTTTATTTTAGCAGATAGTTAACTTCCTTAGGATCAAACTGTCATGCCTGCAATCAACACTGGCTCAGATTTCAGTGTAGTTTTTACCCGTAGGCAGAAGCTTCTTTCTGTTTCATGCATGTGTTATGTAGGATTCAGGCTGAGACTTGGGTTGAATTTAAACAGAATTTGGGGTGCCCATTTTCTGCCTTCCTCCATTCTGGCGTGCTTGATTGCTTCATCTGTTTTCCCTGGTTTCCTTGGTCAGAAAGAAAGTTGACTTTCTTTTGGAGTTTGCAGCCACCCTCAGGGAAAAGCCACACTGAAAAGGGGAAATTCACTTTGTTGGTTGCTTATGCCAGCTTCTGACTCACCTCCAAAATATGCGTGCCATTATCATTCTCAGGAACCCTCAAGTAGCAGATTTTTGTATTTTATCCGTCGTCAATATCTGTTATCCATAGTCTGTATCCTCTGCGAGAGGACCAGTTTGTTGCATACTCATTCTTTTACACCAGAAATCCAAAATCTAAAACACACCAATAAGCATTTTCCTTGAGCTTCATGTTGGTGCTCAAAGTTGTCATTTTGGACTTCAAATATTTGGATTTGGAATACTCAATTTATCATATGTTATTTATACGTTAGTCATCTTTCTGAAATGAATGTTTAACGTTTCCCATGTTTTTTTTTTTTTATGCCAAAGACTCATAAATAGGAATGTGTGTATCTGTGATTTTCAGTTCATGTATAGTGTTGTATAAAAACACTAACATCTAATTAAAAGTAATCTATTGGAGATATATATGTGACATTACACTGGGAGTAAACAGGTAAATAGAACACTGAATCCCATTAGAAGATTGTGGAACATTAAGATCTTTGAGCATTCAAATTCATCTAATTCATCTTTGATGCATTAGAAAGGAAACAGAACTAGATCCTACATAGGTAGGGTTTGTTTACTCATTTGAAATTGGAGCTGGCCGGGCGTGGTGGCTCACACCTGTAATCCCAACACTTTGGGAGGCTGAGGTGGTTGGATCATGAGGTCAAGAGATCAAGACTATCTTGGCCAACATGGTGAAACCCTGTCTCTACTAAAAATTCCAAAGTTAGCCGGGCATAGTGGCACGCGCCTGTAATCCCAGCTTCTTGGACACTGAACTAGGAAAATTGCTTGAACCCAGGAGGTGGAGATTGCAGTGAACTGAGATCGTGCCAATGCACTCCAGCCTGGCGACAGAGTGAGACTCTGTCTCAAAAAACAAAAACAAAAACAAAAGAAATTGGAGCCAAAAATTCTGGTTTTGAATGACTTGATATATTTCTGTAAATGAGCCAGTTTCTGTACATGGACCATAACACAAACACTATACACATGCCTTCTCATATTAATGTAGTATTTAGATTAACTTATAACTTTAGTTCTTTAAATCTAGAAAATATATTCCTGTTTTCTAGATTTCTGCACATAGACCATAACACAAACACTATACACACGCCTTCCCATATTAATGTAGTATTTAGATTAGCTTGTAACCTTAGTTCTTTAAATCCAGAAAACATATCTTAGTATGTACCCTGGAATAGAGCAGGTTAACCTCCTAGCCAGGGATATCCCTGTGTTCTCTGAAGATTAGCTTTTCTTTTAGTCTATTTTCTTTCTCTGCCCAGGTAGAGTTCAATTTACATATTTTATGGAAAAATTCACATTATGGAAGTTGAACACCTTGCTCTTTGTGGGAAAAGATAGCTTCCTAAAGATTTTACCTATCTTTTTCCTCAGTGATGTAAGAACACCTTAGGCTTCTTGATTATACTATTGCATTGCTAAAGGAAACTTAGATTGTTTCTTCATTCCTTTTTCTTTCATAATAAACAATCTCATTGACTTTTTTTCCAATTATTTTTATGGCAAAATACATATAAGATTTATGATCTCATTTCATTTTTAAATGGACAGCCCAGTGGCATTAAATACCTTCATACTGTCATTCAACCATCATCACCGTCCATCTCCAGAAGTCTCTTAAACCGAAACCCTGTACCCATTAAACACTAACGCCTTGCTTCCTTCTACTCCCAGCCTCTGGCAACTACCATCCTACTTTCTATCTCTGGGACTTTGACCGTACTCTAAGTAACTCATTTAAGTGGAATCATGCAGTATATACCTTTTTATGGCTGGCTGTTTCACTTGGCATAATGTCCTCAAGGTTCATCCATGGTGTAGCATATTGCAGAAATTTCCCTCCTGATTAAAGCTGAATAATCTTTCATTGTATGTATATACCATATTTTGCTTATCCATTCATTTATTGATAGACTCTTGGGTTGCTTCTGCATCTTAGAACCTTATGGACTTCTGGTTTCTGTTTTTACAGTGGGTTGGCAGGGCAAAATGGCTTTTATCTCCAGTACCTACATTCATTGAAAGTAGAGACCATTTCTCATTCATCTAGAAGCATGTAGTAGGGCCTTTATTAATGCTTGTTTTGTTCAGGAACATTGTTTAGGAACATTCTTTGCAAAGGCATATTTCATAGGCCTTTCAAGCCAAATATAGTAATGATTGGAAATAAGTTTTTCTGCTGTTTTCTTGGCTTGAATGTCTTTAACAGATGATCATACCATCTGTTTAGAATCAGTATTTCAGGGATGAGTAAGAAAGCATCTTGGGTGAGAAATGATTGCTGTAAGTACTTTTAACACATTGCCAAAAATCATTTTCCATGCCCGTTGCTTCAACAAGGCCATACCATGATGTATCTCACTGAGTTCCCAGACTTCCCCATTGTCTGTAAATCAAATCAAGATACTTACTTTTTCCTTTTAAAGTTTTCTGTCGGCTTATCTTTGCTCCTGGTAACCTCTTTATTTAATTGATGAGTTTTGTAGTTACAATTTTAATTGTTTACTTTATACCTTAGGAAGGATATAAAAATTGACTAGCTATAACCAAATTGCTGTTTGCTTAATATTTATGCCATGAGTATTGTTGACACTGTTTGATAAAGACCAGGAGAGAAGGGCATGCATATTCATAGTGCAGTTAATTGTGTGTGTATGCACATGCGTTGAGGCACATACATACTCATTTTGGGGACAGAATTTCAGATTTGTATCTGGAAGTAAGTCCAGGCAGGCATTTTGGAGAAAAAAAGAGGCTGAGTAAAGTTTAAGCAATGGTTTGATGTAATATTTATATGGAAATGTAAGTTAAACAAATTTAATTGTGTCTTTGGTAGAATGGGTCAGGGATTTTGTTTAATTAAATGTGTATTCAGTAAAATTGATATTTAATATGACTTAAAAAGTAAACTTTCTTTTTCAAGGTAGTTTTAGATTTATAGAAAAAGTAGGCAGAAAGTACAGAGCTCCTATATGCCCCACCCCGTCCCCAGTTTCTTCTGTTATAATATCTTGTACTAGTGTGGCACATTTGTTATATTGACTAATATTAATACATTATTATTAACTAAAGTCCATAGTTTACATTAGGGTTTGCTCTTTATGTTATACAGTTCTGTGAATTTTGACAAATGTATTATGTTTCCACCATTACAGTATCAAACAGAATAGTTTCACTGCCCTAAAAATATCCAGTGCTCCATATGTTCATCCTTTTTTCCCTCCTCTGGGAACCTATCTTTTTACTGTCTCTATAATTTTGCCTTTTCCAGAATTTCATGCGGTAGGAATCATACAGTATGTAGCTTTTTCAGACTGGCTTCTTTCATTTAGCAGTATACATTTGCAATTTCTCTTAAGATGGGTTGATTATTTCTTTTTATCACTGAATAATACTCCATTGTATATGTACCACAGTTTATCTGTTGACCTATTGAAGTATATCTTGGTTGCTTCCAAGTTTTGGCAATTATGAATAAAGTTGTTGTAGACATTTGTGTGTAGGTTTTTACGTAAACATAAGTTTTCAATATCCAGGTTAATATATAAGAGTATGATTGCTAGATTGTATAGTAAGCCTATTTTAGCTTTGTAAGAAACTGCCAGACTCTCTGCCAAAGTGGCTGTACCATTTTGCATTCCCACCTTCAGTGAATGACAGTTCGTGTCGTTCTGTATCTTTGCCAGTATTTGGTGGCATCAGGGTTTTGGATTTTATTCTAATGGGTACGTAGTCATATCACATTGTTGTTTTAACGTGCATTGATGAGATGCTTGTTCAGTTCTTTGTTGCATTTTTTTGCATTTTTGGTAGAGATGGGGTTTCGCCATGTTGGCCAGGCTGGTCTCGAACTCCTGACCTCAGGTAATCTGCCTGCCTCGGCCTCCCAATGTTGTGGGATTACAGACGTGAGCCACTGTGCCCTGCCAGGGTTGTTTATTTTCTTATTGTTGAATTTTAAGAGTTCTTTGATGCCAGGTACAGTGGGTCACGCCTGTAATTCCCAGCACTTTGGGAGGCTGACGTGGGAAGGTTCCTTGAGCTCAGGAGTTCGAGACCAGCATGGGCAACATAGTGAGACCCTGTGTGTATTTTTTTTATGAGAGTTCTTTGTGTATTTTAGATACCAGTTCTTTATCAGATATATTTTTTATATAGAATTTCTCCCAATCTGTGGCTTGTCTTTACTCTTAAAATGGTGTCTTTTAAAATGGTGTCTATTAAAAAATAGATTTTAATAATTTCCAAGACACCAATTTCTTTTTTCACGGATCTTGTTTTTGGTGTTGTGTCTAAAAAGTTATCCCCAAACCCAGAGTCTTCTGTACTTTCTCCTATGTTATCTTCTAGAAGTATTAATTTTAATTTCATATTTAGATCTGTGAGCCGTTTTGAGTTAATTTTTTGTGAAGGGTGTAGGATCTGCATCGAGATTGATTACTCCCTCCTCCCCCTCCCTCTGTTTCTTCTGTCCTTTCTTTTTTTGCATGTGGCTGTCTAGTGGTGTCATCATTTGGTGAAAAGACTATCCTTTCTGCATTGAATTGCTTTTGTTTCTTTGTCAGAGATTCTTTGACTTAGGTATATTTCTGGGCTCTCTGTTCCATTTGATTGATCTGTTTGTCTGTTCTTTTACCCATACCACCCTGTCTTGATTACTGTAGCTTATGGTAATTCTTGTCTGGCTACTGTCAGTCTTCCAGCTTTGTTCTTCTTCTTCAATATTGTATTGTGTATTCTTTTGCCTTTATATAAACTTTAGAATCAGTTTTTATATTAACAAAATAATTTTATGGATAATTGGATAATTGGATTCCACTTGTTCATTGCTGTTACAGAGGAAGACATCTTTTTTTATACATATTAATTCTATATCCTGCAATCTTGCTATAATTGCTTTTTCCAGGAGGGTTTTTTGTTTTGTTTTGTTTGTCAATTCTTTGGGATTTTCTATATAGACAGTAGTAGTATCTGCAGATAAAGACAATTTTATTTCTTCTTTCTCAATCTGTGTAGCTTTTCTTTCTTTTTCTTGTCTTATTTCATTAGCTAGGACTTATAAAGTATAACTATGTTGAATAGGAATCAAAGGGGACATCCTTGTCTTGTTCTCAGAATTGGGGTATAAGCATCTAGTTTCTTACTATTAAGTATGCTGTTAGCTGTAGGTTATTTGGTAGATTTTCTTTACCAGTTAAGGAAGTTCCCCTCATTTTCTATTTAGCTGAAAGTTTTTATCATGAATCGTTGTTGGATTTTGTCACATGCTTTTTCTGCATCGACAATATGTGTGATCATATTATTTTTTTCTTCCTTAGCCTGTTGATGTGATGAATTATATTAATTGCTCTTTGAATGTTGAACCAACCTTGCCTATCTGGGATAAATTCCATGTGGCCATGTTGTGTAATTATTCTTATACATTGTTGGGTTTAATTTGCTAATATTTTGTAGTGTCTTTATCTGATTTTGGTGTTAAGGTGATGCTTGCTTCAAAAAATGAGTTACCAAGCATTCACTACTTCTCATTTCTGGAAGAGATTCTGAAGAACTGATATTGTTTCTTATTTAAATATTTGGTAGAATTCACTGTGAAACCAACTAGACCTTTTTTTTTTTTCTGTTTTGGAAGGTTGTTGATTTAATTTCTCTCTCTTTTGTTTTTTTGTGACAGGGTCTTGCTCTCTTGCCCAGGCTGAGTACAGTGGCATGATCATGGCTCACTCTAGCCTTGAACTTGTGAGCGCAAGTGATTCTTTCACCTCAGCCTCCTGAGTAGCTGGGGCTACAGGTGCATGCCACTGTATCCAGCCAATTTTGTTATTTTTTATTTTTATGGACGGGGTCTCACTGTGTTGCCCAGGCTCGTCTCCAGCTTCTGGGCTCAAGCAGTCCTCTCACCTGGGCTTCCCAAAGTGCTGAGATTATAACCATGTCCAGCCTAATTTCTTTATTATCTCTTTCTCCTACTATGAGTTTTGGTAGATTGCCTTTAAAGAATTGGTTCATATCATCTAAATTATCAAACTTCTGAGCATAGAGTTGTTTGTAGTATTCTTTATTCTTCTGATGTTTGTGAGATCAATTGTGATAACCCCTCTTTCTTCATATTAGTAATTTTTGCCTTTTCTCATTTTTCCTTGAATAGTCTGGCTAGAGTTATTTTTTGTTTTTTGTTTTTTAAATGGAGTTTCACTCTTGTTGCCCAGGGTGGAGTGGTGGAGTGCAATGGCATTATCTCGACTCACTGCAACCTCTACCTCCCAGGTTCAAAGGATTCTCCTGGCTCAGCCTCCCAAGTAGCTGGGATTACAGGTGTCCACCACCATGCCTGGCTAATTTTTCCATTTTTAGTAGAGATGGGGTTTTACCATGTTGACCAGGCTGGTCTTGAACTCCTGATCCCAGATAATCCACCTGCCTCAGCCTCCCAAAGTGCTGGAAGTACAAGTGTGAGCTACTGTGCCCAGCCCTGGCTTGAGTTTTATGAATTTTATTTACCTTTCCAAAGAACCAGTTGTGGTTTCATTGATTTTTCTCTATTGGATTTATTCTGTTTGGATTTAACTAGCTTCTTGCATATGTAGATTTCTTTCTTCTGCCTAATTTGATAAGCTCAGGTCCCTGAGGCCTTATTTTTTCTTTTAAAGGCTATTTTCTCTCTGTTGTTAAAATTGGTAGTTTCAACTGTTCTGTTTTCAGTTCACAGACTCTTCTCTGCTCCTCCATTCTGCCATTGAGCCCATTCACTGAGTTTTTGTTATTTTTAGTTCTAAAATTTCCGTTTGGTTCTTTATATCTTCAGGTTCTTTGCTGAGACTTTCTAGTTTATTTTTTTCTACTTTTTCATTTGTTTTAAGCATGTTCTTAATTGCTGTTGAAGCATTTTTATGTTGGCTAATTTCAGCTCTTTATCAAATAATTGTAACACGTCTCTCAGGTCAGTTTTGGCATCTGTTGCTTGTCTTTTTTCATTTTCTTTGACCTTTTCCTGGTTCTTGATGTGGGGAGTGGTTTTTGATTGAAGCTTGGACATTTGGGGCATTATGTTTGAAGTCTCTGGATCTTATTTAAGCCTTCTGTTTTAGCTGGCTTCCTCTGAGACCTCTCTGGTAGGGGAAGGAAGAGGTACCATTTTATTACTGCTAGATGAGTATAGAAGTCCAGATTCCCTATGCAGCTTCCATTGACCCCTTAGTGGCAGGGGAGAAAGCTCCCCTTCCCTTAATTAATGCTGACAAGTAGTGACTCCCCACTAGGCCTCCAATGCTACCTTCTTAGCTGGGAGGAGTAGGAGTGCCTTGTTACTTCTCCCCAAATGTCTTCCACTGGTATCACAGAAAGGAGGGTGGCCGCATTAGCGCTGGGTGGTAGGGAAAGTTACTCTCCACTAGGCCTTCTTTAATATCACCCCATTGAGGATGGGAGAGGGTTATCCCATTACAGACAGGTGGGTGGTAAAAGTCCAGGATCCCCATGTGATGTGAGTAGATACCACATGGGACTCGGTTGGTTACTGCCTAGCAGGGATGAAAACCTGAGGCCTCTGCTTGGCCTTCTTTGAAACAGGTAAGGGGTTAGAGCACCTTGGTTTGGTTTGGCAAACATGAAAATCTAGTTTTTGTTTATATGGATTTGCCTATTCTGGACATCTCATGTAAGTGGAGCCACATAGTGTGTGGCCTTTTAAAACTGGAGTCTTTAACTTAGCATAATCTTTTTAAGGTTCATCCATGTTGTAGCGT
The DNA here is from genome assembly GCF_030222135.1 of Aotus nancymaae. Taxonomy (NCBI): domain Eukaryota; kingdom Metazoa; phylum Chordata; class Mammalia; order Primates; family Aotidae; genus Aotus; species Aotus nancymaae. The sequence goes on from NW_026988473.1 coordinate 59,842,317, forward strand.
TTGTCAGTACTTAATTTCCTTTTGTTACAAAATAGTACTTGATTGTATGGATAGGCCACATTTTATTTATCCTTTCATCAGTTGGTGGACATGTGGGCTGTTTATGTTTTTTGACTTTTATGAGTAATGCTGCTGTGAACATTTGTGTTCAGGTTTAAGTGTGGACATGTGCTCAGTTCTCTTGGTATATACCTAGAAGTGGAATTGCTGGGTCTTATGGTACCTCTGTGTTTAACTTTTTGAGAACTTCATTTATTTGTTATTAAGTTTTAAAAATCTTACTGTATTGTGGCATCAGGGAAGGGACTGAGATATTTTGTATAGTGTCTGTTGGGTCCCCAGACTTAAGATTTACTTTTATTCTTTGTTTATATCTCTATGATTTTCATTAAAAGGATGGTGCTGATAATTAAGTTACTCAAGAGTTCCATAAGTTTGATGAGTATTAAAGTGCTTTAAATCATTATTTATTTTTAAACATTGAGTGTATAATTATTCATAGTCATGACATTTATATTCATAAATATACCTGTGATTTTATTTATTTAGAAAAAAAAAAGTGAATGCCTCCAATTAAAAATTTTGGTGCTTCAAAATGAACTGGAACGGCAGAAGAAAGCTTTGGGACAGGAGGTGGCATTACTGCATAAGCAGCAAATTGCATTACAGGACAAAGGTGAGTAGAAATACCATACAAACAGCCTAACTTCCACATTCAGTAGTTTTCCTTTCTTCTTCTTCACAAGCTCAAAGAGTCATTTTTTTGTGTGTGTAAATGCAGCCACACATCACGTAATGGCAGGGATGTATTCTGAAAATGCATCCTTTGGTGATTTTTCTTGTTGAGCTACCATCATAGAGTATGCTTACACAAGCCCAGATGGTATAGCCTACTACATACCTAGGCTGTATGGTATCGCCTATGGCTCTTAGGCTACAAACTTGTACAGCATGTTACCATACTGAATACTGTAGGCAACTGTAACACAATGGTGAGTATTTATGAATCTAAGCATGGAATAAAAATACGATATTATAATCTTATGGGACCGCCATCAAATATGTGGTTTGTTGTTGACTGAAACATCATTATGCAGTGCATGATTGTATGGTGATAGAATTTTCTCTGATTTTTGAAGTATTTTTGCAAGTATTATGAAGTTAGTTCATACAGACGGGTGTGTACAAATCTGTATTCAAATGGTCCCGGACTTAAAATAGCTTGACTTGATGATTTTTCAGCTTTTCAATGTGCAAAAGTGATATGCGTTTAGTAGAAACCATACTTTGAATTTTGCTATTTTTCCAGGCTAGCAATATGTGGTTTGATATTTTCTTGCTATGCTAGGCAGTGGCAGTGAGGTGCAGCTCCCAGTCAGTCACGTGATCATGAGGGTAAAAAACCGGTACTCTACAATGTACTCTGTTGCCAGTGTTTTTTGGATATTGTGTTTTATGTTTTCACATCCCATCAAGTCTACAAAATGCTCATCTGTGTACAGTATTCAATGCTGTGTTATAAAATAGGCTTTGTGTTAGATGATTTTGTCCAACTGGAAGCTAATGTTAAGTGTTCTGACACCTTAAAGGTAGGCTAGGCTAAGGTTTCATGTTCAGTAGGTTAGGTCTATTAAATACATTTCAACTTATGATATTTTCAACTTTATGGGTTTGTCATAATGAGTTTATCAGGTTGTAACCCCATGGGTTTAACCTGATGTAACCCCATGGTAAGTTATGGAGAAGTTGTATACATACAGCTTGAATTTTCCCAAAGCAGACACACTCATGTGAGCAGAATCTCAGTCGAGAAGCAGGACCCGAAAACCTGGGAAGCCTTTTCATGCCTCCTTCCATTTACCACGTCTCCATCCAGACTAGGCACTGCCTTGACTCAAATCAGATCGGTTTTGCCTAATTCTGAACTTTATAGAAATAGAATCATATATGTACATATGCTGGCTTTTTTCAACATTATGTTTGTAGAGTCATTCTTACCTTCATATAGTTATAGTTTGTTCATGCTTAATGCCAAATAGTATTCCATTATATGAGTGTGAATTTATTTATCTACTCTTGCTGTTGGTTTCAGTAATTTTCATTTTGGGACCATTACAGTTAATGCTTCCATGAACCTTCTAGGTTTCTTAATGAAGAACTTTTATATGTTTCTTAATAAAAATTTTTTAGGTGTTTCAGTTGGGTAGAAACTGAGGAGTAGAATTACAGTCAAAGAATGTACATATCTTCAGCTTTAGTAGATTGTGTCCAACAGTTTTCCAATATGATTGTGCCCGTTTACCTCCCCTCCATCCAGTATTGCTCCTTCTTACATCCTTGTTAGGAATTTATACTTTTTGTATATTTTGTATTTATTGCATTTGGTAATTTGTATTTTTCATTTTAGCCTTTCTGTTGGATATGTTGTAATACTCTCTTGCAGTTTTAATTTTTATTTTCCTGAAGACTAATGAAGTTAGTCTTTCATATGTTATAAATGTTATAAACATTTCATATGTTTCTTGCTGACTGAGATACACTCTTTGGTGATACACCTGTTGAAATCTTTTGTCCATTAAAAAAAGTTTGGTTTGACTGGTTTTTTTGTAAGATTTCTTTATATGTTATGGAAATGGATTCTTTATTTGGCATGTGCTTAAAAGTCTATTCTCCCATTCTGTGGCTTGCTTGTTCATTCTTTAATGATACCTTTAAATGAACAGAAGTTCCATTTTATCAGTCTTTCGTATATGAGGTTTTTTGTGTCTATTTGCAGAAATATTTACCTATTTTAAGATTTTATAGGTGTTCTATGTGTTCTTTGAAATGCTTTACTATTTCACTTCTTACACTTTTATCTATACTTCATCTGAAATTACTCTTTGTATGTGATGTGAGGTAACAGTCAAGATTTTTTTTTCATATTAATAGTCAGTTGACCCAGCACTATTCATTGAAGATCATCCTTTCTCCATTGCATTGCAGTTTCATAAGTCAGATGACAATATGCTTGTAAGTCTGTTAAGAACTCTCTGTTCTGTTCTATCGGTCTGTTTTTCTGTTCCTTTGCCATTATTTTGCTGTTTTAATTTTTTTCATGTTATAATAGGTGCTGATATCTGTTAAAGTTTTTCAGCTTAGTTGTTTTTCTTCAAGATTACAATGGTTATTTTTGCTCATGTTATTTTCATGTGAATTTCTACATAGAAAAGAAAACTTTGCTAGGATATTTTTTTCTTAATTGTCGTACATCATTGCTGAGACTTGCTAGGATATTGACAGAACTGCATTGAATATATTATCAAATGTCATTGGGGATAATAGACATGTGTACAGTATTGAGGCTTCCATCCCAGGAAAATGATGCATGCCTTTGTTTATTAGATCTTCTTTACAAAACATTATTGAAATAAGATAGTTAATGTATGGGTCTTTCCCATGATTCATTGAATTTATTTCTATTTTTTGATGTTTTATGATACTATTGTATGTATCTTTAAATTTTATTTTTACTAGTTTCTGGTGTATAGATATACAATTAATAGATTTTTTAAAGTGGTATTGGTATTTATTATATCATGTTTAAAGAAAAATTCACCAGAAGCCTTATAGACAGATTAGTAATTGTTAATGTTAGGGTTGGAGCCCTACATCTGCAGTCTTGCTGTGGTAATTTATTTATATTCTAATTTAGTTTCATTATGTTTAAATTTTATTACAGCAAATTAAATTAGTAATGATTTTAATTATTTGTTATAAATGTAAAATATTGCAGAAAATTTAAAAATCAGATTTATAGAGATGCAATTGCCATACCATATAATTTGCCATTTTAAAGTATATAACTCACTTTTTCTTAGTTTATTCACAGAGTTATGCAATGATCACCACAGTCTGATTGTCCCACCTAAAGAAAACTCATGTGCCTTAGCAGTTATTCCATACTTCCCCTCTCCCAAATTCTAAGTAACCACTAATCTACTTTCTGTCTCTAGATTTGCCTTTTCTGGACATTTTTTATGAAAAGAATCATACAATGTTGTGGTCTTTTATGACCAACTTCATTTGTTTAGCATCTTATTTTTAAGGTTCATCCACGTTGTATCATGTATCACTACTTCATTTTTACTGCTGAATAATACATTCAGGTATATGGATATGTCACGTTTTTAAAACCCATTCATCGATTGTTGGACATTTGGCTTGTTTCCACTTTTTGTCTATCACAGATAAAGCTGCTTATGAACATTCATATACAACTATTAGTAGGGATGTTTGTTTTCATTCTTCTTAGGTACACCTGGGAGTGGAACTGCTGGGTCATGTGGGAACTCTGTTTTTAACTTTTTGAGTTACTGCCAGCCATTTTCCACAGAAGCTGTTTTACATTCCTACCAACAGTATATGAGGGTTTCAGTCTCCCCATTTTCTCACCAATACGTGTTATTATCTCTCTTTTTAGTTATAGCCATCCTAGTGAGTATAGCATTGTATCTCATTGTAGTTTTGATTCACATTTACCAAATTACTTATATGAATATTACACCTGATTTCTGTATGTTAAGTTTATATCCAAGGAACTGACTAATTAGTTCTCATAGATTGTTCTAATAATTACTTCTAATAGATTGTTTTGAATTTCCTGTGTGTACAGTCATCTCACCTGCAAATGATGGCATTATTTCTTATTTCCTAATATGTATGCCTTTGAAACTTTTTTCTTTTTTCTTTTTTTTTAGACAGAGTCTCGCTCTGTCACCAGGCTGGAGTCTGGAGTGCAGTGGCCTGATCTCAGCTCACTGCAACCTCCACCTCCCAGATTCAATCGATTCCCCTGTCTCAGCCTTCCAAGTGGCTAGGACTACAAGTGTGCGCCACCATGCCCAGTTAATTTTTGTATTATTAGTGGAGACAGAGTTTCACCATGTTGGCCAGGTTGGTCTCCATCTCCTGACCTCATGATCTGCCTGCTTCGGCCTTTCAAAGTGCTGGGATTACAGGTGAGAGCCACTGAGCCCAGCCTTAAAATGTTTTTCTTACCTGACTGTGTCGTCTGGGACATCCAGTACAATGTTAAATAGAAGTGGTGTCAGTGAATATCCTTTTCTCATTTCCAGTTTCAGTGAAAGCTTTTAATATTTCACCATTACATAGAGAGTTTAAGCTTTTTGATACTTCTTATTTTGTGGTTTACCCTTCCTGCATCCTTTATCCATTTTGTCATTTTTGCATTAACTGTTTTTTTTTTCTTTGACACGGAGTTTTGCTCTTGTTGCCCAGGCTGGAGTGCAATGGTGCGGTCTTGGCTTTCTCCCACCTCCGCCTCCTGGGTTCAAGCAATTCTCCCGCATCAGCCTCCCAAATAGCTGGAATTACAGGCGCCCGCCACCATCCCCAGCTAATGTTTATATTTTTAGTAGAGATGGGGTTTCATCATGTTGGCCAGGCTGGTCTTGACCTCCTGACCTCAGGTGATTTGCCTGCCTCAGCCTCCCAAAGTGCTGGGATTACAGGCATGAGCCACCGTGTCCGGCTGCATTAACTATTTTTTTTTTTTTAATGAATTGATAAGAGCTCAATATGTGAATTTTCATTTGCTTGCTTTTTAAATTTTCTTAAATATCAGTTTTAATGAGGTATATTTTACAAACAATCAAATTAATCAATTTAAAATACACAGTTTGATGAGTTTAACTAATGTATTCAGGCAGGTAACTACCACCACAGTCAATGATATAGAATATTTCTATCATTGTAAACATCTTTTTGGCCTCACTGTAGTTAGTTTCTTCCTCCATCAATTGGCCACTAGCAGTTACTGATGTGCTTTCTGACATTTTCCTTTTCTAGCATTTCATATGAATGGAATCATACTATATGCCCTTTTAATATCCGGCTCTTTTTCACTTAGCATAGTAGCTTTGGAATTTATGTGGTTGCATGTGTCAGGATTTCGTCTTTTCATTGCTGAGTAGTATTTGCTGTTATGTACGTACAATTTGTTTATACATTTACCTATTGATGGACATTAGGTTTGTTTCCAGTTTTGAATTATTATGGATAAAGCTGCAGTAGATATTCAAGTATAAGCCCTTATGTGGGTATATTATCTTGGTTAAATGTTAATAACTAGATGTGGGATTGCTGGGGTGTAGTAAATGTGTGTTTAACTTTCTAAATAACTACTAAGCTGCTTTGCATTTTTAACTAGCCATGTATGAGAGTTTTATTTAATTCACATCCAAAAATTAATTTTAGATTTTAGCCATGTTAGTGGGTATGTAGTGGTTTTTCATTGTTGTAATTTGTATTTCCTTGATAACTAATGTGTCTGAGCATCTTTTCTTGTGTTTATCTGTCTCTTTCCTCTGATGAAATGTCTGTTTAGATCTTTCATCTGTTTTTTGGAGGGCAGAGTGGGAGTTGTGGATGGTAACATTATTATTAAGTTGTAAGAGTTCTTTTTATATTCTGAATATGTTCTTTATCAAATAAATGATTTACATATTTTTTTCCTATCTTAACAGTGTATTTTGAGTTTATTCATCATTTTTTAAAAATTTTGCTCTTTTTTTTTCTTCTTGAGATGGGATCTCACTTTGTTGCCCAGGCTGGAGTGCAGTGGCAAGATCTTGGCTCACTGCAACCTCCACCTCTTGAGTTCAAGTGATTCTCCTCCCTCAGCCTCCTGAGTAGCTGGGATTTCAGGTTTACGCCACCACACCCGGCTAATGTTTGTATTTTTAGTAGGGACAGGGTTTCCCCATGTTGGCCAGGTTGGTCTTGAACTCCTGGCCTCAAGTGATCCACCTGCCTCAGCCTCCCAAAGTGCTGAGATTATAGGCATGAGCCACCATGCTCAGCCTTAAAAACTGTTCTATTTTAGAAATTTTTGCCTAACCCAAGGTCACTTGAGATTTTTCTCCTGTTTTCTTCTAGAATTTTTTGTCATTTTAGTTCTTACATGCCTGATTCATTTTGGTTTAATTTTTGTGTATATTATGAGCATAGGGGTCTCCTCAGCCCAGTGATACTTCTGGGATTTTTTTTTTCTTTTTGGGGAACCGGAGTCTTGCTCTGTCACCCAGGTTGGAGTGCAATGGCACAATCTCAGCTCACTGCAACTTCTGCCTCCCAGGTTCAAGCAATTCTCCTGCCTCAGCCTTCTGAATAGCTGGGATTACAGGCACCCACCACCATGCCTGGCTAATTTTTTTTTTTTTTCTTGAGACAGAGTTTCACTCTGTTACCCATGATGGAATGCAGTGGCATGATCTTGACTCACTGCAACTTTGGCCTTCCAGGTTCAAGTGATTCTCCTGCCTGAGCCTCCTGAGTAGCTGGAATTACAGGTGTGCACCACCATGCCTGGCTAATTTTTGATTTTTTTTTTTTTTTTTTTTGAGACAGAATCTTGCTCTGTTGCCCAGGCTGGCATGCAGTGGCACGATCTCAGCTCACTGCAACCTCCGCCTCCCGGGTACAAGTGATTCTTCTGCCTCAGCCTCCCAAGTAGCTGGGACTACAGGTGCTTGCCACCACACCAGGCTAATTTTTTTTTTTTTTTTTTTTTTTTTGGTATTTTTAGTAGAGACGGGGTTTCATTCTGTTAGCCAGGATGGTCTTGATCTCCTAACCTTGTGATCCATCTGCCTCGACCTCCCAAAGTGCTGGGATTAAAGGCATGAGCCACTGCGCCCGGCCTAATTTTTGAATATTTAGCAGAGATGGGGTTTCACCATGTTGGTCAGTCTGGTCTTGAACTCCTGACCGCAAGTGATCTGCCCACTTCCCAAAGTGCCGGGATTACAGGTGTGAGATACCATGTCCAGCCACTTCTGGAACTTTTTTTTGTGTTTGTTCACCCTCTGCATTGTGGCCTGGAAACATTCCCAATGCAGGGAGTTGGAGCAGTTATAGGGCTCACCTAGCTTGTTTTCCTTCTCTCAGAAATCACTTTACTAGGCTGCCTGTTATCTATTGTCTGAAAACTATTATTACATATCATTTTGTATGACTTTCTAGTTGCTTACAGTAGGAGGAAACTCTGATGTGTATTATTCCATCAGTCAGAAATAGAAGTCTTTTTCCTTTGCTTTTTGATCTCTATCCTTGCTTTTATGAAAACACACTTTACTGATCTCTCCTTGGTTTAGTTCTTTTGGTTCTTCAAAGACATGCTCAAATACTACCTCTCCTTGAGGCATTTTTCTCCCTCAGATAAAAGTTTCTTGCTCCTTCTTCTGGATCCCTGTAGCATTTTGATGTCATCTTATCTTCCCACTTAGTGGGCAAGCCCTTTCTGGGAAGGGACTTTGCATTTTTATGTTGGTATCCTTCTCGGTGCCCAGCCCAAGAAGGTTCTCAGTGAGCATTACCACGGCATGAATCTTTGAGGGGCTTTCATATAGGTCATGTGCTGTGAATTATTTATCCTTATTTTATTTGTTGTATCCTTTTATGGTTTCCTGGTTAGTTTTCAGTATATTTCATAGTTGAGATTGATGGATAAGTGAGACGTAATGGGAAAAGTGTATTTGTAACGTGAATAAAGTAAGTCATTTTTAGCAAGTTTTAAATTTTTGACCTATATGAAATATAGGTTACATTGCAAAGAATAATTTTTTAAATACGATTTTTCTTTATTTCAGTAATTTTAGAAAATAAGTTTTTAAAGGAAGAGGCTTTGATTTATAATGCCTTGTTTCACACCTGACTTCATTGTTTACCAGTTGTGTAACCTTGTCCAGTAACTTAAGTGTTATCTCTACAGTGGGGTTAACAATAATACTTAGAATGTCTCACTGAGTTTTAACAGGCTTCCAGGTTGTGCTGATGTTGCTGGTCTGTGGACCACATTTTGTGTAGCAAGAATGTGTATGATATGATGATCAGATAAGTTATAAAAATGAAATGGTCTTATAAAAATAGGAACAAAACACCATCTGTTTTATTCCTATGTCATATTCTGGTGGGTTTCTGTACCATTTAAGATAAAAGTCCTGACTCAAGATAACTTACAAAGGCCTCCAGTGGCTCACCTCAACCTGAATGCTTCAACCACATAGAACTTCTTTTAGTTACTTAAGTATGCTTTGTTCTATCTTACCTGCATTCAGGCCTTTGCCTAAATGTTTTTTTCACCAAGAAACTCACTGGCTCCCTACTTTTTCTCCGCCCACCCCTAGGTTATATACTACTGTGTGTTGCCATAGCACCCTATATATTTTCCATGATAGCACTTGGTTAGTCTGTCTCCTTCTCTGGAGAGATTCTGAGGGCAGGCACTGTCCAAGGCTACATTAAATCCTCATATCTTTTAGGCATGGTATAATATATAGTACACGTAGAATAAATATTTGCTGAATGAATGCATCATACTTAGGCTTGTTGGTATCATGTCATGGGTATCATTACTAAAGAAAGACTTCTTGGCCGGCTGCGGTGGCTCACGCCTATAATCCCAGCACTTTGGGAGGCCGAGGTGGGTGGATCACGAGGTCAAGAGATCGAGACCATACTGGTCAACATGGTGAAACCCCGTCTCTACTAAAAATACAAAAAAATTAGCTGGGCGTGGTGGCGCACGCCTGTAGTCCTAGCTACTTGGGAGACTGAGGCAGGAGAATTGCTTGAACCCAGGAGGCGGAGGTTGCAGTGAACTGGAGATCATGCCATTGCACTCCAGCCTGGGTAACAAGAGCGAAACTCCGTCTCAAAAAAAAATAAAAAAATAAAAAAATAAATAAATAAATGAAAGACTTCTCTAACTTCTAGTTTAGCATTCATGTGGGAAGACTGATAGTATTACGAGAAGACTGCAGAAAAAGTATATATTGTTTGGTAGTGATAAGTATCTGCATTCCAATACAACTTGCATATTGACATTTATAAATGAGAGTCTAAAAGAATAATGCCATTTAAAATCATGAAATATTATGATAAAGTTCATTTGTGTTTGTTAGAATGACCCCAAATAAATAGACAGTTGTTTTGTACATACAAGGTCTACTTCAAAAGATTTCATCTTCTATGAAAAGACACATTTCTTACGGTGCTTTGGAACTACCATCAACTTTTACTGTACTCACATTGCCTGCTACCTGTGGCATATATTTCTGCACCTCTTACCTTTTTAAACATTATAAGGTTTTAAAGGGTTTAGGGGCTTTTAACCTTTTCTAATAAGAGTAATAATAGTAGCAATAATGTATCCACTACAGTGCTTATTGTTATAAATATGTGATATTGTTTAATCACTACAATAACTTTATGAGGCAGATACTGTTACTATTTACCTTGTATAGTTGAGGAAACTCTATGTCAGGGTCAGAGAGGTTAAGTACCTTACTTAAATTCATATAGCTAACGAGAGGTGATGTTGTGATTAAAATCTATTGATTCCAAAACTCCCAATCACTGAATAATACTACATTTTTAAAACCAGTATGATATATAAAGCTATGGGGTATATATTATTCTAGAGTATGGTAAAAAGATAGGGAGATATAGTTCTTCAACTGTTTTGATTATACATTTGCCTGTTAGAATAGAAAAAGATCCCGAGTCTATCCTTAGATTATAAGCAAATGAACCCCTAAACAGTGATTTTTATACCATTTAAAAGACTGAGGTTTAATAATAATTGCTCATATTTAGAGAATATGAGCTTGTATTTATGTTTTATAGAATGCAAGCTTATATTAATTGTTCTTATATATAGAATATTAGTGCCAGGAAATGTCATGTTTTTCATTCTTTACCTAATTTTGTCATCACTAATAGTCCTATACATTAACGATACTATTATTAACCTCCTAATAATAAAGATACTACATATTAGTACCCAGTTTACAGATGAGGATGGTTTGTCCAAAGCCACATAACAAGTTGTGTGCCCAAAGCCACATACGTAGCAAGTTACTGCGGAGCCTGCATTCAGAGTTACTGCTGCCTAACTGTGCTACAAAGGGAGATTACAGAATTTTATAGAGATCTGTTCTAGTATTTTAATTCTGACAGCCAAGTCAGTTGCACATTCTTGAATCTCTGTTTTATCATGGAAAGAAAAAATGGTAACCCTCAAGTTAAAATGTATTTGTTATGGTGGGTTACAATTGTTTATTTTTAACACTGACTTTGTACTTCAAGTGCCCTTTTCTCACTTTTATATATGTTTTTGAGATGAGAATTATTTTGTATTCCCCTGCACTATTAGAATCCTCAGAAGGTTAGATCTAATGTTGACACTCTGGTCCCTAACATAAGTAGGAGAAAGAGTGCTGCTGTTGGCTTCACTCTTACACCTATTGTGCATGTCTGTGGGCTGTGGTGATCGGCACGGGGGAGTGGATACAGATAACCACATTTATTTACTAGCATAACCTGGTCTACTTTTTGGGGACCTGTGTTCTTCATAGTGGTTATGCTAGGTAACCAGATACATACTTATTCTTCAGTATTCTATTCTAAACATATTCTATTTTATGCTTGTGTTGAACATTTGAACATTATTCTTGTACAGTTACATAAATATACTATTTAATGAATCTTGAGCCAAGTTAAAATATTTTAGAAGCACCATAGTCACTGATATTTGCTCAACGAAGGTGAAAAAGGTATTCGTCTCTTGCATTTGCAGCTTTGGTTTAGTGTGTTTGCTGGGCAGTAGTGAAATGATTTGTTAATATGAATATTACTAGTGGTTTCTTACATACTGTGACTTGTACTTGGTGCTTATCTAGGTACTTGATTCTGAGTCCAAGAGCTCAGTTAGGATACAAAGTCAGTAATTTTGATATTTAATTGTGACTTTGCTACTGATTCTTCTGAATGACCACAAAGGAATTATTTACCTTCTACATCTTTTTACACATCTATTCAGTAAGGATAGCTCTAATAATAGTGGCAAAAGAATTAATTTGTGTAAATATTTGGAAGAAACCAGGTGCTTGTGTTTTTGTCTATAAAAATTCATTATAGCAGGATGATTTATTGGAAAGTACCAAAAAGATAATTTTTATCCATGCTGCTGACTTGCTGAGTGGTCACATAACTCCACAGGGCCTCATTACTTCACACTCATACGTTTTCCCTTCCTGTCCCTCAAAGGCAGTGGTTCTCAACTTGTGGTCTACAGCAACTTCCAGCGGGTCATGAGCTGATCTTTTCAGTATTAATGTTTATTAGTGTATATATTTTCATTTCTTGAAGGTATTAGTAGTTTAACTTAGAGTGTTTAATAAAAAACAGATTTCCCCTCATTATCTCAAGCCAAGTAATCTTCCCATTAATGAATTCTGTGTTGCTTTACAGGGTCTTTTGTCCTAACTCAACCCCCAGATCTTTGAAAAGCAACACTCTGTCAATATTAGTTTGCTGTAAACTTAGCTCCAAAAATAGTATGAAATGTTGGTTTTAAGGAAACGTGTTCAGTAGAATCTAGGTTTCTTATTGTATTAGTTTATTTTTGCATCACTATAAAGAAATAGCTGATTTTGGGTAATTTATAAAGGAAAGAAGTTTAATTGGCTTATGGTTCGTCAGGCTGTACAGGAAGCATGATGCCAACATCTGCTCCTGGTGAGGGCCTCAGAAAGCTCACGGTCACGGTGGAAGGTAAAGTGGGAGCAGGCATATCACATGGTGAAAGTCAGAGTGAGGGGGGTGGGGAAAAGTCCTATAGTCTTTTAGACAACCAGTCCTCCTCTGAACTGTAAGAGTGAGAACTCACTTATCACCTAGGGGATGGTGTTAATCCATTCATGAGGGATCCACCCCCATGTTCCAGTACTTCCCATTAGTCCTTACCTCCAACATGAGGGATCACATTTCAACATGCGGTTTGGAGGAGCACACATCCACACCATGTCACTTATAAACAGATGTTGATAAAAACCCAATAATACTTCAGTGGTGCCTGGGAAGTGGTATACACTTTACAAAAGGAGAGTTTTCCAGTCTTTGTGGGAAGAAGCTACTTTTTAATATAATTACTTTGTTAATAGTAAGGATAACTATATATATATATATATATATTACCTTACAGTTAAAAAGTGCTTATACAAAAGTGCTTATATTTGATCCTTAAAGCATCCCTGAAAGCTAAGTAGGGCATATATGAAGTATTGGGAGGTTAAATGACTTGACCAGGAACACACAGACAATTAGGAGCAAAGTTGAGATGTGGACCCAAATTTAACACAGATTTCAACTCTAAATTCTGTGCTTTTCTCAGTATTCCATACTACCTAAAACTTTACAAAATACATTCATTTGAATCCCACATAAATCACATGAAGTAGATAACTTTTATTGAAATCCTGTAACGTGCCAGATATTTTAGTTTTGGTATATCATTAATTCTTAAAATAATCTTAAGTTATCATTTTTACATTTTTTTTCCAAACAAGGAAAACTAGGGCTCAGAGACACTTTCCTGAGGTCCCAATTAAGTGACAGATCCCAATTCAAACACTGGTTTCTCTTACTTCAAAGCCTGTCTTGTTTCCACTAAACAAAATGTCATTACTGCTTTCTCTAGTATGTGTCCAGGTCAACTCACAGTTTGCTGTTTTTCGATTTGGCATGTGAAGTATTAGAGAACTCTGTTTTGCTTTGTTTATTTTTATTATAGTATGACTGAAGTGGATTTTTTCGAATGATTGCTTTAATTTGAGTCTGTCATTTTCCAAGTTTGTCCTTAAGACAAGTCATTCAACCTTTTGAGCTTATTTCCTCTTCATAAACAAAACAAAACAAAAAATTGGTCAAGATTTCTTGCAGCTCTATTAAGATTTTGGTTATCTCAGAAAGGTAGGACAGGCCGGAATGATGGTGATCTGTTCACCTTTTTTATGCATCTCTTTATTACTGTTATTATAAGTTTAATGCCAATGATATATTTTGCAGCATTTTATAAAAAGATTTTTTTTAAAAAAATCTTTGACCCAAGTGTGTCTATGACTGTCGTCTGTTTAATACTGAAAAGCCATTTGGTGGGAATGACCTATTAGAATTCCATAACTAGCCATACTTTTCTCCTATTTTACTTTGGCGTTAAGAGTAAAAACAAAGGAGAGAGATCCAAGATGGCTGATCACTAGCACCTCGGGCACGTAGCTCCCAGTGAAAGCGCAGAGAATGAGAGGACGCCACACTTTCAGACGAATATTTGTTGCTCACGGACCAGGAGATTCCCAGTGGAGGAGCCCCACGGGTCGCCAGAGCGACTCTTGTGGCCGGCGCGGTGGCTTGGCTGGCGCCTTAGCGCAGCAGCTCTAGGTGCAGAGTCCGGAGATTCCCGGGGAAGAAAAGCACCATCAATCTTAACACCGCTGTTTTGGCCGGCGCAGTGGATTGCTTAGATTTCAGCGCTGGGAATCAAAAGTTGGACGTCCGCTCAGAGACCTAGTTAGAAAGTCGGTAATTACAAAGATGACAGAGGGATAAATATATAATGAAGAGAAGAAACCAGACTAAAAAGGCAGAGAATACTCAAAATCAGAATACCTCTCCCTCTACAGGGGATCGGAATTCCTCATCAGTAATGGAACAAGGCTTAATGGAGAACGAGTGTGTTCCAATAACAGAAGCAGGCTTCAAAATGTGGGTGATAAGAAACTTCCGTGAATTAAAAGAACTTGTTTTAACCCAATGCAAAGAAACTAAGAACCTTGAAAAAAGGTTTAACGAAATGCTAACGAGAATGGACAATTTAGAGAGAAATATAAGTGAATTGATGCTGAAAAACACAGCACGAGAACTTCGCGAAGTATGCACAAGTTTAAACAGCCGAATTGATCAAGCAGAAGAAAGGATATTAGAAGTCGAGGACCAGCTCAGTGAAATGAAACGAGAAGACAAGATTGGAGGAAAAAGGATAAAAAGGAATGAGCAAAGTCTCCAGGAAATATGGGACTATGTGAAAAGACCTAATTTACGTTTGATAGGTGTACCTGAATGTGACGAAGAGAATGATTCCAAGTTGGAAAATACTCTTCAGGATATCATTCAGGAAAACTTTCCCAACCTAGCATGGCAGGGTAATATTCAACTCCAGGTAATACAGAGAACACCACAAAGATATTCTTCAAGAAGACCAACCCCAAGGCACATAATTGCCAGATTTATTAGGGTTGAAATGAAGGAGAAAATACTAAGGGCAGCCAGAGAGAAAGGTCAGGTTACCCATAAAGGGAAACCTATCAGACTTACAGCAGATCTCTCAGCAGAAACCCTGCAAGCCAGAAAAGAGTGGGGACCAATATTTAATATTCTTAAAGAAAAGAACTTTCAACCCAGAATTTCATATCCAGACAAATTAAGCTTTATGAGTGAAGGAAAAATTAAATCTTTTGCGAACAAACAAGTACTTAAGAGACTTTATCACCACCAGACCTGCTTTACAAGAGCTTCTGAAAGAAGCACTATACATATAAAGGAACAACCAATATCAGCCTTTCCAAAAATATATCAAAAAGCAAAGAGCATTAACACAATAAAAAATGTACACCAACTAATGGGCAAAACAGCCAGCTAGCATCAACTGGCAGTATTAAACTTTTGGATAAAAAGTTGGATAAAAAGCCAAAACCCATCGGTATGCTGCATCCAGACCCATCTCACATGCAACAATACACAAAGACTCAAAACAAAGAGAAGGAGGAAGATTTACCATCCAAACAGAGAGTAAAAATAAACAAATAAACAAAAAGCAGGAGATGGCAATTCTCACCTCTGATAAAGTAGACTTTAAAGCAACAAAGATCAAAAGAGGCAAAGAAGGACATTACATAATGGCAAAAGGATCAATGTAACAAGAAGAGCTAACGATTCTATAGATCAATGAGACAGAAAATTAACAAGGACACCCAGGACTTGAACTCCAACCCGGAACAAGTAAACTTAATAAACATATATAGAACTCTCTACTTCAAATACACAAAACATACATTACGACCTCACACCTATTCCAAAAGTGACTACATAATTGGAAGTAAATCACTCAGTAATCACATAGCATTTCATAGGTTTAAATGAAATATTGGTTAGCTGCTTGATTGTTATTTTCTTCCTTTATTCCTTCCTGTCTACATCATTAAGTATAATTATTGGTATAAAAGTGGTTTTCAATACCCATTACTAAATTGCATTCTAGCCTGGGCAAGAAAGCAATACTCCCATTCTCTCTCTCTCTTTCTCTTCCTTTTTCTTCCTCTTCTTCATTCTTTTTTTTCTTTCTTTCTAAAAAAAAATAAAATAAAAAGAGTAAAAACAAACACTTTATTTTTGTGACATAGTGAATAGGAGAGGTCAGATATATCAGATTTCATTGCTCAGATTTGGGGAAAGAAATTACTCTTGGTAATTTCAGTGAATAAAAAGTTGTTGCCAAAATAGAAATATTTTATGTGAAGTTCCCATCAATTGTGATAGTTTCTTACTGTCATTTCACCAAAGGGGGAAAAAAAAAGTCATTAAGGTGACCTACACATGTAGTTTGTTCTGTTTAATTAGCTTCTGCTTGGTCAGTAAATTACTGTGTCCTTTTGGTCTGCATCTCAAATAAAAGAAGAATCACACAGTATATTTAAATTGATTCTTTAATTTCTATCAAAAGGTTGTAGGTTCTATTTGAAGTTGTAAATACATTATTAAATGTTGTATAACAATTTTCTCCTTTTCTTAGGTCATGCAGTTACTCATGAAAAGTTGTTTCTCAGTTTTTAAACTCAAACTATATTTATTTGAAATGATGGCAAAATTTAAATTTTATTAGTTTGTATGTATTCTGATTTTTTAAATACCCTCTGACAGAAATTCCTAAATAGGCTTTTTTCAAAGTTATTAATATCTGACTTTCAAAAAAATGTCTGGACCTGAGGACAGATTCTCCCTGGGATTTATGTTTTTAGCACTAAAAGCCAGACAACTTGCAGCAGGGGGAGTTTAGGGGAAAAGGTAGGTAAATATGAGTCCTAAGCAAACTTCTCATTTTCTTTCAATTTCCATATAAGTATAGTAATTTATTCCAGTAATGTCTTATTTGGTTGTAGGAGTGGCAAACTGTCATATTTTAATCTCCGCCTTTTGCCATGGAAGATATAGATGTGTAGAAATATGCCTGACAGAACTGTATATTGGTTTGTCATAATTTTTTCTTCCCTTACTCCCAAAATGCGCTGGAATTGACATTTACAAAAAAATACATTTACATTTGGGTGGTTGAACATAGAAGTAAAAAGAGAGCATATGACATGTAAAGGAAGTAGGAGGAGCATTGATTTTTATTTTTCTGTATATATGCCTTTGTCACTTTATTCATCATTTGTGGAACACTTGCAAAGAAGTAGACACTGCAATTAGAGTCAAAATGGCAGGTGTGATAAATATATGACAGAAGTATATAAAGGGAGCTATAGGAACATAGAAGATGAACATATGAAAATCAGAACAACAGGTAAAGGAGGTGACACAGTGAGCCTAGAAGACTATACAGTAATCTTCTAAGCGTTAGAAGAATATACAGTATTCTAACTCAGGGGAGAAGGTGAGATCCTGGTAAAGGGAGCAGTTTATACAGAGGCATGAAGTAGATTAGGGAATTGTGAGCAATTCCAGTGAAGCTTTTTGGGGGCCGGCACAAGAATGCAAATATTAAACAAAAATGAAATTATCTCCATTTTACAGATGAGGAAAATGAAGTTCAGAGAAGTTGAAACTTGTCTAGAGTCTTGAAAGTAGCATAGGTAGGATTTTAACCTAGCTTTTTCTGATTATTAAGTTCATGGGCTTTCTAAATACAGTTCACTGCCTTCCATAGGATCTGCTTATTGTTCTTAAGAGCTAACATTAGCTCTGACCTCAGCTGTCAAGCCAATTGTGTAGAGGTATGAAACGTATCATTTTTTTGTTGTTGCCTGTTTTAAGGAAGCCTTTTAAGGAGAGAAATAAATATACTCTCTTAGCACTAAATGCAGAGAAGAATTCAGTTTCTTATGTGCAAGATATTAAATATCATAATGAAATAAAGTCAGTTGTAATTTTGCAAAAGTTACAGCAAGAAATATCTGTTAACCCTTGAGAAGGACAGCATCATAAATCATAGTACAGAAAAGGCATTTCTGCAGGGATGGAAGCTAAAGTACTCCAAGTATATTGCTTTTTGGTCATCTGACTTGATGTAGAAAACCCAGAAGAATGACAATTTATTGGTTTTAACTGTAATTTTGACAGGAGCTGGCCATTGGCCAGTCTTAGACTAAACTCTGATGAGAGAGAACCAAGAGTCTGTGTTTTATTTTGTTGCTGGAAGCAAGATTCATAGTCTTTAGCTATTATATTCATAGGAGCCAACATTGACATTTTGCTATTAAAATTATATTGCCCTACTTGTGTTCTTGCTGAACAGAGAGGCTATCTTATTTAACGGAGTAGAGCATTGATATATGCCTGGACAGAGCCAAAGCAGTTTTGGAAGATGGTGAACCAAGCTCCGGCATTTGTGTTCCCTCTCTCTACCAGTGACCTATTGATGTGATGATAAAGATACATGTATAAAGAATAAAACCATGGTACTGGTGAAAACAAAAGAGGATGTCATTGGAGTAGCAAAGGTTTTGGCACAATTCTCAAAGATACAAAGTAGATAGGACGGTTTTGATGAATAAACTAAAGTAGAGAAAACTACAGCCTAGAACACAAACGGAAACGGCCACAGGGAGGTTTCCTGATAGAGAGAACCATCGGAGGATTCAAGATTGGAATTTTGCAGTATTGAAATCAAGAATTAACTTAAGCAATAGTCAGGGTAGTTGAGCCAGTTGGCCAATTCTTCTTCTGTGCATTTGGAGTAACTTTCTGTAACGTTTTCTGTAGCTGCTTTCTAAACATAATGGATTCTTGACCTGGTTAGGTCCCATGGTATAAGTGTTTGACATGGTAGAAAGTCACAGTAGAACCTAAAGTGACTGGACTTTTATAGCCAACCTGGAAGAAAACATGAAAGACAAGTCTACTCAGGAGTGAAATACCTACCCAGAATAAAATCCCAATGTGAAGCTCCCTTTGACAGTTGCAGTAATTTAAAGTAAAAGTATACCTACCTTCTCCCAGCACATATACACAGAAGGAAAGCCTAATTGTCAACAGGACAAGCTCACTTATACTAATGGCACTAAGGGGTGAGGTCTTTTATGTAAATCTCATAGCTCCAAAGGAAACGTATCCCAGTTGCCTATACTAATCAATCTAATCACTTATTCATGGGTTTGAAAGGAGCACTAATGATCATCAGATATTCGAGGAAAACAGCATGAATGAGACCAAGTTGAATAAACAGAATAGTTGACCCAAAGTAGAAAGTACAAAGAATGGAGAACTTAAAAAAAAATCAAATTAATATCCTCAGATTTTCCTTCCAGCCTCTACCTAAGATGTAGGTGGAAGGAGTTTCACTTCTACCCTAACAATAAAAAAGAAAACTGGATAATGTACAAAGTCATAACTTTTCTTAAATCCTTCAGAAAACTAGGATCTCAAGGCAACCAAGTAGGTTGAGTATAATGAAAGACAGAGCCTCCAAGGAGACCTAGGATGTGAGTACTGATTACTAATGGCAGAGCATGGGAAGAAGTTGGGGCTGCTGTCTAATAAGGTAAAATAATTGAGCTAAAGTTTTTAAGTAATTGTTAATGACCAAGTGTGGACTAGTATGTGACTCTAGCAGTTATAAGGCAGTTCATACCAGCTTGCAGTTTCCTCTGCATTGACCTCTATTGGATATTCACAAGAAAGATTGAGGACAGGTTAGGAAATCTTTGTTCTTCTGCAGGTAAAACTCTCTTCTTTCTGTGGCTGCCTTGAATATTTTCTCTTCGCTTCAGATTTTCAGCAGTTTGAATATAGTGGTCTAGGGATGTGTCAGGGCAAGAAGGAGGGAGGAAAGGAATATGTGTGTTTTTAGGTGGATCACCTGAGGTCAGGAGTTTGAAACCAGCTTGGCCAACATGGTGAAACCCCATTTCTACTAAAAATAGAAAAATTAGCCAGACTTGGTGGTGGGCACCTATAATTCCAGCTACTTGGTAGGCTGAGGCAGGATAATTGCTTAAACCCGGGAGACAGAGATTGCAGTGAGCTGAGATTGCACCATTGCACTCCAGCCTGGGCAACAGTGAGACTCTGTCTCAGACAACAAACAAACAAAAAAAGATAATCAGCTTTCTAAAGCAAAAATAATGATGTTTGTGGGCTTATTGCATACATGAAGTAAAATATAGGAAGATTGAAAACTGGGAAAAGGAAGAAATGACTGGGTGCGGTGGCTCATGCTTGTAATCCCAGAACTTTGGGAGGTCGAGGCGGGTGGATCACTTGAGGTCAGGAGTTCGAAACCAACCTGTCCAACATGGCGAAATCCCGTCTTTTTAAAAAAAATAAAAGGAAAAGGAAGAATTGAAAGTGTACGATTTTTAGTTTTTTAATACTCTACATGAAGTGGTATAATATTACAAGTTGAATATTTCTAATCAGAAAATATGAAATCCAAAATATTCCAAACTTTGAAACTTTTTGAGTGCCAACAAAGGAAATACTCATTGGAGCATTTCAGATTTCGGATTTTGGGTTTTAGGGTTGTTGAACCAGTATGTATAATGCAAATATTCCAAAATCTCAAAAAATTTTAAATCTAAAACATTTCCCATCCTAAGCATTTCGGATAAGGTATGCTTGACCTGTTTTTGAAGGTAGACTATGCTTAATTAAAGATATATATTGTAAACTCCTGGGCAACCACTAAACATTTTTAAAGAGATTAAAAAGTAAGCCAATAGTGAAGAAAAATGGAATACTAAAAAATACTCAATCCAAAAGCATTTAAAAAGAGAGAAAAAAGGAATGAAGAAGAGATGGAACTTACTAAAAACAGCTAGCAAAATGGTAGATTTTAATTTAATCATAGCAATGATTTTATTAGGTATAATAGTCTGAACATCCTAGTTACAAAAGAGATTATCCAGATTAGATTTAAAACAAAACAAAAACCAAGACCCAAATAAATACTGTCTACAAGAAATCCACTTTGAATATAAAGGCAGATATATTACCAGCTGTGGTGGCTCACATATGTAGTCCTAGCACTTTGGAAGGCCAAAGCAGGATTGCTTGGAGCCAGGAGTTTGAGACCAGCCTGCTAAACTGCATTAGCTTTGATAGAGAAAGGAATCTGAAATGTTACATTTTAACCCATTTGTTAGCTGGTTAGGATATATATTTTTAAATTTCCTTTCTATCACATTGCAGGGAATTTTCTTAAGGGGAGGTCGTGTAATAACATTTTTTAGAGTCTTCTGAACTGAGGAGGGGAACACTCATTTGTATTTTGAAGCCCAGATTTGTCTTTGGTCCTATTTATGGTCTTGTTAATGCTATTTGAGTTTAGGTAGCCTAATTTATCTGGGATGAAGAATGATACTGTGTGTTTCTCTAGTAGTAGAAGAATTCATATACTTTCTGATGAAGTATGTAGGGGTGGAAGGTGTCAACCTAAATGTCTTAAAATATCATTAAGGTGAAGATTTGGGAAGAAGTTATATTGTGGGCTAAAAAAGGTAAGTTGTGTTCCTTGGTTAAGTTCTACTGGGGGTCAGAGTTCTCAACTTATTGGTCTTCATACTATGTTGAAAGAGAAGAGAAGGGTGCTTAAATATGGTGGGAAGGCCAAGCATGGTAGCTCAGACCTATAATCCTAGCTCTTTGGGAGGCCGCAGCAGGTGGGTGGCTTGAGCTCAGGAGTTCAAGACCAGCCTGGGCAACATGATGAAATCCTATCTCTACAAAAAATTTAAAAATTAGCTGGGCACGGTGACATGTGCCTGTTGTCCCAGCTACTTGGGAGGCTGAGGCAGGAGGATCGCCTCAGCTTGGGGAGGATGAGGCTGCATTTAGCTGTGATCATGCCACCGTACTCCAGCTTGGGTGACAGAGAGAAACACTGTATCAAAAAAAAAAAAAAGAATTGAGGTATGAGGGTGTCATTTAAAATGTGGAATATTCCTGTAATTCACATTCATGGAGTTAAATTTTATACAGCTATAACTCAGGCTGTCATCATGTAAAAATAGTTGAAAAATCAGATTACACATTTCCTAAATACTGATTTTTTTTTTTTGAGATGTAGTCTCCCTCTATTGCCTAGACTGGAGTGCAGTGTCAAGATCTTGACTTACTGCAACCTCCACCTCCCAGGTTCAAGCAATTTCCAGCTAATTTCTGTATTTTTAGTAGAGATGGGGTGTCACCATGTTGGCCAGGCTGGTCTTGAACTCCTGACCTCAAGTGATCTGCCAGTCTCAGCTTCCCAAAGTGCTGGGGTTACAGGCACGATAAATAATGATATTTATGAGAAAGATGACAGTTCATAGAAACTACTTATATTTATGAACTATATTATAGTAGTCAAAATACAGGTACGTTTTACTCTTTTTTAAAACATACTTTCAGTAATGTTATCGTGTAGCATTTTCAGTTGGAAAGAAATTAACCACTCATTTTTTTAAAGTGAAGTTTGAATTTTAAAATCTCATCAATTACTGATCATCTTTCTCAGTCAGTAATTGCGAAATATCTATAGACAGAGAGTCTCAGGCATATACTCTTAGGCTCCTGCCAGAGGCTGGACTCTTGTGAAAATTGGACCAATAGGGAAATTTATTCTAGCTACTCTTCCTAGAAGATCTCTGTACTCAACCTACTTTCCTTAACTCTTTTTATTTCCCTCTTACAGTCAGGGATTTTGGGCTTGGCCTCTTTGGTTGTGATTGAGTAATCCTATGTTACATATTGGAATTGTCTCCTTCCTTTTCTTTCTAGGAAGTGCATTTTCAGCTGAGCACCTCAAACTTCAACTCCAGAAGGAATCCCTAAATGAGTTGAGGAAGGAGTGCACTGCAAAAAGGTAAGTGCACACTGAGAAGCATTGCTATGAGTGTTGAGTTTACTGTAAAGATAGATTTGAACAAGTAGCGTTCTTTAAAACTGCTGGTATTAATTTGTAGTCCATATACCTCAGTGCCACATTCATTTATTCAACACATATTCATTAAGCACCTACTGTATGTTATGCACTGTGCCAGAGGCCAGTTATGAAAGCTCCTAATATGTAGTTTTAATCAGAAACATGAACACTATTTGACTTTCTCAGGCCACAGCATCATGGTTTAATATTTGAATTTCTTTCTCCTGTCTTCTGTATGCGGTTTAGCTTATAGATTTTTTAAAAATATTTTTTTCAGATTTACTTCTGCTTCTTGTTAGCTCATTTGGATTACTTTAACAACTAGATTATCGCTCTAACATCAGTTTCTTCATCTTTCCAGATTGTCCTCCGTGCTACTATCAGATCTTTCCTCTTAAAAATACCATTTTTACCTTGTTTTTTAACTTTTTTTTTTTAATGTGGAGAAACATATTCATTCATTCATTCATTCAGAGACAGGGTCTCACTCTGTCACCCAGATTGGAGTGCAGTGGTGCAACCATAGCTCACTGTGGCCTCGAACTGTAAGTTCTAGACCCAAACTTATGGCCTCAAGTAATCCTCTGCCTCAGGCTCCCAAAGTGTTGGGATTACAGGCATGATCCATCGTGCCTGGCGTTTTTATCTTCTTAATATGGTGATCCTTTTGCTTAACTTTCAAATAGCCTTTAATAAATTGGCACTATGCAACTGAAGTTAATTTTAGTCACTCTCTCAACATTCATTTAACAAATGCTAATAGTTTTTATCTTCATTTTTTCCAACACATGCTTAATTCATTAGTACCTCTGTTCTTTTGCTCATCTTCACTCACTATTCCTGGAAAGTCCATCCATCTGCACTTTTATTCAAAAACCTTTAGCAGTTGAGCATTCAAAAATGCTAGACCTAGAGAAAACCATAGAGATTATCTATTCTAATTCTCTCAATGTGCAGATAGGAAGGCAAGGCTCTGGTAAATTCCTGTTTGTCCAGCCCACTAGCAAAGCCAGGACTAGATCCCATTATGTCTTCAGTGCTATTTCAATAAGAAAAAAAAACAGTGATTTTTTGTACTGTTACACACCACTCAGTGCAACACTGTTGACATTAGATTCTCCAGCAGACCCTCATTGTATGTCTTATAATTTAATTCAGTTCTCACTCTGTCTTCCTGCAAATAATATCAGATGCCACAGATTAAGATCTTATTCCCACAAGACTGCCTCACCACCACATCAGATGCCAGTTGCAAGCCCCAGGTTGTGACCTGTGCTTCTGATTGACCTGCTTTAAATAGTTTCCCATAACCCACTCCTTGGTTTGATTAATTTGCTAGAGCAGCTCACAGAATACAGAGAAACATTTACTTAACCCTTACTGGATTATTATAAAGGACATTACAAAAGATCCAGATGAACAAGATGGAAGAAATGCATAGGGTAAGGTATGGAGGAGGGAGCATGGGCTTCCATGCCCTGTCTGTGCATATCAATCTCCAGACACTGTCACAGTCTGGAAGCTCATTAACTCTTGTCATGCGAGAGTTTGCATAGGTCTTAAGCTCCAGCCCTCTTCTCAGAGGTTGGTGGATGGGGAAGAAAAGTCCAACTCTCTCATCAGTTGATCTTTCTAGTGGCCAGTTCCATCCTGAGGCTGTCTAGGAGCCCTGCCTTAAGTCATCTCATTAGCATAAACTATGGTGTGATCAAAAGGGGGTCATAATGAATAGCAAAAGACACTCTTATCACTTAGGAAGTTCCAAGGGTTTTTAGGTGCTCTGTGATAAGAACCAGGGAGAAAGATCATATATATGTCATATTATATCACAGTGCTCTTTGCATTATACTATAGTTTTTTTACACTTTGACCTACAGTTTCTCCTACATTTCTTTTGTTCTTAAATTCTTGACACAGTTGATCAAACAACTTATTTTACAGGTATTTTATCTGTTGGTCATGTTTCTTAAGTAGTGTAAGAGAAGAGCTGGTGCCAGACACAGTGTCTCATGCCTGTGATCCCAGCACTTTTGTAGGCTGAGACGGACAGATGGCTTAAGCCTAGGAGTTCAAGACCAACCTGGGCAACATGATGAACCCTTATCTGTACAAAAAATAAAAAAATTAGCCAGGCATAGTTGAGTACACCTGTAGTCCCAGCTTCTCAGGAAACGATCACCTGAGCCTGGGAAGGTCAAGGCTTCAATGAGTCGAGATCACGCACTGTTCTCCAGCCTGACTGACAGTGTGAGACCCCATCTCAAAAAAAAAAGAGAGAAGAGCTGGGTAATCTCATGTTACAGCTTTTTGTTTATTTGTTCTTTATATGTTTTTTTCTCATAGTACAACATGTTGGTTTTTGAGGTAATTATATGTAATTGTGAGTGAAATATAGAATATTTCTTGAGGAAATACTATCCAGATCTTTTTTGAAATCAAACTGGCCTCATTAAATTGACTATGAAATCCTGGTCAGATTACTCAGATTCTCCAAATATTGTTTCCTTGTTTGTAAATAGGTATAATAATATCAACTTACTAGAGTTGTTATAATAACTAAATAAGGCCATTTGTAGATGCCAAGTGAATGATTACTTGTGCCCTTTACATTTCTTTTTTTTTCAAAGACAATGTCTTTTTCTGGTGCCTAGACTGGAGTGCAGTGGCATGGTCAGAGCTTGCTGCAGCTTCAACCTCCCAGGCCCCAGCAGTCCTCCTACATCGGCCTCCCAAGTAGCTGGGACCACATGCATATGCCACCAAACCTAGCTAATTTTTTTGTTTTTGTAGAGACAGGGTCTCCCTATGTTGCCCAGGTTGGTCTTGAACTCCTGGGCCTCCCAAAGTACTGGGATTACGGGAGTGAGCCACTATTCCTAGTCCCCTTAAATATCTTAGCATGGTACTGATCACACACAGTAGCATTCAGTATATAGTTAACTTGATTGATACTATTTGGAGATAGGTCAAGACTTATGGTAGCTATTATTTATGCTTCTACTTCTGAGTTTCTGTGGCCTATTACAGATAGTATAATCTTTCTTTGCATTAATTATATGGAAATAAATGTTGCAAAGCATGCAAGTATATTTTTTAAATAAATGTATTTTTTTCTTTCCTCATTAGAGAACTCTTTTTGAAGACTAATGCTCAGTTGACAATTCGTTGCAGACAATTACTCTCTGAGCTTTCCTACATTTACCCTATTGATTTGGTAAGTTTCAAATTTTCTGAAAATATTTTTCTTTTTGAAAAGATAATTGTGTGAAATTTCCTCTCAATTAAAAAACTCATTGCTCTAGGCTTAATCATGTGCTCTGTCATGACTCATTCAGGAGTGAATGTCTATTTAAAATATAGATTTAGACTTGTTTGGCCTTAGGTTCCACAATTTCATTTATATCAGTTTGGTGGTGGGATGCACTAATCGTGTGAAAGACTGCCAAATTATTTTTGGTTTCTTTAGGATCTTTTTACTTAACTGCATTATCCACTATCACTATTTCTGACACATACATGCAGATATATGTGCACTGCTTTAAGAATATGATTGCTAATTAATTTTCGTGTATTAGTATTAAAGATATTCCTGGGGTAACTGTCAGGCTATTAGGTTTTCGAACCTAGTTTCTTAGAATGAATGGGAAAAGGAAAACTTTAATAAAATTGATTAGGATTATTTTTCAGAGAATGAAATCTGCTAAATTTGATAGTTTTCTTTTTAATGAAAAGTGATTTAAAACACTAATTTTCAGAGAAGAAAGCTAATAGGATTTGAGTTTGCTTATAGAATCTTGTTAAACCATTTATATATGTGAATGAACCAAGGATATTTTTATAATGATAATTTTACATGACTTATTCCTTGGACATGATGTCTTAAATGTTATTGTAGAACGTTTCAAGTATATATGTAAAGATAGGGAGAGAGTAGAATGAATTATCATGTACTCATCATCCAGCTTCAACAATTATGATAATACTTGAAGTTTAGAACAGTGTTTTCTTTGAGTCAGCACCAATCTGCTGAATTCTTTGAGATTTGACTTCGAGTTTCTTCGCTTTAATTATTAATTTCATTCTTTAATTAAATTCACAGAATGAGCATAAGGATTACTTTGTATGCAGTGTCAAGTTGCCTAATTCTGAGGACTTCCAAGGTATTTGAATTTTTTGTTTTGAAAGATTTGGTATATATTAATGTGTGGAAATAGAATATCTTGAAATGTTGGTTGCCTAGCACTTTATCCAAAAGAGTTTTTGGACCTTCTGTCCTCTCCCAATTGCAAGTATCTGTGTCAGACTCCCTGATAGGAGACAGAATGTTAGGTCTGATCATAGAAAAATAATTACTGAACCTTATATTAGAAATTTAAAAGAAAACAGTTTTTAAATGGACTTAAAGCAAATTAGGCAGTAGGGTTCTTAAGAATACAGATAACTGCCTTTCCAATTTTGGTTTGATTTTTATGAAAAATTTGGGTGTAGTTGGGAGCAGAGGAACAGCAAATGCTAATCTGTTCAGTTATTATTCAGAAAGTCATTACTGCTGACCTGGAAAGTATTTGAAAATTTAATTTTGTGACGTTTCCATTACCACAGGCTCAATTTGTTATACTATCATTTCTCTTATCTTTTAACTTAAAATAAATAAATAAATAACATTAACTGTAGTATAGAATATGATCCTTAGTAATTTCTATATTTTAAAATCTTTTCTTTTTCCTACTCTTTTTGCAAATAATAATAATATTAAATATTAAATAAATATTTTTAAAATAAACAAATTTTCCAAAGAATGTATTTTCTTTGGCATATCAGTAAAGTGATTATTTTTATTGTTAGCAAAGTGGGTTCTTTTTCCTTAGGCTAAACAGTGCTTTGAGGCCTACTAGATATCTTTATAGATTATTCCCAAAGCCAGCATATTATCTACTTGAGAAGTTACTGAAGAAGAGAGCATTACTAGTTTTGATCAGAACTTTCATTTTCCTATAAACAAGCTGTTGTTACTGGTTGTCATTTAACATCTAAGACTGTTTTAATTTGTTGCCCCCTTGGGCCCTTACCTGTGAGTGGTTCAGATGTGATGAAAGGAGAGTGATAAACCAGGAGTTGGAAGACCTATGTTCAAGTCCTGATTCCCTTCTATAAACCGTGTAATTTGGAGCAAGTCATGTAACCTTTAATTTCCTAATTGATTGAATGAACTATTAATTTATGCCCTACCTATCTTATATGATTGTTGTGAAAATTAAGTGAGGTATACAATAGCTATAAATGCATGAGATTTTGCCTAATCTTTAATACTAACAAAAGCAAACAAAAGGATCCTATAAGGAAAATGGTATTCAGTGATTTGCTTGAGACCACAAACTAGATAATAATATAGCTGGGATTTGTTTGGTTTCCATTTCATAGTGCTCCCTCAAATCTCTGTAAGACATTCACAAAAGTGTGCTTTGATGTTAATTGTAGGCAAAGTAGTGGAGTCTTGAAGCCCATGGCGCATCATTTTCCTCATTTATTCATTTAGTTAGTAAATGTATTGAGTACTTGTGCCCCGTACCAGTTTCCTGGGATACAGAACATCATTCATTGAAAAAAAAATGTTCATTGAACACCTAAATGCCAGGCACTGTGCCTTTTGAGGATACAAAGATGCAGAAAGTAAACATTTTCTCTCCTTCCATGGAGCTTACTGGGGGAGACAGCCAGTAAGCAAGTAAATAAGTATGTAGCAAGTATTTAATAAAAGAATATGCTGTCACAGAGAATGGAAGAAACTGCTTTAGATAAAGCAGTCAGAGAAGACCTCTCTAAGGAGAAGTATAAAAATCGAAGGCTAAAAGGAGTCAACTATGCTACAGCTGGGGGAAGGGTCAGCAAGTACAAAGGTGATGATGAAGGAGGAATGGGTGTGGCATCTCTCAAAAAACTCAGAGTGGGGGCATGTGAGAAAAAACTTGTATTTTGGGTAAATCATGTAATCTTTCAGCTTAATTTCTTATAAAATAAGACATCTATATCTGTAATTTATTGTAATGATTGAATGAAATGACATTTGAAAAAGCTTTTCATGTAGGAGGTACTCAATAAATGTAATTGGAATTACTTGCAAAAGAGAGAGGAAAGAAGGACAGAAAAGACCAGACCTGTGCAGCTGGAGCCTAAGTGAGCGAGGAGAAGAGCTGCATTAGACGAGGCAGGAGAGGGCAGCCAGGGCCTTGAGGTCACTGTAAGGAGTTGGTGTTTTATTATCTAGGAAGTAGGAAATGCCTGAGGGACTTCAAGAAGGGGGATGGCATGAGCTGAGTTAGACTTTTAAAAGTCATTCTGGCTGCTAAATACAGAATGATTTGAAGTGGGCAGTCAGGGAAGCAGGAATATCAGGAGTGGTGGCCTGATTACTCTGAGATGTTTCTTGATTCTATTTTGTTTTCTTTGAAATTCCTTGTCTCCTCGTTTTCATAGCTTTTGTAGTTATCTACACTTAGAATCCCCAACAAGCGGAATACAGTCTCTCTACCCTTTAATAACTTAGTGTAGTCTTTTAGTACAGTTGTTGAAAAACAAAATGTGAGATAAAATGAAATAAATGTTTAATTTTATTTTAAGGTCCTATTCATTCCCCATTACCCTAAGGAATCAGAAATTTTAAGAAGCACATGCAGTAATATTGGACTTTAAAAATCTTATGTTGGCTGGGCGCAGTGGCTCACGCCTGTAATTCCAACATTTTGGGAGGCTGAAGTGGGCAGATCATTTGAGGTCAAGAGTTTGAGACCAGCCTGACCAACATGGTGAAACCCTGTTTCTACCAAAAATACAAAAAATTAGCTTGGTGTGGCTAATTTTAGCTGTGGTGGCACATGCCGATAATTTCAGCTGTTTGGGAGGCCAAGGCTCAAGAACCGCTTGAACCTGGAGGCGAAGGTTCAAGCCAAGATTGTGCCTCTGCACTCCAGCCTGAGCGACAGAGTGAGACTCTGTCTTAAAAAAAAAAAAAAAATCTTATGTTAATATCCTGCAAGGCACTTCCATTGACTAAATGTATTAAATGCTCTTTGTATGTTATCCATGGTGCCAGGTGTTGAGGGTATGAGATGGTTAAGACATTGATCCCATCTTAGTGAGATTACAGTCCAGTTCAGGATATCAGATTTGTAGTCAAGACAATCAAGAAATACTGAATTCATACTCTGTGTCAGGTACTTGGAAGTTTATACTAGGTACATGGTACTCAAAAAAGTGAGAATAATTAATTCTATCAGGAGGGGATCAGGAAAATTTTATAGAGAAGATGTTGCTTTCACTGACTTAAGAGATAAAATGTTGTTTTCCAGTAGAAAGAGAGTAAGAAGACATTGTAGGCTGGGTGAATAGAAATATAATAACATAGGCTGGGCATGGTGGCTCATGCCTGTAATCCTAGCACTTTGGGAGAACGAGGTGGGAGGATTGCTTGTAACCAGGAGTTTGAGGCCATGGTGAGCTATGATCATGCAACTGCACTCCAGCCTTTCTGACAGAGTGAGAACCCATTTCAAAATAGAATATAAAAAAGGAAAAGAAATATAGTAACATAGAACATGATGTGCTCACATTTGCCCTAATTCTCACAATTGTGAGAATTAATTTCATATGTGAGGAAAGAACGCTAAATTAAAAAAAAAAAAAAGAAAAAGAAAAAGAAATTTAAGGCTCAGAGAGATTAATTTTTTCAAGGAGCCATAATAACCAGTGATAAAGCTAAGATTATTCCTGGTCTGCCTGATTCTAAGATTCATATTATTCCTGCCACAATGCAGTTTACTTCCTTGCTTTGAATGATAACCTCTTTAAACTTGTGACAACTTTTTAGTATTCTATAGCAGCTGCTTTTCTGGGAGAGACTGTAGTAAAGGAACTCCAAGCTGGCTATTCTGTGATATTCATGAGACTTTGCTGGGATAGACTTGACACTGCATGGGTGATGCTGTTTGGGAAACTCCAACATTATTGTGCTTTTCTAAATGGGTAAGTTACTGTTGGAGTATGCCAAGGAGACCTGGACACAATGGGAGAAAATTGTCCAGTGAAGGGTGTTCATTTGAGTTCCGCTGACTGAGACATTTAGCTTAAAAAAAATGTTTGTGCGTGTGTATTTTAAGTAATCCATAACACGAGAGCCTTTTGTGGTAATGAGACCCAGATTTCCTTCTGTGTCTGTATCCCTTTATGCAGGCATGATTTCTTGGAAAGGAGAGTCCATATGTCAAACAGTGTCTCATTGAGAACATGGAATGATTCCATAGCTGCTGTGGCAGTGATTAGAGTCTTAAATATTTTGTCCTGTCTGGATCAGTGGGTGCTTGGTTCCTTAACAAATCAGCTGCCTCAGTGATTGGGAAGGCAGGATGGTAAGAGCTTTTAGATCACTTATTGTACTTGGATGCATTTGAATATTAATAGTTTGTCCAACCTATAAGTCAAAGGAACATTTGAATTAATTTATAATGTTG
This sequence comes from Aotus nancymaae, assembly GCF_030222135.1. Taxonomy (NCBI): domain Eukaryota; kingdom Metazoa; phylum Chordata; class Mammalia; order Primates; family Aotidae; genus Aotus; species Aotus nancymaae. The sequence goes on from NW_026988473.1 coordinate 59,873,841, forward strand.
TCATGGCCATTGTGTGTTTGTGGAATTTGTTGTCATAAAAATTACACAAAAGCTGCAGCCTTGAGTGGTTACTTACATTTCAAAAATAATCCAGAAATATTTATTATGAGGAAACTGTGAGTTTTTATGTTATTTTCAAGCCCCTTAAAACTTTGTTTGAATTAGCATCTTTTTCACATACCTGAATCTTAGGGTTCATTCCTGTTTCTCCCTGGACCCTCCACTCTTGCTCCAGCTTCTCACTCACAAAACTTTCGTCTGTGACCTTTCTAACCCCAGAACAGCATAAGGTACACAAACCTCTGCTCTGCATTAGGTGTTACGGACGTCATTAATGCTTACTGGAAAAGCACGCCCCAGAGAGCTGGGTTTTGGCTGTGGCAGGTAAAAAAAATCTTTCAGATCTCGGAATGCTGGAAACCTTAAACCTTTTGGTTTTTTAGCTAAAGTGATTGGCAACAGAATGTGACATCTGAGGTTGCATGGCCTGCAATAGCCATAATTAACCACATGAGCTCACATTTTCCCACTGGAGATTCAGTGGTCTTGGGGTGATGAAAGTGACTTCCCTACCAGGAGGTGGTTTTCCTTTTGAGGGCATTGGAATACCCTTGAGCCCTATAATGCTTCACTCGTGGTCCTTTTAAAATGCTTTTTAATATAAAGCTTCAATATTGGAAATCTAACACCACAATGTTTAACACTGAGGCTGTGATGGAGCACTATGGCCTGGAATGGGAAACCTAGAATGTTTAATAGGTGGAGTGGGAAGACTTGTGGCAAGAATGGTGAGTGTGAATAACCTGAATCAAAGCTGATTTCCAGTATTATTCAATTTTCAGTGTGTGCTATATCTTTTTGGTTTTTTGTTTCTGTGTGAGACTCCTCTTATACCTTTTTAATCTTTAAATTTAAGTAAAATTGTTTTGTTCATTGGTGGGAAGTGATGTTAGAAAACTATCTTTTTGCTCTTTTAATAGAGATGTGGATGTAGTCTCAAAATACACAAATACAATTCTTTAGCAGTCTCCTTTCATAATATGGAAAAAATATAGATGCTTGAGTGTTTAGCATTAGATATTTTTAAAACATTCATAGTTTGCATTTAACCTGCTTGTAAGGCTAATTAAGAGGCCTGCTGCATTCTAGAAGTTTTCCAAACCTCTTCTGTCAGGTCATATAGGAAAGGAAAAGCTTTGTATAAAGCACATACAGGGAAGCTGCAAGTTAGCGTAGTATTATCTGCTTTTAAATCCTCCTCCTCTTCCTCTTCCCTCTCCCTTTAAAAGGTGGTTATTTAAAGATCAAGTCCTTTTACTGACAGGAATATTTTAAATTTGATAAACCCTAATCTTTACGGAAAGCAGGAGGCAGAATTCAGTGACCTGGGAAGAAACTCACAGTTCCAGCTGTGACTCCACACCTTTATAGATATTCTGGAGAATTGTGGACACCATTCTCTCAGTTATTTCACCACTCATAGTTTCTACCTATATGGCTTTGACCAAGCCATTTATACCACCTGGGTCTTATTTGTCTCTTCTCCAAGTTGATAGTATCAGACTCAGTGATTGTGGAAGTTTCTGTTTGTTCTATTATTGTATGATAATGAATTTATAATGTAACAAATTTATAATATAAAGTACTTTTAGTCCCTAAGGTATTATGATGTGTGGGTTTCAGCAGAAGGAAAGTGTTGTAGTAGTACTCGAGGTACTTGGGTGGGACTGGGGCAAGAAGACATGGTCTCTGAAAATAATTAGGATTCTAGTTAGTGAGGGCATGACTCAGTAGATGGTGGAAAATGACTGCTGTTTGATTTTTTCCCATGAGCTTGTTTCAGAGAGCAGACATTCCTTGAGAAGCCCATTTTCTGTTGAGTACTGTGCAAGTCATCGAGGACTCTCAGACGTTTTATGTGTTCTTTGCTCTTACTAGAAAACTGTGAAGAAACTAAGGTGGTACATGTGTGTCACGTACTTGGTACATTCGAGGCTTCCAAATTAAAAAATCATTATATGTAATATGGAAAACATATTAAATATATTTTTAAAATATGGTGGGCACAGTGGCACACACCTGTAGTCCCAGTTACTTGGGAGGTTGAGGCATGAGGATTACTTGAGCCCAGGAGTTTGACATCAGCCTGGGCAACATAGTGAGACCCCATCTTTTTAAAAAAATAATTTTTATATTAATTTTTAACAATACAGTTCTGAGACAGTACGGTAGACTGGTTAAGGGTGTAGGATCAGTTGTCAAGCCAACCTGTTTACTAGCTCTATTACTTTGGAAAGATTCCTTAATCTCTGATCCTTAGTTTCTTTATTTATAAATAAATGAAATAGCAATTAAAAGGTGTTTAATTTTACATTGTTAGTGAATGAATGTTATATATAAAGTACTACAGACAGTTCTGGACAGAAAATATATATATATGTCTATATATATATATATAGATATATATATCTATATATATATATATTTTAATAAGACTATCAAAGAAAAACCAATAGTCTGCTATGGTAGTTAAGGGTAGAGAATTCACTGAGGAATGCTATAGTGGCTATAGTGGCATTTCTACCATATTAAGTAGAAATAGAAAGAATGCAAAAATTTTTATTAGTAATTAAGGTTAAAGCCGCCTTTAGAAGTCAGAGAATAGTCAAGCCATGGTCATTGTGATCATTTTGGTTCTTCTTCCCTAGCCAGATGGGATATTCCAGATTATGTGTTAGACGTTTTAGTGTATGAGTGTACACACATGCACTTGTGCACTCTTAAAAGCATTTTAGGAATACTGTATACCGAAAAGATCCTATTTCGTTCCTCTTGGGGGAACTTTAAAACTTTTGATTATATTGCTCCCTGTTCTTAGCACATGAATCATCATTTATCACTTAATAGATAGTGGCAGAAATCTGGATAAGTTTAATAAATGTAATTATCTGTGGCTTTTTGAAAGCTAAATGTTTATGTCTGATTATAGGATACATGCATTTTTTCCTAGTAGTTGCTTCCACCTATATTGCATAAATAGGATAGTATACGAACAGTGGTTTTTCACCTTTTGCTTTTGCTGCTTAAAACATTTTCCCCCTTACCCCACATCAAACTTTGTAGGCTTATTTATGTAACACTGCCTTTTTCAATATCAAGAACATGCCCCAGAAGAATGATTATACTATTTCATTTCCCTTTAGAATTAATAATGTTGTAAAATAGTACAACTATATTGCCTAGGAAATTGTTAATGAATAAAATATATAACCACTGTATAGTGTGTTTTTTATGTTTAAACCTCTGAAGCTAATTTTCACATCATACAATAGACTCAAGTATTAATTCTTCCTGTAAAAATGCTGAGAAAGAAAGCAATGGTTATTTGGACATAGTAAGAGTTCTTGCTTTAAGATATATATCAAATGTTAATCTCATCATATTAATTATTGGGAAATAATTTTACATGCAGTTAGTAGATGAAATTTCAAGTCTTGTTAATATGTTTAAATTTGCATAAAATTTATGTAATTTAGATAAGTGATTAATATCTTATGTACTACATATTTCTATAAGATATTCTTTGAAATGATTTATTATCTCATAGTTATTTATAAGGTAAATAGTTATTCTCTTTTCTCTGCTTTTGAATTTACAGCAAAAGATGATGGAAGCATTGCTGTTGCCCTTGGTTATACTGCACATTTGGTCTCCATGATTTCCTTTTTCCTGCAAGTGCCCCTCAGATATCCTATAATTCATAAAGGGTCTAGATCAACAATCAAAGACAATATCAATGACAAGCTGACGGAAAAGGAGAGAGAGTAAGTGTCTTTTTTCAAAAATGATTTTTAAATCAAGCCAGTATATAAAATGTGGGATACAATATAATATGTCAAATGTAACCTAAATTGTGACAACTTTTATATAACCTTTATAGAGTGCTTCATTTTATTTAAATCAAATGTAGTTATTCATATAAATTTTAGTGACTCAACCCCTGGACTTCCAAAAATTGCTAATGGTAGCAAAAATTTACTTGTTTCATTTATTTTCTTCTTACTTTTGTGAGGATAAGTGCCATATAATCTACAAATATTCATCTAGTACCTCTTGCCTGCTACTCAACAAGTAAAATGTTAAAAGATTTGTCAGAGATCTAACTAGAGAAGATACAGTGGCAAATTGAACATAGCTGAAAAGTAGATTAGTGAATTGGAAAGTAGGTCAGTAGAAAAATAAAAGTGTCTGATATACATGTAATTTCAGACACAGAGAGGCTGGAAAGGTTGTGGGGTAAACACAAAATTTTAAGAGATAATGAGTAAGAATTTTCAAATTTAACAAAAGACATGAAGTTACAAATTCAAGAAGTACTAACAAAATAGAGTGACAATAAAGAAACATACCTGGGGAAATTGAACAGCTGAATATCAAAGATAAAGTGAAAATACTAAAAGCAACTACAGAGAAAGACATGATAGCATGAAAAGATTGATAGTAAGACTGAAAGCTGATGTCTCAATGGAACAATAGAAGGCAGACAGTGATGCAGTGACATTATACAATACTGAAAAAAAAAATTCTATACCCAGTGAAAATATTCTTAAAAAGTACAGGCAAAATAAAGATATTTCAGACCATCAAAACTGAGAAAATGTGTCCCAGCAAACCTACAGTAAAGGAAATACTAAAGAAAGAATAAAAATAATTTCACACAGAAACACAGTATGGAACAAAGAACAACAGAAAGGATAAAGATGTATATCTAAATTCATTTTGACTATAAAATATAGTAATTTCTTCTTAAATATAACATGCATATACATAATAAAATAAGATTATAGTGCATGATTCTAACACAAAAAGTAGAAAGGGTTGAGTGGGGTTAAAGTGCTCTGAGATCTTAGCATTGTCTGGAAAATGGTAAAGGTACTAATTTATATCAGACTCAAATCAAGGTTGCCTATTGTAGTTTCAGAACCACTAAAAGAGTTGTCTTGTACAAGCAAAAAATTAATAGATGTATAATTTTTTTCTATTAATAAATGGAAAAAGTTTTAAAATACTTGATTAATTCAAATGCAGGTAAGAAAAGAAATGAAAGTAAACATTAAATAAGTGGAACAAACACCAAACAAATTTGTAGTTATGAACCCAAATTTATCCTGTAGTTGCATTAAATGTAAATGGCATTTGTATTCTTCTTACAAATAAAGATCATCAGAAACAAACTGAAACGTAAACTCATCCCTTCAGGAGACACCTTGGCTGGGCGCGGTAGTTCACATCTGTAATCCCAGCACTTTGGGAGGCTGAGGCGGGCAGATCACGAGGTCAGGTGTTTGAGACCAGCCTGGCCAACGTGGTGAAACCCCATATCTACTAAAAATACAAAAATTAACCGGGCATGGTGGCATGCATCTGTAATTCCAGCTACTCAGGAGGCTGATGCAGGGGACAGAGGTTGCAGTGAGCTGAGATGGCACCACTGCACTCCAGCCTGGGTGACAAAGCAAGACTCCATCTCAAAAAAAAAAAAAGAAGACACCTCAAATATAAGGACACAAAAATGTTGAAAATAAAAGAGTGAATTAAGATATATTGTGCAGATTTTATCTAAATGAAAGCTAATATAACTAATATCAAAGTAAAATTTAAGGCAATTTAAATAAAGTAGAACATTTTATAATACAGTGAATTCTAAATGTGTGTGTGTGTGTATGTGGATATATACACACTTAAAACCATAAACTTAAAAAACGTATAGACAAAAATTAACAGAATAGCAAGGAAATTTGATGGCAGGGGACTTCTAAGTTTTCTTTCCTTAATTATTAGAACAAGTAGGCAAAATAATCAGTTAGTGTCTAAAAGGCCTGAACGGCACAATTAATAAACTAAACTGAAGTGACTATTGTATATGGTAAGAGATAGGGATCTAGTTTCATTCTTCTGCATGTGGATATCCGGTTCTCTCAGCACCATTTATTGAAGAGACTGTCTTTCCCCCAATATTTGTTCTTGGCATCTTGTTGAGAATGATTTCACTGTAAATGTGTGGATTTATTTCTGGGTTTTCTATTCTGTTCCTTTGGTCTGTGTGTCTGTTTTTATGCCAATACCATGCTGTTTGGTTCCTCTGTGGTATAATTTGAAGTCAGGTAATATGATTCCTATAGCTTTCTTCTTTTTGCTCAGAATAGCTTTGTTTATTTGTGGTTCCATATACATTTTAGAATTTTTTTTCTGTTTCTGTGAAGAATGTAATTGATAGTTTGATAGGGATTGCATTAAATATGTAGATTGCTTTGGGCAGAATAGACATTTTAATACTATTGATTCTTCTTATCCATGAATGTGGATTTTTTTTTTTTTTTTTTTTTTTTTTTTTTGAGACGGAGTTTCGCTCTTGATACCCAGGCTGGAGCGCAATGGCGCGATCTCGGCTCACCGCAATCTCCGCCTCCTGTGTTCAGGCAATTCTCCTGCCTCAGCCTCCTGAGTAGCTGGGATTACAGGCACGCGCCACCGTGCCCAGCTAATTTTTTGTATTAGTAGAGACGGGGTTTCACCATGTTGACCAGGATGGTCTCGATCTCTTGACCTCGTGATCCACCCGCCTCGGCCTCCCAAAGTGCTGGGATTACAGGCTTGAGCCACCGCGCCCGGCCGAATGTGGATTTTTAAAAATATTTTCCGCATGTTCTTGCATCAGTGTTTTATAGTTTTTGTTACAGAAATCTTTCGCTTCTTTGGTTAATTCCTAGATATTTAATTTTATTTGTAACTGTTGTAATTGGGATTACTTTCTTGATTTTTTTCCCCATTGTTTGCTGTTGCCATGTAGAAATGCTACTGATTTTTATATGTCAGTTTTGTATCCTGCAGTTTTACTGAATTTATCAGTTCTAGTAATTTTTTGGTGGAGTCTTTAGATTTTTTTCAAATATAAGATCATGTCATCTGAGAACAAGAATAATTTGATTTCTTGCTTTCCTATTTGGATGCCCTTTATTTCTTTCTCTTATCTGATCGTTCTAGCTAGGACTTCTAGTACTATATTGAATAACAGTTGTGACAGTGGGCATCCTTGTCATGTTCCAGATCTTGGAGGAAAGGCTTTCAGTTTTTCCTCATTCAGTATGATACTAACTGTGAGTCTGTTGTATATGGCTTTTATTATGTTGAGGTATGTTTCTTCCATACCCAGGTTTTTGAAGGTTTTTCTCATGAGGGGATGTTGAATTTTATCAAATGCTTTTTTGGAATCAATTGAAATGATCAAATGGTGTTTGTCCTCCATTCTGTTGATTTGATGTATCACATTGATTGATTTTCATAGGTTCAACCATCTTTGCATGCCTAGGATAAATCCCACTTGGCCATGATAAATGGTCTTTTTAATATGTTGTTGAATTCAGTTTGCTAATATTTTGCTGAAGGTTTTTGCATCATTAGTCATTAGAGTTTTTGGCCTGTTCTCTTTTTTTGATGTGTTTATGTCTGGTTTTGGTATCAGGGTAATACTGACCTTGGAGAATGAGTTTGGAAGTATTCCTTCCTCTTCTATTTTTGGACTAGTTTGAGTAGGATGGGTATCATCAGTTCATCTTTAGATGTTTGGTTGAATTCAGCAGTTAAGCTATCAAGTTCTGGACTTTTCTTTGCTGGGAGACTTTTTATTATAGCTTTGATCTCATTACTTGTCACTGGTCTGTTCAGGTTTTGGATTTCTTTATGGCTCAATGGGTTGTATTTGTCTAGAAATTTATCCATTTCTTCTAGATTTTCAAATTTACTGTCATATAGTTGCTCATAGTAGCCACTAATGATCCTTTGAATTTCTGACGTACCAGTTGTAGTATCTCCTCTTTCATCTCTGATTTTATTTACTTGGGTCTTGTGTCTTTTTTTCTTAGTCTGACTAAAGGTTCGTCAATTTTGTTTATTTTTTCCAAAAAACCAGCTTTTCATTTCATTGATCCTTTGCATTTTCTTCATTTCAATTTTATTTATTTCTGCTCTGATCTTTATTATTTCTTTTCTTCTACTAATTTTGGATTTGGTTTGCTCTTGCTTTTCTAGTTCTTTTAGATGCTCTTCTAGCTCTCGCTGTTCTAGTTAAGTTATTTATTTGAAGTTTTCTTATTTTTTGTACAGTTACTTATAGCTGTAAACTTCCCTCTTGGGAGATACATTTGCTGTATCTCGTCGATTTTGGTGTATTGTGTTTCCATTTTGACTGCTTTCAAGAATTTTCTTAATTTCTTTCTTAAGTTCTTTAATGACCTACTGGTTATTCAGGAGCATATTGTTTAATTTCCACATCTTTGTGTAGTTTCCAAAGTTCCTCTTGTTAATGACTTCTAGTTTTATTCCATTGTGGTCAGAGAAGATGCTTGATATTATTTCAGGTTTGTTTGAATGTTTTAGGACTGATTTATTTTGTGACCTAACATATGGGATATCCTTGAGAAAGAGCCATAGCTGAGGAGAAGACTGTGTATTCTGCAGCTGTTGGGTTAAATGTTCTGTGATATCTATTAGGTCCATTTGGTCTATAGTGCAGATTAAGTTCAGTGTTTCTTTGTTGATTTTCTGGCCAGCCATTATCATATTGGGGTCTGTCTCTCTTTTAGCTCTAATACTATTTGCTTTATGTATCTGGGTGCTCCAGTGTTGGGTGCATATATATTTACAATTGTTATATCCACTTGCTGAATTGATCCCTTTATCATTTATACAGTGACCTTCTTTGTATCATCTTACAGTTTTTGCTCTGAAATCTATTTTGTCTGATATAAGTATAGCTGCTCCTTCTCTTTTTTGGTTTCCATTGGCATGGAATATCTTTTTCCATCCCTTTATTTTCAGTTTATATGTGTCTTTATAGGTGAAGTATGTTTCTTGTAGGCAATGGATCATTGGGTCCTGTTTTTTTTTTTAAATCTATTCAGCTACTCTCCATCTTTTGATTGGAGAGTTTAATCCATTTACATTCAACGTTATTGAGATGTATGGACTTAATTTTATCATTTGTTTTTAGGTTGTTTTGTGGTCTTCTCTTCCTTCTTTCTTTTCTATCTGTCCTTTTTTAGTAAAGGTGATTTTCTCTGGTGTTATGATATAATGTCTTGATTTTTTGTGTGTGTATCTGTTGTATATTTTCTTATTTGAAATTACTATAAGGCTTGCAAATACTATGTTATAACCTACTACTTTAAACCAAAGACAACACTGATTGCATAAATGAAAAGAAAACTAATAAAAACTCTACACTTTAATTTTTCCTCCTGCTTATATTTTATTGTACTGTTTGTGTCTTGAAAAGTTGTCCTTATTATTTTTGATTGGCTCATATTTTAGTCTTTCTTCTTAAGAGTTGTTTACACAGAACAATTACAGTGTTACAATATGCTGTGTTTTTCTGGGTACTTACTATTATCAATGAGTTTTTTACCTCCGGATGATTTCTTATTGCTCATTAAATTCCTTTTCTTTCTCATTGAAAAATACTAAATTTAGCTGTCTTTACAAAAAAATATGAAAATTAGCTGAGCGTGGTGATGTGCACCTATAGTCCCAGTTACTCAAGAAGGTGACGTGGGATAATTGATTAAGCCCAGGAGGCAAAGTCTGCAGTGAGCCAAGATCACACCACTGCATTCTAGTCTGGGTGACAGAGCAAGACCCTGTCTCAAAAAAATAAAAAATAGAGAAGGGATTGTTTAATTTTTATGTATTTGTGAATTTTCTAGTTTTCCTTTCATTATTGATTTCTCATTTTATTCCATTGTGATATAGAAGCAGAGAAGTTAGCTTTATGATTTTAATATTTTTTTAATTATTAAGACTTGTTTTGTGGCCTAATGTATTGTCTGTCCTGGAGAACATTCCACATGCACTTGAGAAGAATGTGTATTCTGCTGTCATTAGATGCAGTGTTTTATTTATGTCTGTTAGATCTGGTTGGTTTATGACATTCTCAAGTCTTCTGTTTCCTTATTGAGCTTCTGTCTAAATGTTCCACTTATTATTGAGAGTGGGATATTGAATTCAACTATTACTGTAAAACTGTATTTCTCCTTTCAATTCTGTCAACATTTGCTTCATGTTTCAGACCTCTGTTGTCTGGTGCACATATTTCTTGTTATGTCAGCCTGATGAATTGACTCCTTTATTGGTATATTGTTGACTCTCGTAACAACTTTTGGCCAAAAGACTGTTTTATCTGGTATTAGCATAACCAGCCCAGCTCTCTTTTGGTTACTATTTGCATGGAATATCTTTCCCATATTTTCACTTGGAACCTTTTGATCTAGAATAAATCTCTTGAAGATGGCATATAGGGTTAGAGCATGCCTTTTATGCATTCCTCCAATCTCTGCCTTTTGATTAGAGTTTTTAATTCACTTCCACTTAGTTACTCATAGGGAAAAACTTATGCCACTTTACTATTTGTTTTCTGTATGTCTTATGCTTTTTTGTGTGTCTCCTTTCCTTTATTACTGCCTTCTTTTGTGCCTAATTGGTATTTTTTTGTAGTGTACCATTTTGATTCCTTTCTCATTTCCTTGTCTGTGTGTTTTATAGATTTTTTTATGGTTATGATGGGGATTTTAATTAACATCCTATATTTATAACATTTTAGTTTGAATTGATACTAGTTAGCTTCAGTAGCATATAAAAACTCTGTTCTATACACCTCTGTTCCTCCCTCCTATCTTTATGTTATTGTCACAAATTGCATCATTATACATTGTGTGCCCATAATACTATCTTTTTTTTTTTTAAACATATGTAATTACCTTGTCTGGATTTTTATTTCTTTGTACAGCTTCAAGTTACTATCTATGGTCCTTTAATTTCAGTTGAAGGCCTTAGCCTTCACTTTCTGGTTGCACTGAGCCTAGCTGTCAGCCAGAGGGAAAGGTAGGCCACTCGCAGGTTTTTTCTGAACATGCATCTTGTTTTGGGTATGAACGTAGCTTCTAAATTCCCCAGTATACTTGGACACTTTTGAATGACCTAATCTCTCAAAGAAACTCTCCAGCTTTTCTTCCTAGGCTTTAGGCAATCTGTTTTTTATCTGAACTGTAATTTTTTGCCCCTGGTGGCTCTGGGTTTTTTGTTTGCCTTACTACTTGAACATTGTTAGCTGCTTTTCAGCTCTGAATGAGTTCAGACTGGGTGAGGAACAAAGGAAAGTGACTCACATTAGTCCTTAGGTAGCCGCCAGACAAGTCTGAACAGACACACTTGTTTTTAGAATAAGAATCTGGTCTGTTCCCTCAAGATCCAAAAATCAAGTGCCATACTGGGAGGGCGGGCTGTCTGTCGTCTGCAAGACCAATGCTGAACTGAAGAGGAGGGTGGGGCCAGGGCAAATCAAAAAGCTGCAAAACTTTCCTCCTGGTTTGAGTTTTCTTTTTCTTGGTTCAACATTTAGGCAATTGATACAAACCTTTGACTATTTTCCGGGGTTTTGACAAAGTTGATTTTGACAATTTTCCTTGATTTTTTTTTTTTCTTAGATGTTTCTCTGGAGGTACAGGTCTTTGGCTCTGTCTATTGTACCATTTTTACTGACATCATTTGGTTTGTTTAATGATGAAAAACATGGCTTATAAGGGATGAAGGGGCGCCTAGATGATTTTGAGCAAAAGAGAATACCATGACCAGATATATACTTTAAGAAAGATCACCTGGCAGTTCTCTGTTCTATTTCCAAACAGCCTTCTCCTAGTGCCATAATGTTCAAATTAAGTGTCTTTCCAGATTTTTATCAAAATTTTCATGATGGTCTGACTTTAAAATTAGTTATGCAGGAAAATCACTTCGGGAGCTTGTAGGAAGGGTGTTCCTTGAGATGGTAAATATTTTTGCTCCGGATCAGTTGCACACTTTAATTTGTGAAGTAGCAACTTAACATTTGGGCATTTTCAAGTAGTGTGAGTAGCAGCAGTGATTATTGATTTATTGATCGATTTTCTCAAGTGATCTGGTAAGGCCAGCTAGTTTTAGGTGATTATGCTATCCCTTTTTTCTTTGGCAGCCAGAGGAACCACAGGAATTGCATTTTGGTTAATGAATTTTATATTCTGCCTCTATCTTCCACCTTTTGCTGAAACACATATTGTATTTTGTTGATTTTGATATATACATTTTGGACATTTTAATATTGATAAAATGAGAGGCATCTTATAATTAATGGCATGTCATATTATAATTGATAGTACTTATCTTTTCTTAGTGTTATACAAGTTAATGATGCATTTTACAATGGATGCTGTTTTAGATTTTAGGAACTATTAAGTGTTTTAGCTGGTTTTATGCATTTTTGTGAAGTATTTCAAATCCTTTTTGAAACAACATAAATGTATACATAAATATATAAATAGAAATACATTTATTGATTATGCTTATGCCTCAGTTATTCTTAGCCTGGATCACTGAAAGAGCAGATTAGACATGGTTGTTCTTTCTCTTGAGTTTTTAATTTTGATGTAAACCTTTCCAGGACATTAGGTGGAATCAGATCTTCATGGGAGATGGCAAATAGAAATTGAATGATTCATTGGGCAGTTATAATTAATGTAATGGCCCTAGGAATTTTCAGCCTCTCCCCTCTCTGATTACCTGTCTCATCTAGCTATTGGTACATGAGATGTTAGAATTCAAAGCTCTATTTATCCAGTTTTGCTGGAGGAAAAAAAGACCAATTTCTTTTCTTTGTCTGGCCTGTTTGAAACCCAGGCTTGGACTGATTCCTTGCCTAAACCATTACTTGTACACCTGCATACTGTAAAGGGAAACTCTGAAATCTTTGCTGCATTTCACTGTGAGGCTCAGACCACAAAACATGAGGAATGTAACCAGAGTCCAGCTGCAATATTCCTCCACCCTTGCTTCTTTCACTGAGGACTGAAAAGTATGTTTTAAAGTGATTTTTGAAATGAAATGTATGTTATTGTTATTGTGCTACTTAACTGTCTGGTAGATAATAAATTCAGAATGGATTAGTAAAACAAGCCATGAGTTAGGACCTAGCTGATCAGAGCATATGGCTTTTTCAAGGCCTTAAGAGATGTCTGAAGTTCGTTTTATTCTCAAGAGGATAAACAAGGAGTAGTATAATTGGCAGGCACTTTTGAAACTTTCTGGCCTGCTCACAACAATACTTTTATAAATCTCTAAAAGATGGTTAGCTATTTTTCTGTTGTAGAGTTATTGGAACTTAGAGAAGTGGTAATGCTGTTTCCTTGATTTTGTGAACTTAGATTTGTTCCTATGGAGGATCCTGATCTGACCAAAACCCCAAGAGTTGCCCTTTTTACCTGATTGATTCTGATTTCTTTTCAGATGATATTTGGCCAAGATCATAGTCATTGCATGTGGACCTGATTCTCATGAGAGTGGAATGGTCTAACACCTTTTTTTTGTGACTAGGTGCACAAGGAGGTCATACATCCTATGTATAAAGAGGTTGGCCAAACAGATCCCCAAGTCTTATGACCTGAGTTGTTTATTATTCTTGCAACCACATAGATAGGTCTAGAGGTTTATGGACCTTCGCATTCAGCATAACTAGGTTGCATTTTGCCAAGAAGGAAGAGCCAAAGGAGTTTGCAGAGTAGCAGTGAGCAGGCTGATTCCTTGGCTAAGCAACACTGACTTGATAAATAAATGAATGAAAATGTCTTTCTGATGGCATCTTCTTGAAACAATCAGAATACCTGGAGCTTTATTTGGTAAGTAATAAGTTTTCTGTAGAAATAGTGACTGGCATCCAGGATTTTGTTGATAAAAAGCTTATATTGAAAACATAAATGAAAATTCTAGAATCTGGTTTTCAGACTGCTGTAATTCTGACCCCTCATTTCTGTTATTACCTGCTTCAGGTACACTTAAAACACCTGTTGACAACATCTTATATTAAGAAGTACATATTCCTTCCTTTAAAAATTCTCAGCTCCTGTTTGTTAAGCTGCTTTTAGTGCAGAGAGTTCAGAAATGATTGCTGTTTTCACTAAATTAGCATCTGTTTGTTTTTGTGGCATCCAATTAAATATGATGGCCTTCTTCCAGAAGTGGGAAATTTTCATATCATGCTTAGGCTTAAATGCTATGGCTTTCATTTCCAACCCTCTTCTGTGTATGCTATAAATTAGAACATTTCTTATAACCTTTCATCTTCATTTTATTATAGGTTGTTGCTCAAATGTTGGCATTTAGAACACTCAGTAGACCCAGACCCCAAACCTTTAAATTGGATGATGAATATGGTGACTTGAGGCAGTGGAAAAGAGTGGACCAAATGCTTTGGTTTTCTACTTTCCTTGCATGCAACTTTAAAGTACAATTAAGCAAATATTTTTCAGGGTGACTAATACTGCTGAAATGAATGAAATTATTAGTTCTTTTGGATTTTCCACTTGATTACAGGAATTTGACCTAACTTGAGAAATTTCTGTTCATGTGAAAACTTTCCCAAGTGACTGTAGTCCAACTCTTTAGAATTACCTAACAGTACACCATGGAACAGAAATAAAGATGAAAAAAAAAAGTCCATGCCCAATTGTAGACTTACTGTGTTTTAGAACCAGTCAGAATATTATTACATCATCTGATTAAACCCTTCATTTCACAAATGGAGAAACAGATTGAAAGATGAAGTGAGGTCATACAAGTTAACTAAGCATTCATTTTGATAGGCCCCCCTGAGGAGAGGCAAGCCAGAAGATGAAGTGCCTATTATTATTATTATTATTATTATTATTATTATTATTATTTGAGACAGAGTCTCACTTTGTTGCCCAGGCTGGAGTGCAGTGGCGAGATCTTGGCTCACTGCAACCTCCGCCTCCCAGGTTCAAGCGATTCTTCTGCCTCAGCTTCCCGAGTAGCTGAGACTATAGGTGCGCACCACCACACCCAGCTAGTTTTGTATTTTTAGTAGAGATGGAGTTTCACCATATTGGCCAGGCTGGTCTTGAACTCCTGACCTCATGTTCCCCCCCTTGGCCTTTCAGAGTGCTGGGATTACAGGCGTGAGCCACCACACACGGCCAAAGTGCTAATTATTAGGTATAGTACTTGCAAGGCAAACATGTAGGAGATGGAAGAAGTGTATTTATCAAAATGGGTCTGTACTGGAGCCTGAAATACTCCTTTTCCTGATTTAGGGAAAGCATTCTTATAAAGAATGCAGTAATGTGAATCTCTGAATGTTAAGCAGAATTACTGTTACGTTCTCACTGAAAATGGTAATTATTCAAGTCACATTTGTTAGTTGGTTCACTTGACATTTTTTTTTTTGTCTAAAAGGTGCCATGCACAATGCATCTTTCTCTATTGCTTCCAATTATTTAAACTTGATGAAGTGTTTGTTTTTTATTTCCAATTATTTTGGGCTTTGGGGTCATGTTGGCTTTTCTCTTATTGCTGAGTGACTGAGGTAATGTGCTCCTCTCTGAGTCTTGGTTCTCCTGGTATAGTACCTATGTCACTATGCACTAGGTTGGTATAAGGATTAAATAAAGTGCAGTGCTCGGTATACAGAAATGCTTAACAAAATTTTGCAACTACTATTATGTGTACATTGAGCTTTGCAATAGGAATTACAGGCATGTAAGTTTTTATTAATTCTATGTGCTAGAAGATAGGCCTAACAAAAGGTTAAGGAAAATTAAAAATGTAGCTCAGTGGGAAAGTACTATATTTCCTTTTGTAATAATGCTGTGAGGTACATTATTTTTAAGTCAATGGTATAAGTGCAGAGGACTAGTGAAGTTCCCCATAATGCAGGGGTAGAAACTGGTGTACGTCTGAAGCCTTGTCTGTTTACAGGCATACCTCATTTTATTGCATTTTGCATTATTGTGCTTCATGGACACTATTTTTTTTACAGATTGAAGGTTTGGGGTAACCTTGCATCAAGCAAGTCTGTTTGTCTCTGTGTCACATTTTATTAACTCACAATATTTCAACCTTTTCATTATTCAGTGATCTTTCATGTTATTATTGTAATTATTTTGGGACAGCACAAATCACACCCATATAAGATGGCAAACTTAAAAAATGTGGTGTATGTTCTGACTGCTCCACTGACCAGCTGTTCCCCCATCTCTTTTTCTCTCCTCTAGCCTCTTCCATATTCCCTGAGACACAACATTATTGAAACTAGACCAATTAATATAGCCCTATAATGTCTTGTAAATGTTTAAGTGAAAGGAAGAGTTCCAATATCTCATTTTAAATTAAAAGCTAGGAATGATTGAGCTTAGTGAGGAAAGCATATGGAAAGCTGAGATGGGCTGAAAGCTAGGCCTCTTGTGTGAAATAGCCAAGTTGTAAATTCAAAGGAAAAGTCCTTGAAGGAAATTAAAAGTGTTACTCCAGTGAACATACAAATGATAAGAAAGTGAAAATACTTATTGCTGATATGTATACAGTTTTATTGGTCTGGATAGAAGATCAAACCAGCCACAACATTCCCTTAAGCCAAAGCCTGGTCCAGAGCAAGGACCTAACTTTCTTCAGTTATTTGAAATCTGAGAGAAATGAGGAAGCTGTAGAAAAGTTGGAAGCTACAGTGGTTGGTAATGAAGTTTAAGGAAAGAAGCCATCCCTAGAACATAGAAGTGCAAGGTGAAGCCAGGAAGTGCTGATAGAGAAGCTGCAGCAAGTTATCCAGAAGATCTAGCGAAGATCATTGATGAAGGTGGCTACACAAACAGCAGAGTTTCAAGGTAGACAAAATAGCCTTCTGTTGGAAGAAAATGTCATCTAGGACTTTGATAGCTGGAAAGGAGAAGTCAATGTCTGACTGCAGAGCTTCAAAGGAAAGGATGACTATTTAATTAGGGGCTGGTATAGCTGCTAATTTTAAGCTAATGTTCAGTAACCATTCTGAAAATCCTGGGGCACTTAAGAATGATGCTAACTATACTCTGTTTCATAAATGGAACATCAAATCCTGGATGACGGCACATCTGTTTACAATATAGTTTACTAAATATTTTAAGGCCCCTGTTGAGACCTACTGCTCAGAAAAACATATTCCTTTCAAAATATTACTGTTCATTGAAAACACACCTGGTTACCCAAGAGCGCTGATGGAGATGTACAAGAAGACTAAAGTTGTCTTCATGCCTGCTAACACAATATCCATTCTGCAGCACATGGATGAAGGAGTCATTTCAATTTTCAAGTCTTATTTAAGAAACACATTTCATCACATTTTATAAGGCTATAGCTGCCATACACAGTGATTCCTCTGATGGATCTGGGCAAAGTCCATTGAAAATCTTCTGGACAGTATTCACCATTCTAAATGCCATTCAGAACATTGATGATTCATGGGAGGAGATCAGAATATCAGCATTAACAAAAGTTTGGAAGAAGTTGATTCCAACCCTCGTGGATGATTTTGAAGGGTTCAAGACTTCAGTGGAAGAAATAACTGTCTCATGATAAAAGTTTAAAAATGAGGAGTTGTTTCTTAAGGATGAGCAAAGAAAGTGGTTCCTTGAGTGAAACCTAATTCTAGTGAAGATGATGTAAAAAGAGGATTTAGAATGTTACATGAACTTAATTGACAAGGAAGTGGCAGGATTTGAGAGGAAGGCTTGACTCCAATTGTAAAAGAAATTCTACTGTGGGTAAATGCTATCAAACACCATTGCATGCTACAGAGAAATCATTCATGAAAGGAAGAGTCAATTGATGCCGAAAACTTCATTATTGTCTTATTTTAAGAAATTGTCACAGCCTCTGCAGTCTTCAGCAGCCATCACCAACAAGGCAAGACCCTCCACTAGCAAAAAGATTATGATTCTCTGAAGGCTCAGATGTGCATTAGCATTTTTAGCAGTAATATGTTTTTAAATTAAGATACATACATTATTTTAAAATATATGGCCGGGCGCGGTGACTCACGCCTGTAATCCCAGCACTTTGGGAGGCCGAGGCGGGTGGATCACGCGGTCAAGAGATCGAGACCATCCTGGTCAACATGGTGAAACCCTTCTCTACTAAAAATACAAAAAATTAGCTGCGCATGGTGGCGCACACCTGTAATCCCAGCTACTCAGGAGGCTGAGGCAGGAGAACTGCTTGAACCCAGGAGGTGGAGGTTGCAGTGAGCCGAGATCGTGCCATTGCACTCCAGCCTGGGTAACAAGAGCAAAACTCCATCTCAAAAATATATATATATATATTTTGTACTTTATTTAGTTTTTTTCCATGAACACATGTTCAAAGATGTTTTTAAAACATAATGCTATTTTCGTATACACTGGGAAACAAATAGTGTGACTCGCTCTTTATTGAGATATTCAGTTTATTTATTTATATTTTTTTGTAGAGACAGGGTCTCACTATATTGACCAGGCTGATCTCGAACTCCTGGTCTCAAGTGATCCTTCTGCCTCACCCTCCCCAAATGCTGGGATTGCAGGTGTGAGCCACAACACTCGGCTGAGATACCAACTTTTTTGCAGTGGTTTGGAACCAAACCCACAATATCTCCAGTGTTTGTACCTCAAATAGGCTAAGAGTTTACTCCCTACAATCTACTAAGTAGTCAAGTAAGCATGTGTGTCTTGGAAGCTATGGGTTAATGAATGCTGAAGCCCTTATTATTACAAGGAGTGCAGAGCAATTTCAAACTAAATAGTCTCAGTCTGGCCTACTATTTACTTTTTTAGTCTTATCCCCAGATTCCTTCCCAGTTGATAATCTATACTTCAGTCTAAATGAACAATTGGTTGTTTTCCAAATACATCACAATATTTTCTCACCTTGATACTCATTGTCCATGCTGTTCTATTTATCTGGAATGCCCTCCCTAGCCATCTCTAGCATCAAAACTGTGGTTGTACATGAGGCCCTCCCTTATTATATAAAACTTTCCTTGTAATCTCTTTCTTGATTTCCCATAGTTTGGTAAACTGTAATTATTTTGGATTCCTGTGAATGATTCTCTCTATAAGGTATCTCAGAAATGAAGTTCTTTTATATGTACTTTAATAACAGCCTAGCTCAATGATGCACGTAGTATATTTGAGTTATTTATTCTTGTCTGAAATATTTTCAGGATAGAAACTGCATCTTACTTGCTATCGGACTTCCCTGTCTTGCAGAGAGGCTTGTATTTTGTAGACACTCAATAAATATTTCTTGAATTGAATTAGGAGAGTAAAAGGAATGTTCAGTTTTTGCAAATGCTATTAGGTAATCTGACACTCTACTCTGCGGCCCATTGTTTTAACTCTGGATGCTCTGGCCAGGACAATCATTATTTCTTAGAGTCCCTTGGGACTGTGGCAAGCTATTAACTTCTGTGCTTGTTGTAATCCAAGGCACAGACATCAGCACTGACGGGGTTATGTTCAGGGGTGTGAGCAAAGAACATGTTTTAAAATGAGGAATCCCCATGGAAATTCAGGCAGTAGAGATCAACAAAATAAAAATGCAGAAGGTGGCTGCTAGGTGAGACAGGAAATGAACACCTTGTGAAGATTAGGCGTTCCACTGAGAGAGGGGAAATGTGGAAAATGAGTCAAGAGTAATTGTGCAGCTATTTCATCACTGACACTTGGAGGTATATTGTTGTGTGTGTTGTTTTTAATGAAGTGTGCTTTTATAGTGCTGATGTTATTATCTGGATGAGGAAGTCTTCTTTAGTATTATTGTCATCTCAGCTTTCTGCAACCAACTAAATTAAAATACAGTAATGTAATGGGACAGTGGGATAAGAAAGAAAACCAGATGACTCTGACATGTGACCCCAACCTGAACTTATTGCTTTTCTAGTTTTCGGTATACTCAAATCAAAATAGCGTCCAGTGTAATGCTTGCAGGGGCCGGGGGGATTGGACAGAGGAATAATATATTTAGTTAATAATGGGATATGTCCTGAGTTCGATACTGTTACATTATTAGAATATGTGAAATCAGTGTTCCTCAACAAGAGTCCCAAAGCATCAGTGAGCTCTCTAGTAGTTCATGGACTTACCATTTGCAGTCCATTAATATTTATCATAGGATATCATAGATGCTTTGGGTTCTGATATGAATTAATTATTGAATTTAATAAATAAAGCTTTATTTTATTGGTGTTGCATGAAAGTAGTTCTGTTCTTTTCTTTAATTCTTATATGTTTGATTTTTTTGGTAAACAAAGAATGAGAGAGATGAGGGTAATTATATCAAGCCAGAGTTTGCAGTAGGTAATTTGGGAAATATTTTGGTTTTCTGACAAAAATGAATGGAGGGAAAGAGTAAAAATTATTTTTAGGCAGATGCGAAATTATTTTAACTTCCAAAAGCGTCTTATTATAATAGCTCTCTAGACAATTTTCTAAGGATAATAACATTTATGTCCTGGGTAATTGTATCATCATAAAACAAATTTATGTCACTCCTTAATTCAAATAGTTTTAACTACGATATTTTTATACCTCTCTTTTAGATGATTTACAGTTAGTAAGGATGATCACCAAGAGTAATTTCTGAGTTAGATTAAATGATCAATTAGTTTTTATAGTTGCTTTTCTTTTCTAATTTATTGAAAATGAAAAACTGATATAAGATATAATTCACATATAGTTAAATCATAAGAGATTTCAATTATATGAGGGGACATCACAAGAAAGTCAACCATGTTTATTGAGCACTATTGAGGACATACTAGTCACTGCACAAGATGCCAGCATTAGGTAAGGTTAGCTGGCTCTGAACTGGCATCAGTATGCACAGCAAGTCAACAGAGAGTAATTCTCAGTGTAGGCCCATGCTAGCGATCAGCACAGGGTTGGGTTGGAGGTAGCCAGCAGAGGCTTGCTTAAGGAGATGGCCCCTAAGCATCTGAGCTGCTGAGTGTGGAATAGGATTAGGAGCTGTCCAGGTGACCCAGATGTAACGAAACATGTACACTGGCACAAAGCAGATATTGCACCTTTCCATGGACCAAAGCTCCCACTTTCTCACCTTGCCTCATAAGTGAATTCACTTTACATTGCTGAGCAGTTAACATTTAGGCATATATAAGAGAAGAGTATGTTTATAATTTAATATTTAGTCTAAGTAAAAATTAAACTTACTTTCAAAGATTATTACTTTAAGTGGTTAATATTAAAATACATTTATTCAAAGGACAGGAACTTTAAAGTATTTTGGATCATGGATTGGTTGTAATAAATATATGACTAATTTGATTTAAACAGAGTTTCTTTCACATATAACTATCTAACAGAGATATTGGCCTTTAAATAATAAAACTTGTGTATTCTAAATTAGGAAAGGAAAAATCATGGCTTTCCTGTTTCACTCTTGTGAAAGAACTTTGACATCAGATACACCTTGAACCAGTTTATTCCACCTCTTTAGCCTCAGAATACTCTTTTGGAAAACAAAGATAGCTTCACAGAAAGGTGGAGAAGAATAGAGAGAATATATAAAATGACCTTTGCATATAGTAGTCACTCGGTAAATATTTGTACACTGATAAATGAACCTAGTAGTCACGATATTAATTTTTTCCCTTCTAGTTGAATTTATATCATACCAGGAGACATGAGACTCATAAGTTTTTAGAACTTGAAAAATCCTTGGCTTTGAATTTAGAAAGGATTTCTTAAATAGATCACAGAAACAAGACCATAATATAAGAAATGGTCTATAAGTTTGATTTCATTTAAGAAAAAAAAAATCTTGCCTATAATTCATAGCTTTTAGATTAATCAAACATCAGGAACCAGAATATATATTTTTCAAACCTTTACTTATCAACGAGTAAAAGAGCAATCAACCTAATAAAAATATGGATGTAATATATAAAGAAGCTGTTACAGAAGAACAAGCTCTAGATGTTTAATAACAAAGGAAAAATATTCAGCCTCACTAATAATCAGGAAATGCAAATTAAAACCAGAAAGAGATGCCATTTTGTATCCATCAAACTGGCAAAAATTAGATCATCTATTTAGTACCAAATTTAGTTGGCATGTAGAGGAAAAGAAACTCATCCTTTGCTTGCGAGAGTTTCAGTTCATTTATTTCAGAAAGCACTTTAATGATACAGTTAAATCTGTAGGAGCCCCACTCAACCTAAGAACCTCAATCCTGGCTATGTACTAGACTGCTGAGTAGCTCTTACATATATGCATCCTACAAATATTTATTATGTCTATATTATATATATATTTAAACATTATCTCTTAATTACCTTTATTGTGTTTTGGAATTATTCACAATTATATAGCTAATATTTAATTGTTTTAAGTGCCTCTGTCCTCTTGTACTATCCCTTTCAGAGCTTTTATTTCTGTGCAACATTATTTTCTCTCTATTTTTATTTTTATTTTTTTGAAACAAGGTCTCACTCTGTCACACAGCCTGGAATGCAGTCTTGCAGTCATAGCAGCTTTGACCTCCTGGGTTCAAGCAATCCTCCCACCTGAGCCTCCTGAGCACCTGGGATTATAGGCTCATGCCAACATGCCCTGCTTTTTAAAAAAAAAATCTTTCTTTTTTTTTAATAGAGATGAGGTCTCCCTATGTTGCCCAGGCTGGTCCTGAACTCCTGGGCTATGTGATTCTCCTGCCTTGGCCTCCCAAAGTGCTGGGATTACAGGCATGAGCTACCCGAAGTTAGCCCATTATTTTCTTTTAACATTTTTTAAAGGCTACTTTTTAAAAGACTAGGATACATGTTTCTCTGTACCTAGCCTTCTTTCTTTTTATTAACATAAGGTTGATGTGGGTGGTTACTTTTTCTTATAATTCATGTGATTTTCATACACCAGTTCTGGCTTCTTGATTGATTTTAATTTTATAGTAGCAGTTTGCCATATTTCCTTTTCAGCAAAGATTGGTGTTAATAATGCCTAGAATTTTGAGTGCTATTCATTTATATGATTGGAAACCTTTTAAAAAGACTTACAAAAGAACTAATTCTTCCCATGATGCTCGTTAGTAACTCCCATTAATATAAATGATGGCTCCCAGGTTCATGATGTGGAGAGTCTAGTGATGAAATACTAGAAGTGTTAACTGTAGTTAGTTAAGGGAATTTACTGTTGTAAATTAATTAAACACACCAATAAGCAACAGAAGCTTTTTATTATTTTAATTTCTATAAATATAAGGTTGGTAAGCTAATGAGAAGTGGCAGGTCTCTTGGAGTTTGATTGACACCTATACTTAAACTCTTTTAAATGTGTAGATGACGAATTTATTGAGACAACTTCTGTTGTAAGATATTCCATACAGGGAATGTTTATTTTTGAGTGTGTATAATTTTGTCATTTCCAGCTTTAAAAAATTAGTTACTAGGGGAAAAACTTTTTAGAAGCCACCTTCTAATATTGAATTTGCTGAGTCATATTCTATGTGAGCAATAAAGAATTTTGTATTATATTCTGGTTTCTGTATTTGTGGTTTCTGTATAAATCACAAAATGGGAGGTTCATAGTTGCTTAGTGTTAAATGTGTGCTCTGAATGAGGAGACCCCCCCCCCGGCCCCCCGCCAAACAGGCTTTGTGTGAGCAACATGGTTGTTTATTCACCGAGGTGCAGGTGTGCTGAGTCTGAAAAGAGAGTCAGTGGAGGGCAGTGGGATAGGAGTTGGTTTTATAGGTTTGGGGTAGGCAGTGGAAAGTTACAGAAGTTAGTTTAGGGCAGTTTTTGCAAGCTGGGAGGGGGTCGTAGGGTCTGGAGTCATGAGGTTGACCAAGATTGGTTACAAAGTTTGATTGCCTTATCAATTGAGGTGGGAATAAGGAACAATAGAAGAATGTCTGAAGTTAATTAGGTACCACAGGGATTGATCATTTCTCCCCTTTTCATGGTCTTCCAGTTACTTCAGATTTTCTAATTTCAGGAGGCCATCCAGAGGTGTACATGCGGGTCATGGGGTTTGCCATGGCTCGACTTAGGGTATGGCCTATTGTGCAGCCAGTTCGAAGAACCTTGCACTTAGAAGGAATTTGGTAAATAGCATGTTATTTCACTCAGCAATTTCTATGGGAAAATGATAGATAGTATTCCTTTCTAAGAGGATGCAATTGGTTTAAAAAATTTTCCCTTTCCATTTTTGTATTATTTTCATTGGAACCTGTCCTGTTTTGTAGTATACAATTTGGAATAGACACTTAACTCAGTTTTGTATTATTAAATATTAATTCAAAATCAAGATTCATGGTCTCAGAATGATAAATGTACAAATGAACCTATTCACCTATTCATGGATTCACTAAATGTTTAATTAGTACATAGTATGTGACAGATATTATTCTGTTGATAGGTCTTTGTGATTTAGTAAAGAACAATAACAACAATTAAAAATGTTCTGTCTTTAAAATAAGTGGACAGTTTAAAATAAACTCTGTAAGTACTAACGAATATCTACCAAATGAATAGACTTTATGCTATATATTTTTATGAAACAGACTAAGAAAGTAAGCATATTATCAGCTTATTATCTAGTTTTAGAGATAACAAAAATCATCTTGTTTCATGCCTTTTATTTAATAACACTCTCTACTGGCATGACCTTGTCTCATGAGTAAATACATTGCAAGATTCATTAGGTATCCCCAGGGGTAGAAAGAAGTACAATCTGATTTTAAACAAAAATAAGGTTGGTTGATAGGTGGTTTGGGACTTGTCTCAAGCGTCAGTTTGTCAGTAAGGGTAAAGACTCGTAATTGACTTGAAAGTACTTTTTAAAGTTTTAGGTTCAAGTTAAAAATTACTTTGCTCTGCATATCTACTTAGTGTTTAGTGCTCATTCCTGCAAAAATATACTAAATCAGGACCTAGTTGTTTGACATGACTGAAGCAAAGGAACAATAAGTAGTGTTTATCTGCTCAACTAACCAATGAAATAAAGGGTTAAAATGTTAAATTAGGCTGGGCACGGTGGCTCATGCATGTAATTTAAATACTTTTGGAGGCCAAGGCAGGAGGATCACTTGAGCCCAGGAGTTTGGGACTTCAACCTAGGCAACATACTGAGACCCCATCTCTACAAAAAATAGAAAAATTAACCAAGGGTGATAGCATGCATCTGTGGTCCCAGCTACTCTGGAGGAGGCTGAGGTGGGAGGATCACTTGAGCCCAGGAGGTCAAGGCTGCAGTGAGCCATGATCCTGCCACTACCCCACTTCAGCTTGTGCAGCAGAGTAAGAACCCATCTCAAAAAAAAGAAAATTAAATTAGAAATACCGTGCCTGATTTCTTGTCATGAGTTTCACACGCAGTTGTGTATAAAAGAAGTTACGGGACATGGAAAATGATTGAGAGGTGTCAACATGGTATCAACATGTATCTAATGGGAATTCTGGGAATAAAGATTAGAGGACATGGGAAGAAAGAAATATTCAAAACATAGTGGCTGAGTTTTAAAAAAAACAGTATTAAGAACAAAAAAAGGAGACACAGGTGCCACGCAGATTGAAAACTCATAAAAACATACTTTGAACAGTTTTTAAAAGGTAGGTGGAGTAGTCTTTTTTTAGAAATAAATATAAAATAACAAAATTGATCCAAAAAGAAATGGGAAAACCGAATAGGAGCTGTTTCCAGAGTATATCAGCATAGATATCTTAACCAACACTGAAACTGCTTGGAAAAAATAAATTCTTTAATGTAGAATAAAGAATACTTAGGTCAAAAACTGAGTAAGACAAGAACCTAAAGAAATAAGGTGAACACTGAAGCCAGCTTTTTCCTTGAAAGCATTTAATCAAATAAATGTGAATTTGATAAAACAACTTGAACAAGAAAATAGAAAAAACAAAAGTTATAGACAAATGTCTTTCATACTAAGTTGCCACTTTTGTATGAAAGACATACAAAACAAAACATATGCAAGCTGAATCTAGCAATTCAGGAATGAGCCAGTGGCTCAACATTTAAAAAGCTTTTCACGTAACTCATCCATTATCAGATGAAGAGAAATATCATATGATCATTTCAATAGATACAAAAAAGCATTCAATAAAATTGGATACTTATTTAGAAAGGCAATATAGGTTTTGATTAGGAACGTAAATTCTCAGTTGGGTGCAGTGGCTCCCGCCTATATAATCCCAGCACTTTGGGAGGTTGAGACGGGCAGATTGTTTGATCCCAGGAGTTAGAGACCAGCCTGGGCAACATTTCAAGACTTTGTCTTTACAAAAAAAAAATTTAAATTAGCTGGGCATGGTGGTGTGCCTGTAGTCCCAGCTACTCAAGAGGCTGAGGTGGGAGGATCACTTGAGCCTGGGTGGTTGAAACTGCAGTGGGCTGTGTTCATACCACTACACTCCAGCCTGGGTAACAGAGCAAGACCCTGTCTCAAAAAAAGGGGGAGAAGGGTCTTAAATTCTGGAACCAGATGATGTGAGTTTGAATCCAGACTGTTATTTAGTGTAAATGGTAGGCAGAATTTGAAACGGCACTCAAGATATCCACTATCCTGGTATACGTGTCCCATATAATATCTTTCCCTTCAGTGTGGGCAAGACTTGTGAATATGTAGTCGGCCCTCTCAATCTGCAGATTCAACCAGCTACGGATGGAAAATATTTAGACAAAAACAAACATAAAATAACAATACAGAAAATTTTTAAATGCAAATTTAAAAACAACAAACATAACTATTTATATAACATTTGCATTGGATTAGATATTAAAGTAATTTAGAGATGATTTAAAGTATCAGGACTTAGGTACATAAGTTGTATTTGTAGGTTATATATAGCCTACAGGTTATATTAAAATACCAATTTTATATCAGGGCTGGAGCTTACTTGGATTTTGGCATTCACAAGGGTCCTGGAATCAGTCCTCCACAGATACCAAGAGATGAATGTAATAGGATTTTACTCCCGTGATTAAGGTTCCTAATCATTTGACTTTGAGTTAATATAAAGCAAAATTAAATGTGTAGGCCTGATCTAATCAAGTGAGCCCTTGAGAGCCAAGAAGCAGTAGCAGATGCTCTTCTGCTAGCCCACAAGAAAGCAAACAGAACTCCTCATGGAGGGAGCCATGTGGATAGGACCTGAGGGTGGCTCCTGAAAACTGGGAATGAAATGTGGCTGACAGCTAGTAAAGAACTATCTCAGCCTTACAACCACAAGGAACTAAATTCTCTCAGCAACCCGATTGAACTTGGAAGATGACCCTGAGCTACACATGAGAAGCCTGACTAACATCTTGATTTTAGACTTCATAGACCCTGAGCAGAGAACATTATACCGTGTGTAGATTTCTGACCTACAGAAACCATGAGATAGTAAATGAGTGTTTTAAGCTGTTAAGCTTGTTTTGTTTTTTAAAGCAGTGATAGAAAACTAATACATAGTGTGACTTTGGACAAGTTACTTGATCACCCTGTGCCTTACTCTCATTGTTAAATGAACACTTCATAGGGTGTCTAGGTGGATTTGCAAACTATCAGAGTAAGAAAATCCAGCACATTTGTTAGATATAAATCAGCAGGAAAATCAGTTAGATTCTACACATCAGCAATAACCAAATTGAAAGTGAGTTCAATACAAGCACCTAGCAATATGGTTAATAAAAATGTGGCTCATGCCTATAATCCCAGCACTTTGGGAGGCCCAGTCAGGTGGATCATCTGAGGTTGGGAGTTTGAGACCAGCCTGGCCAACATGGAAAACCTGTTTCCGTTAAAAATACAAAAAATCAGCCAGATGTGGGGGTGGGCGTCTGTAGTCCCAGCTACTTGGGAGGCTGAGGCAGGAGAATCGCTTGTACCCGGGAGGTGGAGGTTGTGGTGAGCCAAGGTCATGCCATTGCACGCCAGCCTGGGCAACAAGAGCAAAATTCCATCTCAAAAATAAATAAATAAAAGTAAAAAGGGTGAAAGACCTTTATTAAAGAAAAATATAAAACATAAAATGATAGTGAAAAACACAAAAGATCTGAATAAATGGATGCACATACATATATACATACTTTGTTTGGCTATGCCTTATGCTCCTCTGATTTGGCATAACACTATTTGTATATATATTTTTAAATTGTTTTCGAATTTGAAATAATTCATTGCAGCATATTGTAAATCTGTTTTTCCCCAGGCATTATCAAGTGATCTCTGCTTATAGTCAAGTAGAAGAGCTTTGGCCCGTAATGACTAACTAAAATATGTAAATAACAGCACTAGATCTGCAGCAAAGTAATAGAAGAAGCACAACACAGTGGATTTTAAAATACAAGTGTTACGTGGAAATAGTGAGAAAACATAGGGTAGTAATCAGCAGGCAAGGAGGGTTTGGTTGAAGTTACTTGACAGTAAGAGGAATATCATGCACATTACTGCAACCCTAGGAGGATTGACTAACAATTATATGAAAGTACATCAGATGAGTTTGGTGGGTGAAAATTTTAGCACATAAATAGCAAAAAAAAAGAAAGAAAGAAAGGAAAAAAAAACTCCAATGTAAGAACCCTTAGGGAAAATGTTTAAAAGACAAACCACTCAATCAAAAAATGATCAAAGGGTATTACATCAATCATGTTTCAGTCAGAAAAGCAGAATCAATGTGAATATTATGGTCTGATGGATTTATTATAGTAACAAGATCATATGTAATTGTGGAAGAAGCTACAGAAATAAGAGTCCAAAAGCAGGGCCTGGAGATAAGAGAAGAGTCACTAACCAGCCCTTCCGAAGCTCTGGTGCAGGTAGACAACTCAGGCAAGGAAGTAGGAAGCGAGGTGTACCCAGCTGCTGAGTGGAACCCCAGAGGAGAGCAGGTGGAGCCATCTATGAAAGGCTGTTGCCACTGCATCCAGTAGTGGGAAGGAGTTAATATTGGACGGCAGGGGCCAGCAGCTGGGAACAAGAGCTAGATGCAGAATGAAAGCACAGAGACCAAATGGAACCTGCAAACAGCCTTGCGTCTGTGTCTTACTGGGTCTAATCACCAGGCCTTGTCACGATGCCAGTGTAGTGGTTGCTGCCATGGCCAGTTATTATCTTTGGAAGACAGCGAAGTGACTTCTATCTTCCAAATCTTACCCAAATTTATCTTTTGTTTATCTGTAACCTGGATCCATATAGGCAGTGGTCTTCTGGGAAA
Organism: Aotus nancymaae; assembly: GCF_030222135.1. Lineage (NCBI taxonomy): Eukaryota > Metazoa > Chordata > Mammalia > Primates > Aotidae > Aotus > Aotus nancymaae. The sequence goes on from NW_026988473.1 coordinate 59,902,951, forward strand.
TATTTCCAGCTTAGCCAAGTAGACACAGTAAAAACTTACAATGGATATAAATAGGCCTTGTATTATATTCTAGTAATACAAAGATCAATAGCAATAATAGTAATCACTCAAAAAATTATAGTTGCTCTTGGTATCTTTCAGGTGCTATTCTAAATTTTATACATATTCACACACATGAATTTTTACAAAAGCAGTATGAGATTAGTGCTGTTATTATCTACATTATATTGACAAACTGTGTCACAGAGAGTGCAAGAAAAAAAATTCCAAGGATACATGTTGTTCCCTAGGGTTAGCAGCACCAGCAATTTGTCAGAATCTAGTGAAATGGTTTCTAGTGCATACTGTTTAGAAGTGTGTCCCCTAGAGAAACTTGCTCAAAGGAGGGCATATAAAGATGTTAAGTACACCATTACTTGTACTGGTGAAAAAATTAGAAACAGCCTAAATCCCCTTTAGTAAGGGAGTGGAGAAATAAAATGTCAAACATCTATAAGATGAAATACTAATTAGAAGTTCAAAGGAATATTTTAGACACATATATAGACAAAAATAGCTCTCAATAAACAGTATGGAGTGAAAAAAAAGTAAGTTGCAGAATGGTATGTATGGTTCATTATTTTTCATAGAAACATATTTTAAAAGTATAAAAAGTGTTAACACAGATACTAACCAAATTTGTAAAAGCAGTGGCTAGTGGAGAGAAGATATGACAGGTGCTGTTGGTTGCCTAACCATAGCCATTCCTGTTTCTCAAGAGCTCCATATTGTTAGTATTAACTCTCTTCTTTACTATATGGAAAGTGAGTTCCAGTCTCAGTGCCAGGGAGTGAACCACAATTGGCTTTTGACTAATCATGGTGATTCCATTCCACTCAACAGTGATGGATTTAGGAGTTGATTCATAATTCTGGCCAGTTCTATGGGGTACTGCTGGGAATAGTTTTATGCACTAAGACAGTTGGCTGTGATGCTGGTAATATTCAATTTCTTGATCTGGGTGCTAGTTTCAGAAAACTATTAATTCTGTGAAAATTAAGGGAGTTTGCCCTTATCTATCTGTATGTTATACTTCAATAAAAGGTTTATGTATAAAAACAGAGACACAGGAAAAATTAAGGGAGTTTGCCCTTATCTATCTGTATGTTATACTTCAATAAAAAGTGTATGTATAAAAACAGAGACACAGGAAAAAAGTCTGCATTTTCTAGTGGATATTGTCTCAACAGATGAGACTGATTGTGTGCCAACCATCCTGTGATCATGAATGGGCCTTGCCCAGTCTTCTAAGGATGGCAGAATGGAACGATAGGAAGACCTGGGTCCCAAATAATGTCATAAAGTTTCTGAGTTAGCCATTTCTGGAACCAGTCTGTCTCTATTCCTTTTCTTCTTTAAGTCAGTGATTGGATTTTTCTGTTACTTGAGGTTAAAATAATCTTAACTAATCAAGGAAAGGGGAGTCCTAGAATTGGTAAGCAAAGAAGGCTCACTTGATCTTAATGTTTTATTTCTTTTAACTAAAAAATAATATCTGTTGCTAAATCTGAGTAGTGAGTACATAGATCATTATTCTCTACTTTTAAAATGAAGTGGGTACTATTATTTTAAATGTCCTTTAACTTAAAAAAACAAAGGAAGAAAAAATATCAGATGAGTTGTTGCTCATCAGAAACAAAAATGAGAGAGTGATTATTGTAAGGTGAGGGGCAATGGGGAAATATTTCTCAGCAAATGAATCAAGAACCAATTTGTTTATATTCATTTAATAAATACTTAGTGGACTTTACTGTGTATAAGCTACTATGACATTGTGTTTGGACCTTAAATTTGAAATCAGTTAGGTTTTTTTGTAAAGAGCATATTAATATATTGGCATATGTCTTCAATAGGATGTTGTATGTTCTAGAGGATACCCATATGTCTGGGCTAAAGTCTGTATTTTAAATTAGAACATCTCTAGTATTATATTCAAATTTGGCAAAAAAACTTATATAAGTATATTTGTATGATACAGAAACATGTTTCCATCATTTAGCCAAGTAAAATACATAAAACAAATTATTCTTACCTCTAGTAGAAGTGTATGTAGAATTTTGACTCCTAAGTTTGTACTATTTCTTGAGATAGTAACCATGTTCAGCCCTCAAATTATGACATACATATGTCTGTGATTCCAAGATATGATAATTTAAAGAACATCTTTGGTTAAAAATACGAACTGCAGTGTAAGACCTGAGATGGAATCCAGCTCTTTATCACCTTAACCCTGGGCAAATCACTTCTGCAAGCTTCAATATGGGGAATAGTGTCATTATGGAGTTTGTATGTAATGGAAACCTCAAATTCACAATGACTTAAACAAACAAAATTATATTATCATGCACAAAAAATCGAGGGATCAGTAATCCAGGGCTGGAGTGGCAGTTCCGTCAGTGCTTCAGGAAATGCAGGGTGCTTCAAGGTCTCTGCTCTGCCATCCCTGGAGTGTGGCCCTCATGGTCCAAGATGGTTGTTGGAATGTCAGTCATTATGCAGCCAGGAAATGGGCATCCCTCCCTCCTCTAAGGACTTCCACATTCTCCATTCTCCATAGGAGGTTGAGAAATGTCTTTTTTTCTAAGTGGCTTTTAAACTTCAGGGGTTCTGTTAACAACAGAAGAAGAGGAGAATGGGTGTTGGGGCACAGTCAGCAGTCTCTGCCACAGGGTGGTTTTAAGAGTTAAACGATGCATATAAAGCCCAGCACACAGAGCCTGACATGGAAACAAAGGCTGCCATTTTAATCATCAGTCGTGAACTTCAAACTTCTGACTGAACAAGTGTGCTTATCTTTTCTCACAAAAATGCCCCTGAAATAACAGTACAGGCATTACAATTTAAAAAGCATAAATCCCACAGTGGCAAAAGGAACAGGAGAGGCCACCTCCAGAGCAGAGAAATTGTGAAATCAACAAAATCGTGAGAACTGAACAGCAGGTGAAAAAGTAACAACTGATTTAGCAGGCTGGAAAAATGAAAGTCTAAGAGCTTGCAAGGGAGACAGTTAAGAAGCAAGCTGATTCACGCGGCAGAAGTCCAAAAAGTCTCAGAGTTGGATGCCAGGAGTCTTTGAAGATGAGTCGGGTATGTCCGGAAGTCTGTATTAGAAGCCAGTATCCCCTGACAGCCCCTCTCATGCAGCTATCTCTCCCTACACCAGCAGAAAACCTGAAGTTTACTCTTGAGAGGTCGGGCCAGAATAACCTTGTATCAGGGACAACTAGAATAACTGAGGGCAGAGGTGCCAGCTGAAAAAAGGAATTGATTGTATATACAAGAACGTGGAAACTGATCCAAGAGAAGATACATACAGCTTCTTAGAGTTGTACATCTCCATGTGAAACTGCCAGACCTCCTCTAATAACCCCAGAGTGAAACCTGCCTTTTGGCCAATCCTGTCCATTTACAACTTTCAATATGTGTGCTCTTTAGTTCCTTGCTTTTAAAAATGATGAACCAAAGAATTGACAGACATTTGAGGAAACTTCTCATATGAAATATAGAAGCCAAAATCATCAAAAAGAAATGTGGAGGAAAGAAAGACTATAGGGATCAATAAAAAGCAATAGTTTGATATTTGTTGGTCTTTTTTTAAGGGACTTTAAATAATATCCTCAAAGAGACAAGGGAAAGTACTGTATCCAAACACAAAAACAAGATGGTATAAAAATGAACATTCATTAAAAGATGAAGCTTGGCAAATTAATATGATGAAAGTTTTTAAAAAATTCAACAGAAGGTTGGAAGGTAAAGTTGTTTTCCTCTTTGAAAAAAAAAAGAAAGAAAAAAGCCAAACATAGAGATCAAAGAAAAGAAAGAAAAGGTAAGATATTAGAGGAATTCCACAAATATTTGATGATCCAACAATCCACATAGCAGTGAGTGCAAAAAAGAAACAGAGAAAAGGAAAGGTAGGAAATTATCCAATAAATAATAATGCAAGGAAAATTCTAATAATTAAAATACTTCATTTCAAATGGAAAGAGTCCAGTGAGTGCCTAGCACAATAAAGTTTCAAAAGCCCACACTAAGGCACATCACTGTGAAATTATGGAATTCTGAAGGTAAAGTGAAGATTCTAAAACCTTGCAGAGAGAAAAAAAAAATACAAAGGAATAGGAGTCATAATATCCAACTCCTCAAAGGCAACACTGAAAGGTAGAAAGCAATGGAACAATCCCTTCAGGGGTTCTGAGGGAAAATTATTTCTATAACCTATATTTATATCAAGCTATCAGTCAAATAAAAGGGCGGAAAAAAGACTTTTCAGGCATGAAAGTCCCATGCACCTTTCCTAGGAAACTTCTGGAAGATGTGCTCTATTAATACAAAGGAATAAACCAAGTAAGAAGAAAACATCATTCAAGGAAAAGAAGGGGTCTCAGGGTGAAGGGAAACCATAGATGATCATCTTCCCCACTGGCCAATGGAGCAGGAGAACGAAGGCACCACGAAAGAGTGAAACTGAAAGATAATTTAACCATAGCAAGAGGGAATTTTCATTGCTTCCAGAGGTTCTGGGAATAAATTAGTGAGAGGTATTTAAACTTAGCAAATGAAAAAACTAGGTGGTTATTAACTCCAGGGAAAACCAAGTTTAAAAGAATTAAAATATACATTATATGGCTCAGCTCAAAAAAGTAACATGGTTATAATACTGTAATGTTGCATACTGATTTAACCAAAAATTATGATGTTGACCCTACTGAGAGGATGGGAGGAAGGGGAAGTGTGGGTATTTTGGAAGAGGTGGGGAAGCAGTGTGTAAGAGAGCTATATCCTCATCTTCCCCAGTATGTTGTCAGTAGATCATTTTTAAAGCCATAGAGTCAAGAAACAGGAATATAAGGATATTACTTAGAAACATATAGGGAAAATACTAGGGGAAAAAAAGCAGCTTAAAGTGATGAGAATAATAAGCTTGGAGGTCTAGGAATGGAGATAAAGCTCTAGGGTATTTTAACTAATAAACCTGTAAACTGATGTTTTTAATATCAGGCTTATAGAACAATTTGATTTTTTAAACCATATGTATGTTTTATTTTGATAAAAGATGTTGATTTTTAATTGCTTTTGGTGGCCTCATTTATACAAAGTCTTTGCAAACTAATAATACAATTCAGTGAACATTTATTCAATACCTGCTCTATTAGAACATTGTACAAGAGACAGACATGTAAACATATGATTGTAAAACAAAGCCTAATGTAATTACATGCTCCCAAATGCTGAATAAATATTGATATCTCGTGGAAGCATCTCACTTCTTTCGGGACTAGGGGAAGGCTTCAGAGAGGATAGAGCATTTGCATTGGGCCCTGACGGGTGAGAGCAATCTGAATAGGAGTTTCAGTGCCAGCTGTGGCCGGTGTTGTCAGGTCCCACCGTCACTGGAAAAGGAGATGTATGTAGTAGGAAAAGAAGTCTGGTGGAGCTGTGGGAGGCTGTTTTGACTTCTCTGCCTCTCCTAGACATTTCTATTAGTCATTTCTTCCTGAGGATTTTCTCCTCCCTGCCCTATCATCCAGACACTCTTAATTTTAGTATTGACTTTACCATGCTGAGTTATATTGTGGTTCCTTGCCACTGGCACCCTGCCTCTTAAACTTTTGGTCTAATTTAGAGGACAAGGGAAGGGAAAAGAAAATCTTGGTTTCACCTGGCCAGATGTAAATTCCTGAATATAAAGATAGGAACTCTCTTCCTTGACCTCACAGGATTCTAGATATAACTGTTACCTTTTTTTGAGGCATTAAGATTAAACTGTCATTTTCACAGTTTGAACATAATTTTTAGGACCCTCAAGAGTAATATAGGACACATCTAATTTTTTCAAGGAAGTATAATAGTTTCATAACTATAAAATATGTATTTCTCTGTGAAGATGCTTTTCAGAAGTAATTGGGCAAGTCATTATGGTGTGTGTACATGTGAAAGATCCTCCAACTTTAGGATTTTGTGCCCTAGATTTGTTTTCTTTTATATTGTTGGGTCCAAAAGAGGAAAGGCTGGCTTAGAACTAAATAGCAGAACTAAACCATATGTTTTATACCAAATTAGAAACAGGTGAAGGTTGTTAAAATCCAGCAAGCACTTAGAAAAGCTTGAGACACAGGTTTGTATTAAAGGCAGGTGGTTATATGTACAATAAAAAACAGTCACCAGCACACTGGCTTATTGATACATATGTGATTGATCTTTTTGGATAAAAACAAGGAGGAGTTAATAAATCACTGCACATAGCTATAAAGATGTTTGGGCTTGAAAGCCTAGCCTGTAAGAGCAAATGTGGACCCTGAAGGAAATTTATGAAGCCTAGATCCTTTTAGCTTTACTTAACAGCTAACATCTGACTGACCCAGGGGGATCATGGAAATTTATTGCTGGGCCATTCAAATATTTAAGCTGTTGTGTGATGCAGAACAGGTAAAGATTAGCCCAATAACAAATATGAGGCTATAAAATAAAATGAGATTTCGATGACTTGTAAGTACTTGTCAGAGGTCAGCACCAAATGACTGGTCAGAAATGGTAAAAACTTGTTGATAATTAAAGCAGATTGATTATGACAATGTAGATGTTTGCATTGGTTGCTGTCAGATCAGTGATCCTGGGAGGTTCCTCCTCCTTTGAAGTCCATACTTAACAAAATAACTTAGGGGCCTCTAAATTGTCTTGTTGTGCTCTGGAATTGGGTAAGATGATGAATTGAGGTGATTCCTTTTGCAGTTTTATAATTGAAATATGTCTTTCTCAAATGCATTTCAAATATAATGCAATTTCTGGACAGCATAGTCACTTTAGAAAACTGACTTTAGCTAACTTAATGTATGGAGTTTTGAGCATTGACATCCAGAAAGCAGGTAAAGGTTTTTAGACTTTATGATAGATGATCTAAAATTAGCCTTTAAAACTTAAGTATTTTAACAGATTTATGCACACCGTTATTGAAAAGTTGATTTAGTGGAACTAAGTGGATGTAAGAAGCATGGCTGTGCTGCAGCCAAGCAGGCATAGGACAGCAGGCATAGGCCGAGGGCAACAGCCTAGATGACTCAGCGGGATTGGGGCACAAGTGCACAGTCCCATGTCTTACATCATAGCCATGTAGGCACAGCTTAGAGAAGCTCCCCACCTGGCTCTCAGTCACTATTGTTTGTGTAGTGTATAAATGTAACACTGACCCTGTGAAAGGGCTGCTGAATAAAGCCATGTCTCATTTACCTGCTGTCTCTTGAATGTTCTTCCGGCTCTCTGCCCCACGTCCATCCACTCCCCTCAGTCCTCAGATGGGGCTGGATCCTGACACTGAGCATGACAGTAGATTTTTCAAAAACTTGTGGATTTGTTTCAAAATATTCTAGCCACTTTTATATATTTAAGCCCTAAAAGCAATAATGTATATAATATTATTACTAGGACTGTGGAAGTTACATTAATGAGATCTACAGTTAGTTATTGGCATTAACATTCTCTGCCTTTTTGACTTAGCTCTAAACACAAAATGTGGATTTGATGGTTTTCAGAGTGCCAACTTATCAAATCAGTTGCTGAATTGGCAGTGATTTGGTATATGAACATCTGATTTGTGGGGAGAAGAAATTCCCCAGTTTTTAATAGAAATCTTGAATGAAATGAAATTTACAAATAATACAGCTTTACAAAATGAGGTTAGTACTTGATGGGGAGCATGGCATAGAATAAAAAGCAGAAGCTTAGGAGTCAGACAGGCAGGGGTTGGAAGTAGCTCTACCACTTCCACTTCGTCCATACATTCACCCCTCCCTCCATTCCACAAATAAACACAGGGCTCTTGGAACTGGGATACGGCATCAGTAAGACTTGGGCTCATAGTTTCACATTCCTTTGGAAGATTCAAGGAATAAACAAGCAACTACAGTACAGTATCAAAGGTACCCTGTTAGGGATTGTACAGGATTCTGTGAGGACACACAGGGAGAAATAACTAATTCATACTCGGGGTAGGGGTGAAGTGGATTGGAGATGGGTGGCTGTTGTGGAGTGTTAGGAAACACTGTGTGATCACAGGCACTAAAATAATAGTGCTTGCAGGACAGGTGCTAGGATCATATAGATAACGTATAAGTGCAATATCTGCTGCATAATAATATTCCACAAATGCAGTCCAGCATCAACATTGTTATTGATGTCAATTAAGCGATACTCACTGGCCTTTACTTTAATGGTAGAGGGCTCTACCTGCTATTAATTTGCAGCAAACACCATTCTGTAATTTAGGATCTTCTCCCAACCAAATAATTTATCTTTTGAGCAGAACTCAAAGCACTTTCTAAAAATAAGAGTTGGTTGTCTAGGTATATTAAAACCAAGAAAGAAAAAATAAGAACATACCTGTATCTTGAAATCTTCCTGATGCCTGTGTTTTGTTTTGTTTTTTAATCCACAGAGCTATTTCTTACTTAGATGTTTCTCCTTCAATATTTAATTAATATATTCATTTGTTTAATCATACATTTGCAGATATTTGTTGAATACCCACTTCGAATAAGAATCTAAGTTTAACACCCATGTCCTCAAGGAAACTGTGTTTTAATTGAGGAAGTAAGACATTTATATAAACAGCATAAATATTGAGTAGAAAGTGCCAGGTGCTTAAGAATGCTTTTTGATTTCAGAAGGCAACAAAATGAATAAAATATGCTATCTCTCCTTGAGGCACTTAAAGATGGGAGTGGGGGAAAAGAGGAGGGAAATCAAGCATATGGTTATGAAAGGTAATAATAATAATTGAATGCTTACGGTGTCCTAGTAAGTGTGCTGGGTCATAGATTTTTTTTAAATGCATTTTGTTGTATAGATTTGAAGTTGAGTCATAGATTTACTTGTTTAATTCTCACAACAATCCTGAAAGATTGCTATTATTAATCCTATTTTAGAGTTTTGGAAACAGTTTCAGAGTAGTATATTCCAGTTCACTTCACAAGTAACAAAGTTCTGCCTCTCTTACTTCAAAGCCTTATACCCAAATAGCCCTTTTGCTTTTCTCCTCTTCTCATCCCGAAATAGGTATCAGCACAAAAATTAAATAAACAAGTTTTATATAAAGGATTGAGCACCTGTTATCAGCACTGTATAAGGAAGTGATTTATAGTGAATATAGAATTAGGTGTCCTGATACATTTAAGCCAACCCATATTATATGCACACATTGTGAAGTGTTGTCTTTAGCTATTTTAAATGGTGAATAGTTTTTCTTCCAAATTTATGTTCCAGATGGAAATATCTTCTGGCATTACCAAGTATTTATGCACCTTGCATGCTTAATTGTGGATTTGGTTTTTTCTTTCTTAACATTTACAGATTTTTGTGGGAAACAGGTGCTGTTAAATCCAGGCAAATGCAGGATGGCCGTTAATGTTGTGGAATGTGATTTTGATTTGCTTGGCAGAATTTTTATTTTACAAAATTGACTATTAAAAAAAGACATGGTTTCCATCCTTTAATTTTGCTCTGTTCACTGAAATTTGCCTGTGGACTGTTTTTCAACAGTTACAAAAAGGGTGTGGAAAACTGGAAGGTTTCTATAAGGAAATTGATATTGAGTTATTTAACAATTTCCACAGCCCTGCAACTTACCAAGTCAAAAAAAAAAGTGGGTGCGGGGGGAGGATTATTTTTAAACTTCTTACTAAAATTACCTGGAATTCGATTTCCCTGAAATTCCATTCTCTTTTTAGTATAGCTCTGTCTAAAATATTGTATATAATATTGGCAAAGAGAATATTCTGATATAAACCTTCTCATTAGATGATTTCGCCTTTAAAAACTTTGGGGTGATATTTTTTTCCTGTTATATCAAATTTAATCTCTTTTCGTTGGCACATGTGATCTCCCATTGTATTTTATCTCTCTTTTCTTTCCTTAAAGGAGGAAGAAACAATCACTCCTCTTTTTATTCTTCCATGAGGACTTTTGCCACCCTTTGCTATTTCTCTGAGGATAGAGATCAGCCTGTGATCTGGCATGGTGTGTGTAGAGGGCCCTGCCTAATCTGTCACATACCTTCCTATGCAGCTTCAAAGTTGTCCCTTGCCACTCCTCCTTCAGTTCAGTTGTGTTGGCCATCTTTACATCCCTTGAAGCAGCATGCCTCCTCCTGCCACAGGACCTTTGCACAAGCTGCTGCCTCTAGCCAGAACATTTCTCCCTGTAGCACCTACCCATCTCATTTGTTAGGCTGATTTTATGAGGATTGTCTGTCTAATCCACTGGACTCTAACCTCATGTTTGTGTTTGCCCACCCATATATCCCTACCACCTAACACCATACCTGGCATACATATGAGTTTGTTGAATGAATAAGCAGCATCCACAGTGGTCATTTTCCTTCATCGCTCCTGTTATGATGAAAGAGTTGCCCTTGTCCCACCTGCTGTCTAAGGCAGACCCTTCTGTACTTTCACCTGTGGGGTAAGGAACCTATCCTCTTTCACCTTGGGACGTGTTTCCTGCTGTGCCTCCCCACATCCCTCCAGCTGCTGAGCTCCCCTCTCTCTATGCCAGGCTTCCCACCAGCTTCATTTCCTTGCCTCTGGCCACCTCCTGAACTCATACCAGTCAGCCTTCATCCCCTGCTACTTCAGTTAAAGTTTCATTTACCATATTATCAGAGCTACCTACCGATGAACCCACAAAGTCAATCCAGTTGATGTTTTATTTCTGGATTTGCTTGACCTGTCTGCAGCACTTGACTGTAGACATCAGCCTTCTTACAGTAGCAGTTTCTCTGAACCTTTCTGGTGAGAGGCTTTTTGGTTTTCCTCATATCTTTTAACCAGTCCTTTTCTGGCTCCTTCTCCCCATCCTTTGTTCATATTCTCAAGGCTCTGAAGTGGTTCTCTTATATACGATTTCTTTAGGCCATCTCATTCATGCCTCTGGCCTCAGTTTCCATCTAAAATGTTTATAACTTCTTAATTGATATTTTCACTCCAAATTTTGTCACCTCATTGTATTTATATATAATACAGACTTTGTTTATATTATAGAGTATATAGGTATAACTATAATGCATATAAGTATACTATATTTATATATAATAAATATATATACACCTGCTCTTCCTCCCGTGTTTCCTGTCACAATTCACAGATACTGCTGTCTGCCTCGCTTCTCAATCAAGAAAAGAAAGGATCATCTTTGACTCCTCCCCTCTTTACCATTTTGTAACAATCAGTCCCTCACAAAATTCTTTCAGTTCTTCCCACAAATCTATTCACATATCTTCCTCTCTACTTCTGAAACCTTAACCAAAACTGTTACCATTTCTGGCCTGGAATGTTGCCATAACCTCCTATCTAGGTCCTGTTCCCCTTTATTTACCACACTGTAGCCAGACTGGTCTTTAAAAAACATAAACCCCATCCTGTTACACCCATGCTTTTAAAAAGTCATTATCCTCCCATTGTCCTTAAGGATACAGTATAGGTTTGGTTTTCTTGTAGTTTATAAAACCCTGCATAGTCTGGTACCTGCTGACCTTACCGGCCTAATCTTATAGCACTTAACCCCTCACACTCTATTTTTTACCCTAGCTCCTAGCTGTTTACTTTAATTTCACCCATAATTTTACAATAAAATGACAGTTCCATTCTGTCGTTGCTTAGGTCCAAAACTTTGAAGTCATCCTTGACTCCTTTTCCTCTCACACCTCATAAGTTTGTCACCAGATCATGTTGGCTCTATCTTCAAAATAAGAGAATCCACCCACTTCTCACCACCTCCGCAGCCACCATCTTGGTTCATACTTCTGTCTTCTCTTGCCTAAATTTTTGCAGTAGCCTCTCCATGTTTCTTTTCTTGCTCCCCTGGAGTTTATCCTCACAGAGCAGCCAGTAAATCCTCCAGTGCTTCTCCTGTCATTCAGAGTAAAAACCAAAGTCCTTGCTGTGACCTGCAGGACCCTGCATGATGTAAACCGGTTCCTTCCCTTGCTGACCTCATCCCCTGGTCCTTTTTCCCTCACTCTGCTCCAGGCACTCTGGCCTGCTTTCACTTCCTTGGATGCGAACATACCAGGCATTCATGTCTCAAAGCCTTTGCACTCCCCTGCCTGGAACACTCTCCCTCAGATAGCTTCAAGACTTTCTCACTTCCTTCAGGTTTTTGTTCGAATATAATCTTCTCAGTGAAGCTCCTCGTTTGTCATGTCTCTGTCACTGAAATGTAAGCTTTATGAGGACAGAAACTTTTTTGTCATTTTGTTCACTGTTAGCTCAGCACCTAGAACAGTGTCTACCACAAGGTAATTATACAGTAACTATTGGCAAATGAGTGAATGAAGAATGGTATTTGCCTTATTTGTCCAATGCTCATCAGAGTCTTCGGTATAAAATAAGTAAATAATTTGTTGATTGAATCAGCTCTTTTACTCTAATTTCAAATGCTCTTTCATCTTTTCTCTTTCAAATTTCTGACCTTTACTTTCTTCAAAACTAGTTTTAAATTTTCCAACTATAGGAAGCTGCCTAGATTAATCCTGTCACTCAGACTGGCGTGCAGTCGTGTGATCTTGGCTCACTGCAACCTTCATCTCCTGGACTCAAGTGATCCTCTCACCTCAGCCTCCCAGGTAGCTGGGATTACAGGCACATACCATCACATCTGGCTAATTATTGTATTTTTAATTTATTTTTATTTTAGAAAAATCTTTAATGTGTTGTTTTAAATAATTCTATGAAACTTAAATATGTAATGTAATTATATTTTCCATTAACCCATTTTGTTGTTAAATTCTTCACTCAAGGCTTAGTGGTTCTAGGATTATCAGTGGCACCTAAAATTCTTAGAATGTCTTACTAAGTCATAGCTCGTTGTGAAATTTCTTCAGTTTCTATTTTTAAAAAAAATCTCTGCAGAACTTGGACAAGGGAAGGTATGCTACGTAGTGAGGACTTTTTATTTTAATTTTGTTTGCAGTTCAGTTCAGTTGGTTTCAACATTTATTGAGCACCTGCTATGTACCAGGCACTGTACTCGATTCTGGAGACACAAAGATGCATAAGACATGGTCCCTGTCCCCAAGGAACTGATAGTCTCTTGGAGGCAAACAGGTAGTGCACAGATGTGGAGTTTACTCTAAAATGAATAAAAATTTCAATAACATAACAAGATTGGGCTTTTCAGCACAATGTTATATCATTTATAATGTCAAGGCAGACAAATAAAATACATTTTCATGCGATAAAACAATAAAACCATTAAGAGTTAACTTTCAAAAATTCACATGATAAAGGTAGTTAGTACTAAAAATTTACACCATAGTTTTTCAAGTATTTCATACTTAGAAATATTATTGCCCATGTTTGTACTATAGTCAAAGCCAAATTCCAGGTTGCTGCGTCATTCACATCTCAGCATGCTGGGATTCAGTTTCTCACTAAGGTTATGAATTACAATGGCTAATTCCTCAGTTGCTTGGCTCTTGTCCTCCAGAAGTACACAATGAAGGCTGGAGATATCTTGCTTGATTTCTTTTAATTCCTGTATTACCTTCTCTCTCTCTCTCTTTTTTTTTTTTGTCTACCTGTGGTTTCAAAACATACCACTTTGTAAGTCTTTTCATTATTTGCGTAAGTGAAATACTGTATCTCTGGTGGGAGTGTCACTTTGCTGAGGTTGCTCTCTTGGACATAACTGTCCACATACTGTTGTGTCTTTGTTGCCTGAAGGAAAGCTAGGAATCTGGTCGTGAAAGCAGTAATGAAGATGGAGAGCATCCCAGAGTTCAGTGCATTCCATAATTACAAAATGTATTTCCTAGGTCCTTCCAGCCAGAGCTCCTTACACTCAGACCACATCATTCCAAGAACCCAGACCACAATTAGCATTTCAGTCCATGTAAACTGGGGGGGTTTTCACCCTGAAAATCTGTTTGGGATAGTCAATAACCGTGATATTGGGCAGCGTGGTGATGCCTTCAAACCTGTCTGAGGCATTGAACACAAGCAGGCCCAGGAAGATGACGAAAGAAGCCGTGTGTGCCACAAACTTCATAAAAGGGCTTCGCAGAATTTTCCTCAGCTTAGATTTCTTCTGATAGGTCCAAATAAGTTGCTGCAGTAGTGTTCTGCATTCCCTGGTCTGTCCACAGCCCAGCCCAGCTGACACTCTTCTTATTAATCCTGCTGCAAGGTGTGATCCAGTAGCTGATGGCCAGGAATGGAAGGCCCAGAGCCACGACCAGCATGAGACACTTGATCACTATGGTCTGCCGCCTTAGGCCTGAGAGGTTCTCATACCAGATCGTCAAGAGCTGCTGCTAGCAGTTGGGATGAGCCACAAACTGCATGATCAACTCCATAGTTGTGTGACCTTAGACCTGTCATTGAAGCTTGGCAATTCTCAGTTTCCTTGTAGAATAGAAACCCCATCATCTATCTGACCTTTTAGACTTCATATGTAATGGCAAGTTTGACATGACTTAATGAAGCTCTGTGCCTGTTTACCTCCAGAGGCTCTGCTGATTTCAGATCTCCAGAATGGCTTCTACCTCTTCTGAGTCTTGGCAGAGATCCAGCACACCCACTACAAAGTCTTTGCATTGCATGGAGAGCTTGCGATAGTCATTCTTGAACTCCTCTATGTTGGCCAGTTGGCCAGCACATTGCTAAGCTCTACGGCCGTGAGCGCTGAGTCCTCGCTGTACAAGGAGAGGTACACCAGGCTGGCCAGCCCCCTGCAGGCATTGATCCTTACGTGCGAGTGGCTGAAGGAGTCGTGCCTTTGCTTCTCCGTGCATTCCCCGCACTTGCAGAAATAGTCGTGCCCGCTTAATCCTGGTGCCCTTCATCAGCAGCATGTGCACCACTTCGTATTTCTGACAGTGTGCCGCCAGGACGAATGGGCGATGTCCGGCGAGAAGCTCATGCCGTCCTCATCCTAAGCATAGAAGTCGTTGTCCTGCGGCTCCTGCTAGCAGAGGCTCAGGGTAAGGCGCTTCCTGGACAGGAAGCCGGGGTGTTTGAGGATGGCCTCTACGATTTGCACTTAGCCCTTGCTGATGGCGAGCAGCAGAGCATCGCTGATGTGCGCCAGGTTCTCCTACTCCAGCAGCAGCTCGGTCACCTCCAGGTGCTCGTTGCCCATGGCCAGCTGCAGCACGTTGTGGCCCATGTACTCCACACCGTTTATGTTCAGCCTCTTGGACTCCTCCAGCACTTTTTAATTTATGTATTTTTGGTAGAGACAGGATTTTGCCATGCTGCCCAAGTTGGTTTCAAACTCCTGAGCTCAAAGGATCCACCCACCTCAGCCTCCCAAAGTGCTGAGATTATTACAGGCATGAGCCACTGCACCCAGCCTGTTTTTCTCTTATTGTTTACCATTAGCTAAACCTTTTGTTTGTTTATTTATATTTTATCTCAGTATTTTAATATGAAAATTTCTAAACTTAGAGAAAAGTTGAAAGACTGTTGTAGTAAACACCCATACACCCATCACCTAGATTCTGCAGTTACTTTTGCTGTACCTGTGTTATTTGATCTTTTCATTTATCCATCTTTGTTTATTATATCAATGTACTTATTTAATGAATCTTAAGTAAGTTTCAGATATCAGTAGACTTCTCCCCAGTGCTTCATCATGCATATCATTAGCCAGAGCTCAGTATTTGTTTATGGTTCTTTTTTCCTTTGAGGTGAAATTTATATATAATGAAATATACAAATCTTAAATGAACTATTCTGAGTTCTCTCAAATACATATGTATCTCTGCAGCCCAGCCCCTGTCAAGATACAGATCATTGACTCTCCCCTGAAACTTCCCTCTTTCTTTTTGCTAATGAGTCACTGTCTTTCCCAGTCCCTTACTCAACCATTGTTTCACTGTAAGCATGCAGTATAAACTTCTTTACATAAGGCTTCTTTCACTTGGCATATTATTGCAGGTTCTCATTTAGATGCTGACCTTGCTAATCATCCTAAACACCGAGATGGTTTTCAGTTTTTGGCTTTTATGAGTAAAGCTGCTCTGAACATTTTTGTACGTGATATTTTTGTGGGCACATGTTTTCATATATCTTGGGTGAATACTCAGGAACAGAATTGCTACATCATAGGATGAGTGTATGTTTAGTTTTATAAGTAACTGCCAGACCTTTTTCCATAGAGTGTAATGTACATTTTATACTCCCACTCAACAATATGTGAGACTTCTGGTTGCTCCACATCTTAAGTCTCTTTTAATCTGAAGCTTCTCTTCTTTATTTTTCCTTGCATTTTTTTTCCTTGTTGTATAAGTTAAACTTACTCTACAGATCCCTGTAGAATTCCTCACATTTTGAATTTTGCTGATTGTATTAACATGTTTATCTTTCCCATGTTTCCTATAAACTGTAGATAAAAACTTAGATGATCGTATTCAGTTTTTTTTGGCAAGAGTACTTCATAGGTGTTACTGATGCTTCCTTTTCTATCACATTTGGAAGCACATTATGTCCAGTTGTCTCTTTTGTGTGTGTGTGATGTTAAACTTGATTACTACTCCTGGCCACTCTTAGTCTAATCTGTCCTTAGTAATCTTTCTGAGGAAAGATTTTAGATTGAGTGACCTGCAGTGGTCTCTCTAAGGGTGATTCTGATCAAAGGCCAGAATGGTAAGAAAGTATCAGCTCTGGGAAGATTTAAGGAGCAAACACTTAAGAAACAGAGACTAGCAAGTTCAAAAACCGCAAAGTAGGAAACAAGCTTGGCATGTTCGGGGAAGAGAAAGAAAGCCACCATAACTTGAGCATAGTGAGTGCCAAGGAGAATGACATGAGGTAGCAGTGGATTCAGCCACGTGAGGCCCTGTGGGCTACTCTGTGTGGTTTAGATTTTATTTCAGTTCAGTGGTTCTGTAGGAGACTGGGTGCCACGATCAAATTTGATTTTTCAGAGATCAGTTGGCTGTGGGAAAGGGGGAAAATGTCCATTGTTAATCATGCTTTTCATAGATTATAACTTTAGCCCAAACCAATGGACATCTGTTACTTTCTATGTAACTTTAAATTGATTATGATGTTTAAAATGAGATGTCACTTATGGGTGAAAGTTAATTGTCCTTAGAGTAAGTTTTTAATCCAAAGAAAAATTGAAACTTAAAAATACATTTGAATACAGTTAAAATATTAAATGATAAATGGAAACGGAAACATTCTTTTAAAATGGGCTATTTTTTAAAGAGTACCTTTTGGGCTGGTTAATAAATGTGACTTTTTAACATGGAAACAGATGCTCAAATATTTTCAGTCCCCAGTGTAACCCCTACAGGCAGCCATTTCCATCTCACAGGCCTATGGCCTGCCTTATGTTTTCACTGCATTACCATCAACAACTAGTTAAAACTTCAGCGACACTACACACAACTTAGCAGAAAAATGTGAAGTTTTTTTTTTTTCTCTTTAGTCTTGGCAGAGTAAAGCATAGTCCTTTTTGTTCTACCAGGTGCTTTAGTTTGTCCTTAAGGATCTATTGCCTTTGGTTACTTCCCTTACTCTATCACGGGGTGGGGGGCAGGGGAGAATAGGGGCAGATTGCACGCTGGTGGCATTTTACATTAACATTTTTTTCACAGGTGGTGGTGGTGGTGATGGTTGCCCTGAGGACTTGAATGAGGCTTGTGTTTTTGTTTGTTTTGTTAACTGCTTCTTTCTGGTTGCTTTTGCTAGTAGGTCATCCCACCAGTTACACAGTCTGGTATTCCACAAGAGGAGCCTTGTAGGTATTCATGTTATAATCTATCCCAATTTCTGAACCCCCAAGCATACCAGAGTTAGCTCACAATTTACTATAGTTATTGTAGAGGGGACTTTTTGGGAAAATAAACATTGAAAAATGTCTTTTAAAATGAGTTTTATGTCTGGGCATGGTCACTTATGCCTGTAATCTTAACACTTTGGGAGGCCAAAGTGGGAGGAATGCTTGAGCCCAGGAGTTTAAGACCAGCATGGGCAGCACAGTGAGACCTTGTCTCCACTACCCCCAAAAAAAGAAAAATTAGCAAGGTGTGGTTGTGCACACCTGCAGTCCTAGCTACTTGGGAGGCTGAGGCAGGAGTATCACTTGTTCCTGGGAGGTCAGAGGCTGCAGTGAGCCATGATCGTGCCACTGTACTCCAGCCTGGGTGACAGATCAAGACCCTGTCTGCAAAAAAGAGTTTTACTTTCTTTGGCAGATACCCTGATTTAATTTTGGTTACTTCTTTAAATGTGATATAGCCCTCAAATAAACCGTGAGGCAGCAAAAACAAGAATTGTGCACATGTGAATCATGAAGTGTGGGAAAATTAATGCAATACCGTTAGAGCATGAAATAAATGGGTATAGAAACAACTAGCAAGCAATGTCTAGGCATTAAATAAGCAACAGGAAGGTCAAAGGAGAATCAGTGAGTCCTGGAGTGGTCAAGGACAATTTTAAAAGGACTGTGACAACTTGAACTAGATCTTATAAAGGACAGAATAGTATTTAGATAGGAAAGCAAGAAAGATGGACACTTTCGAGAAGTAAGTAAAGGCAGAGAAAGAAGTGAACTTGATGTGTTTGTGACACTGTAAGGAAACCTCTTGAGGAAAACGTGACATAATTTGGGTAGATGGGTCAGATCACTTAGGCCTTGAAAGGTAGGCAGAGGAGTTGAAATTTAAAACAATAATGAAGATGAAGAGGGCTGAGAAGTGACATGATAAGAGGTCTTACTTAAGAGAAAATAATAACTTACATTGTGTCATGCTTTGCAGTTTCAGTGTACTTTCTCAATCTTGTGGTGTTGTATCCTCACAAGATACTTGTGAAGAAGGCAGGAAAGATGATAGTTTCTCCACTTTATAGCTTAAGAACTTAGCATTAGACTAGTTCTGATTTACCCAAGCTCATATAATAAGGAAGTATGTAATGGAGCTGATACTAGAAAAACTTTGTCTTTTCTGTTGCAATTCAGTTTAAAAAAACCTACTAGGCTTCCTAAAATCAGTCTGACAGTGATATGGAGAATGAACTGGCATTAAGGATTCTGGCTGTGATAGTAATCAAATTGATAGAAGCTTGGACCAATAATTCTTGGCTAGAGGCAATTTGAACCCCTTCCCCACTCACCCAGACAACATTTGGCGATGTCTAGAGACATTTTTGGTTATCACAGCTGGGAGTCAAGAGCTATTGGCTTTTAGTGGATAGAGGATAAGGATGCTGACCCTGCTAAACATCCTGTAGTATACAGGACAGTGCCCCACAAGAGAGAATGATCCAGAGTGGCAACAGGAATAGAGAGAATT
The DNA here is from genome assembly GCF_030222135.1 of Aotus nancymaae. NCBI lineage: Eukaryota > Metazoa > Chordata > Mammalia > Primates > Aotidae > Aotus > Aotus nancymaae. The sequence goes on from NW_026988473.1 coordinate 59,922,287, forward strand.
TACAGAGGGGAAATGACTTGTCAACTTGGTGAAGCCCTGCACGTGTAATGGACAAATCAGGTGGGTGAAGTCGAATGCCATTCTAAGTCCGAGTGATTGATAGAGAAAAGTTGTAATGGAAAACCAGTCTGGACAGGAGTAAGTGTACTGAGTTTGAGATAAAGTCACGGCCTCAGAATATATTGAGTCCATGTTGTCATGTTTTCTATAAATACAAATGGCAGAAGTAATCTTAACATACATGATTTAAAAGTTGAAATTAACTATAGCCATATCCTCATCCCCAGTTGCCATCAAAGAACTAAATCTGGATGTGAGGCTCTGAAGATGAAAGCAAGAAACTATCAGCAGCTTGGAGTCCTTTGTAAAAATGTCTGGGTTGGTGGGGAGAGGGTAGTGTTTATAATAGTTGTATCTTGTATAAATATTTAAAGTTTGAAAAATCAGTTTCTTTTTGCAGTTATTTTTCCAAGTTGAGTGTGATATATTTTTCATGTGTCACATCTCTGTAGGGGTGTGTGTATGTGTATGTGTGTGTGTGTGTGTATGTGTGTGTGAATTAGTAAAAAGAATAATCCTGCTCAGGCTCAGCTTGTACATATGAATTTCTTTTTTTGGTACTTCACTTACCAGATTTTAGTTGGTCTACTCTGCAACCTTAGCTGCTGCCCATCATGATGACTCTTTGGCATTGGAGTCTCAAATCTTTCTTGGTTTCTGAAGGAAAAAATGAAATTATATTCAGTACGTTTAGTTTCACGTATTCAGAATTACAGAATCTTGGAGTTGGAGGAGAAACTCTACCTCATCGAGTCCATTGGAATCATCCCGTATTTGATTCCTCCTGTGTTAGTCTCTAAGGCTACTGCCAGTTACCACAAACTTGATGACTTAAAGCAGCAGAAGTTTATTCTCACACAGTTCTGGAGGCCTGAAGTCCAAAATTGAGGCATCATCAGGGCCACACTCCTTTCTTTATCCTTTCCAGTTTCTGGTGGCTCCAGGCATTGCCTGGCTTGTGGCTGCACAACTAAGCTCTGCCTTTATCTGCACTCGACCTCTTTTCCCTTTGTCTCTCCTCTGTGTTTCCTTATTATGATACTTACTAGATTTAGGGCCCATCTGAATAATCAAAAACGATCTCAACCCAAGATCCTTAACTATTTTAGACCTTTCCATCAAATAAGGTCATGTTCACAGGTCCCAGGGATTAGAATATGGACATAGGTTTTTGGAGGCCACCATATAACCCACTGCATCCACTGAATATGTGTCCATTGTGTGTGTTTGTCTCCCTTCTCTGCTTGGCCGCCTCTAACCAAGATCTTTAGAATTTTCAATAACTTTGTAGTGAAATCAATCTCCTGTAACGTATATACCATCATCCACTTTGGTTCTCCCTGCTTGAAGCCATGCAGAACAAACAGAATTCTTTTTCTCTCTGAAAGACCTTCATTTGTTGTCCCTGAGACTTCTGTCCTCCAGGCCGAGCACCTCTGGTTCCTTCAACAATTTCCCTCAATATTGACTCCTGTTCCCCTAATCATCCTGGATGTGCTTCTCTAAAGCATTCAGAGGCAATAGAGAGAATACTGAATTTATTATTGAAGACCTAATACAGAGGCCATGTCTCGTCCACTTACTAATTAGGTGACCAAGGCAAATCAGTGTATTTTAAATAACAATAATACTGACTACTTCATTATTTTGCTACATACTTTTATAGTCAAATGAGATTGTTATAAACGTTCTTTAGAAACAATACCTTTAAGTAAGGATGCAGGGTTTTTTTGTCTATTTGTAAAATACTTTCACTCCCAGAACTGAACATAGGTCTCTTGGTACAGTCTAAACTGGTACAAAGTAGTTGTCACCATCGCGTTCCCTAGCTGAGCTGCTCTGCTTCTGCTACCACAGCCTGGGATTGCATTCACTTTTTTGGTAGTCGTCTCATAATTCTTAACTCATATTGAAATTGTTCTGTACTAAAGAGTTCCAAATCTTTTTCACAAATAACTTCAAAAAAAATCAGTAAATATTTATTGAGTTTCTGGTAGTAGCAGTGCTACTACCAGAGAGGCAAAAAGGAACAAAATAAAACCTGTTTTTGGCCGGGTACGGTGGCTCACACCTTTAATCCCAGCACTTTGGGAGGCTGAGGCGGACAGATCACAAGGTCAAGAGATGGAGACCATCCTGGCCAACATGGTGAAACCGTAAAAATACAAAAAGTAGCTGGGCATGGTGGTGCACACCTGTAGTCTCAGCTACTGGGGAGGCTGAGGCAGAAGAATTGCTTGAACCTGAGAGGTGGAGGTTGCAGTGAACCAAGATCGTGCCACTGTACTCCAGCCTGGCAACAGAGCGAGACTCCGTCTCAAAAAAAAAGGAAAATTTGTTTCTGCCCTCTTGAAGCCTACGATATCATACGAGAGACACACATTAACCAAGTAATCACATAGTAAATGTAAATTTACAATCTGAGACAGACTGGGAAAAGAAAGGGTTGCAAACTGACCTAAGCCAATTTGATAGTTCACAATGATACAACTGTTTACAGTAGATAAAGGTGGGCTTTGATAATTAAGATTGGAGGTCTGCAGTTCTCCCCACTAATCTCTTCACCACCAGGTGTTAGTTATAGTGACAGTAAGCCTCAGATGGAATTCTATCACACATGTAATCTATTTATTGCTTTCTAATTCAGTGATTTTTCTACCATTTATAGGAAAAGCCAGAAGATATGGTTCAAATAAGGCACTGCAAAGACAGTAGAGTCAGTGAATTTTCAATTTCAAAATTTAACTTAATTTGAAAATAATTTAGTATTAGCCATTTTAATTGAATGTAACACTAAATTGCATTGACTCTTCATAGGAAATATATAATTCATCCTCCAATTAAGAGTCCTCTTCGTGGTGTTATGGACCTGCTTCTGGTTTTACTCTAATGACCACATTCTTATCTAAAGCTTCCACAGCTTGCTAATGTAATTCTCCACCTATATTGAAATGAAATTTCTTTGGTTTATGTCTTGTGTCCTGATGATAATAGATTTTACCCTTTAAAATGGATTCCATTTTTCAAGATTGGTGGATCTATAAATCCATGTACTTTTGCAAAGTAAGATGAACATGTGATAGTTATAAGCTATTATACTATTCAACTTCAGGTGACCTATTAAGAATTTGAAAGCAATATAAAATGTAAATTCTGTCCTAATATTTGATCTGTCTTTGCATTGCCTTTTTTGAATCATACTTTCTGGATTTTTCTATAAATAAGTCCCACTGAAGTCATAATAAAGTCCAGTGTTGTGAAATCAATTTTTTAGGAATGTTGTAGCTTGATTTTCAATGTATGCTGATCTCAGTTTACTCTTGTAACATATAAAACAGTTTCTAGATTTATACCTTGAAAATGGAGATAGCTATGAGTTGGAGAGCTGTTCAGTTAGTCTACATATGAAGCTTATAAGATAACAGCCACACAGCACAGGGGTTTAGGACTATAGTAGATTTTCTCTAAAGTTGCCCCTGTTAGGTATTTGCAAATATGTCCTTTCTTTGCAGGCTACCCCATCTGAATTTGAATGATTCCCAGACATCTTGCAAAAGCCTGGTGTTGCACTTTGCTTATCCTGAATTTGCTATGCTGTCATTTTTATGCATCTCAATTTGAGGCCAAACCACATGTCCTAGTTTATTTTTTACTGTTTCAATTAAATATAAAGCTCTGTCTTCTTGATGGGTGTGTGAAGCATTTGGTGTTCCTTTAGTAGAAAATAAATACAGTTCATGACCTTGCTCACTCCCCAGTGCCTATAATTTTATAGCGTAACAGATTTACCTTTTGGATACTATCTAGCCAGCAACTCCTGGAGAATTTAATATAAAGGCTTTAAATTCTATTTCCTTTATTTTATTTTCCCTAGAAAATAATATCCTCCAGGCTTTATAGAATGTATGTTTTCCTCAGGCAATTAAAAGACAATTGAAATTAAGACTAGTAATTGTTACCTATCATTCATTTCAATAAGATTATTTTATTCTTGAGAATACCTGTATATCACGAAACTAAGGAAGATGAAGTTTTCTTCTTGACCCTAAGTAGTAATTGATCTGTTTGTAAAGAAATCTGTATCAGTTGCTAAAATTTTTGCTTGGTCTTGAGAATCAGAAACAATGACTGGACTATAAGTATGCTCTAACCTTTTCTTCTTCATTTTCAGGTATAAAGAAGGGAAATAGTGAGGGGAGTTACTCTCTAAAATAACTCATTATCTTTATGAAGATCCAGATGGCATGCCTTTGTTGCTCTAGTGAGGCAGGTTAAAATGAAAGGTCATGTGTGAGAGCTTTAAGGCACGAGCACATTTTCTTAGAGAAGTTGCATCCAAGTAGCCATCTCTGTAAATATGAGTGAATATTTTAATGAATTTTGGCTCCTATTAGCACTGTTGATTTCACTGGTCACCTTAAAAGAAACAGAAATCTTATATATTGTTTCTAAGTCTGATTTTTTTTTTCCTTCCTAATCTTCCTCTCTCCTTTAGTAGAAGTTGAGATGTCAGGTCCAAGATATTGGAGGGAAAATATTTTATGATCTTAATCTTAGCCAAGGTGGCCAGTTTATGATATGTAAATAGGAACCAGTGGCCTCAACTCCATGGGGTGGGTGGATCACTTTCTTAAACATTAGTTCCTTGTTCTGTGACCTATTCACTTTTTCTTTTGAAAGAAGGCAGCCATTATTCTGACTTAATTAATATTCTGAGAGGTTAGTAGATTGCAATGACTATAACTAGGTGACTTAGTCCAATTCTTCAGATGTTTTTGCTGTATCTAAGAAATGGTAGCCTCTGTCTACAACTTGGAGGTTGTGTTTACTCAGTTTTTGAAAATTTCTGATCCTTCTTTACCTTTCTTAGGTTTCCACTGTATCCAAAAGGAGGGGAGAAGTTGCAATTTGATTATGGTGTCTATCTTCTGAACAAAAATATAGCACAGGTAAGTCTCTATTCTTCACTTCTCTCCTACTTCCCATGTACAGCCTATTTCCTTAGATTGCCAGTCCTTTTTCTTTATAAATATGTACTGAGGTTGACCATTTTATTTAACCAGTTATGTTAATAATGCATGATTCTTTTTTTGACCACAGTCTTTTTCCGTGGCCTTAACATGACTACAGAGAAGCAGTGAATACAAATTGGAATTCTCCTGCTAAACTCAGAATCTCTTTCTGTGTTTTTACTTGATGGTAGACTATACTTGGATGTGTGGGCTTCATAATCTCTTGCCTCTGCAGCTTGACCAACTGTAATTTTATTTTCTTAGACTATTTCTAGGGACTCATTTTGCATTGTTGTTTATGGAGTAAAAGTTCAGGGCCTTGCAAGTACTTCATGGTCCCCTCACTTTATTATTCAGTCTGTCTTGGATTTCTGTGGCACTCTCAACATCACATCAGTTAGTATCCCACTTGAATAATATCTTTCCACATGCCATAGTAAGACTATCAGATGCCTGGGTTTGTGTTTTCCTGAAAGAAATATGTAGCATTTCTTTAGCACTTTTGGCCCTACTTGAAGATGTAAACATTCCGTAAGTTTTCTAGTTATAAAGGAAGACTAGCTTCGTTTGTTTATTTTTATAAATAAATGCTTGTTTTGTTTTCATTGGACATCCTTCCAATTGGAATATCACATGATGAGTGTCCACAATTTGCCTGTTATTTAAAGACATCATGAGCTGTATCCTCCTACCTTTTGGTTTTACAGAAGCAATAAGATTTGCGATGCTTTTGTTTTTATGAGCCATTTATCCACATGACTCTAAAGACTTGCTGAACATTCTCTTATTAATTTCTGATCAGTCTAGAATTATTCCTCTATGTAGTGTCAGCTGCCATTCTTTCCCTCAACCAACCTCAGTTTAATGGTGAGGATTTTTAAATTTGTTTTTTATTGAGATTGTTATCCTTTTCTGAAATTGAGTCAGATTTCTGGATTGCAATCCTCAATTTATCATTTGCTTCATCCCTCGCACTCATTGCCCTCTCGACCGTACTACGTTTACTGGTACTTCCACTCCAGCTCCAGGAAAGCGGCCCTCTGACAGTCTCTGGCCCAGGACTCACCTTTCCATATGCCATTCTTCCCACAACCAATGCTTGACCACTCTCCATTTTTGGCAGACAAGTATTTCAGTCAAAGAAGCAGGGCTTTAATTCCAAGGCTGCCTAGATCTCACTGTGCTGAACGCAGTTCTGTCATACCATGGAAAACACAGTGATTAAACAGAACTGGTCAAAAGTGCTCAGACTAAGGCCAGGTAGGTGGCTCATGCCTGTAATCCCAGCACTTTGGGAGGCCAAAGTAGGTGGATCGCTTGTGGCCAAGAGTTTGAGACCAGCCTGGGAAACATGGCAAAACCCCATCTCTACTAAAAAATACAGAAGTTAGCCAGGCGTGGTGGCATGTGCCTGTAATCCCAGCTACTTGGGAAGGTGAGGCATGAGAATCTCTTGAACCCGGCAGGCAGAGGTTGCAGTGAGCTGAGATTGTGCCACTGCACTCCAGCCTGGGTGACAGAGCAAGATTCCATCTAAAAAAAAACAAAAAAAAGAGTGCTCAGACTAAGACTGCACTAATGAAGAAGTAAATTGGAGATCCCCTCCAGCGAAGTCAGCCGTGGTGGAAAGAGCACACGGATACTACAGGATCGAGAGTTTGAGGGTAAAATTGACATCATTTAGTAGAACCAAGTTCTGATTTGAGTTCAGAATTTCTTTTCTTGCCCTATTTTCTCTTTCTTGCTCTAGGCACATAGGTCCTAAGGTCAGAAGGCTGTGGGAAGCTTCATGGTGAAACTTGCTCCTGCTGAAATGCCTGGATTTCCTCATATATCCCAGCTTAAAAAATATACACGATGTGCACATGTGTACAGATGTACACACACATGCACACACACACTTCTTTCTTCTCAAGGGCCCAAAATGATGGTATACCAAAAGATGGTATAAAGTATTGCTAAGAATACTACAGCTTGCTTTGTGAGCAAAACCAAGATGGAGGCTATGTGCAGTGGAAAACTTAGCAAAGTCAGCCCTCCATATCAGACTCTTAACTCTAGGACCTGCTTGGTTCCCACTTCCCAAGAGGCCTCTGACTTTATTGTTAACTGAACCAAGGCCACAAGTATGCTGACCTAGTTTTACTCATTTGATAAATGATTGCTTGTAGTAACTGTGTATCTTCTCCAGTTTTATATATACTCTGAAAAATTGAGAGAGAGAGAACAACCAGAGAGAGAGAGAGAAAAAAAAAATCAATAGATTAACTACTCTGAATCCATAGGGAGGCAGTTTTAAAAGGAGGGGACAGCAAACTTCTTTAAAACTGGCTTTTTTATATTTCAGAATTTATTCAGCAAGCCCTTTTAAAGCAGTTAGAAACTTTTAGAACAGTTGTGACCTTTCACTTTTTTTTGCTTCAGCTCTGTCTGTTCCATCTCGCTGTTTCTCGGGGAAGCTTTCATTTTGTCTTTGACCTTACTGCCATCACTTTTTCACGTTTTGATTTGTAACAAATCAAAGAACCATTAATTATTATGGCTCCTAGCCAAGTGTTATAGCAATCAGATATTTCCAGCTTTTGAAGGTTTATTTTTATAGACATGTAGACTAATACATGTTGTCAAAGGGGAGTTTGTCTTCTCAGCCAGTCTCATATGTACCCCATCTCTCAAGATGTGAACAAATCATACTATTAAAATGGCCTCACCTCAGTAATTTATAAGCCACATTAGTGGAGGTGGATGAAAGCATTGGCATGTGTTAAAGTGCCAGAGAAAAAGGAGTGAAGTCATTTAATACTGCATCCATAACTTGGTTGAGGATTTGAATAGTCAATAGGACCTTTCATCACAACCAGAAGTAGTAGTAAAATCACTTTTTTGGTAGAGGAAATGACAGAATTTAGTAATATTTGTTACTTCAGTATTTGGGATCAGTCCAGCCCAAGTTTTGAAAGCACAAGCTTAGAAAGACAGGCCTTCAAGTAGAAATCCTCAAGTGTTGTTTGAAGAGCTGAGAGCACTGGTGAGGCCTGCTTGCCCTCTTCATGTCACTGCTGTCTAAAGGTGTGTGTGTGTGCTGGATTAAGTACTGTGAGTGAGTGAAGCAAAATGCCTTGTTTTCAGCACCATTTATTAATATTTGTCAAGTGCCAGCCTCTTCGGTTAGAAATAGCCTTCCTTGTTGGCCAACATGTAATGCTATAGGAATGGGCCTGTCAAAATTCAGGTGCAGTATAATTGACATTGACTTTAAAAACCAGATCCTGCCATAATTTCAGTTAGTTCATAAGTACATTATATTAGAATTTGTGTAGAGAACAGAAGTTCACTTTTAATTCTCAGAGCATAAAAATTAAATATAAAACAGAAATTATAATACTTTTACCTTACATTTGTGGAGAGCCTTATGGTTTGTAAAGTACATGCATATATATTCACATGATCCCCATCATCATCCTGCAAAGTAAAAAGGCAGATACTATTAAGTGGATTTGAGGACAGCTCAGCTTTTGACATTTGTCACTCCAGTGTAGTATCACATAATTTGATAGGTGTGGTAGAGATCCCCTTACTTCTATACACTTCACTGTTCTGTATATTTCCATCCTAAAAGTGCACCAAATCAAAGAAGATGATATTCCCAGATGGAAAATGAAGCGAACATTTTTTGAGAATGAAGACAATAACTATTTTGCACATCATGATATTTCCGTCAGCAAGCACAATGCCAGAAACATTGTAAGTTCTAAAGAAATTAATAATACATGATAGGTGATAAAACACCATTACACAAGTTAAGAAACTAAGATCTAGAAAAGTTAAGTGACTTTAATGAATTTAAAAAATTGTGACACACACACACACACACACACAAATGGAATATTATTCAGCCTTTGAAAAGGGCATACTGCCATTTTTGACAACATGGATGAACCTGGAGGACATTATGCTAAGTGAAATAAGCCAGACACTGAAAGACAAAGACTGTCTGATCTCAATCATATGCAGAATCTTAAATTTAAAAGTTGAATAAACAGAACAGAGAGTAGGATGGTGATTTAGTGGGAGGAAGCAGAGGAAACAGGAAGAAGTAGGTTAAATGGTATACAAATTTGCAGTTAGGTAGACTGCGTAAGTCTGGAGATGTAATATACTGAATGAGGATTACGGTTAGTAATATCGTATCTTGTACTGAAAATTTGTGAAGAGAGTAGATTTCTATGGTTTTTATCACACACACGCATGAATTTGTTAATTTGTTTGACTGCTGTAATCATTTCACTATGTATATGTATATCAAAACATCATATATACCTTAAAACATGTTGTACCCGTTTTATGAATTTATTAAATTATAAAATATAAATTTTTTTTTAAAGTTAGGCGAGTTGCTTAAAATTCATTAGTTTATTCAACAGTATTTGTTGAGCATGTACTACATGCTGTGGACACTGAGTTAGGTTGCAATGGTAGAGCAGTGAATAAGATACACAAAATCCCTGATTCCAGCCTCCTTAATAAGCTAGACACAAAAGGACAAATATTGTAGCATTCCATTTATGTAAATATCGATGAAAGGCAAACTCATAGAGTCAGAAAGCCAGATTAGAGGGCTGGGGGAATGGGAGAGCTGTTGCTTAATGATTACAAAGTTTCTGTTGGGGGCAATGAAAAAGTTTTGGAAATAGATGATGACAGTAGTTATATAACACTGTGTTTGTACTTAATGCCACTGAATTTTACACTTAAAAATGGTTTAAATGACAGATCTGAGTTGTGCACTTTAAATGGGTATATTGTATGTTATGTGAATCGTATCTCAATAAAACTGTTTTAATAAAAGAAAAAGAAAGATCCCTGCCTCGTTAAGCCTATAACCTGGGCCTGGCACCGTGGCTTACACTTGTAATTCCAGCACTTTGGGAGGCCGAGGCACGAGGATCACAAGGTCAGTAGTTCAAGACCAACCTGGCCAACACAGTGAAACCCCGTCTCTACTAAAAAATACAAAAATTAGCTGGGCGTGGTGGCAGGCACCTGTAATCCAGCTACTTGGGAGGCTGAGGCAGGAGAATCGCTTGAACCCAGGAAGTGGAGGTTGCGGTGAGCTGAGATCACGTCACTGCGCTCCAGTCTAGGCAACAGAGTGAGACTCTGTCTTAAAAATAAAAAAAAAAAAGCTTATAACCAGATGGGAAGAAACATACAATAAATAAAGAAAGTAATTTGTCGGGCGGCCGGTTAGCTCAGTTGGTGAGTGCCTGGTGCTCAAGAAAGTAATTTTAGATTGTGATAAGTGCTGCGATGGAAATTAATTAGGTGATATAATAGAAAGTAACGGGGAAAGGACCTACTTTAGATAAAATTGTCAAATAAGCCTTATTGAGGAAGTGACTGTTGAGCTTAGACATGAATGACAAGGAAAGAGCCATGCAACCAGCGAGGAAACAGAAAGTTCCCGAAGGTCATGGGAATAGCAAGGACAAAGGCCCTGAGGTAGGAGAAAGCTATGTTGAGGTAACAAATGAAAGGCAGGAGTGTGGTCATTGAGGGGCAGAGGTAGCCAGGGAGCATAGCATGTAACACCTCAGAGACCATGGCAGAGTTTTCATTTTATTCTAAATGCAAAGGGAAACCATTGAGGGAATGATTTAAAGGAAAGTAGCATGATTTGATTTGTTTTTTCCCAAAGGTCACTCTAGCTACTACTTTTTTTTTGCCCCACTCACCCCCACATTCTAGCTACTTTAATGGATTGCAGGGAGCTGGAATTGAAGCAAAGTTGCCAGTTAGAAGGCTATTTCAGAAGAGCAGATTAGGGTTGATGATGGTTTGATTCAGCATAGTAAATGTAGAGATGGAAAGAAGTGAACAGATTTGAAATATATTATGGGAGATGAACTAGTGGACTGAATGTGAGAGATGAGGAAAAAAGGAATGTCGAGAATGACTCCTAGGTTTTGTGAATGAGCAGCTCCTTGGATGATAATACCATTTATTGAAATGGGGAAGGATACAGGAGATGAGAGTGGGGCAACCAAAAGGTCAGCTTTACACATGTTAAGTTTGAGTTACCCATTAGAAATCCAAGTGGACAACAGAATATGTAAGTCTGGAGCTCAGGATTGGAGGTCAGTACAGGGTATAGAAATTTGGGACTCATCAACATAAAGATGGTATTTAAATCTGGGGAACTAGATAAGATTAACCAGGGAGAGAACACAGAACTGAAAGAGAGAGAGACAGATACAGACACACACATACAGTGGGACTTAGCCCTGGGAAATCACATTTAGAAATTGGATAGAGGAGGAAGAACCAGCGAAAACTGAGAGGACTGGCCAGTCAGGTAGGGAGAAAATGAAGAAAGAGTAGTGATTTGGAAACTAAGTGGAATAAATTTCTGAATGGAAGAAGTTATCAGTATGTCCAGTTACGAGTTTATAACTGGAGATGACTGTGGGATTAAGGGAAGTTTCTTTTTCTTTTTTGTTCTCTTCAATCTGTTTTGTGGGGATGTGAAATGTTTGTTTACTTTGTTTTTTAAGATGGTAGATATCAAGGCATATTTATGCTGATGAGAGTGAGCCTTTGCTCTTACCACTTATCCCAAATTTCCTTTTTCAAACGAATGAAGGATGGTGGGCTCTGGGTAAGGAAGAGAACAGGGAGAAAGTCCAGCTCATTATTTATCTTATAAAAGAAGACTTTTGATAGGTATGATGTAAATGTGTAGTTCTTACCACAACTTACGCCATACTGTGAATATATTTTTAATGTGAAGATGAATTGGCCATCTGTACAGACATTAAATTAGTTTAACTTTTGGATAAAGTGAAGCGAACTATACTGAAACTAAATAATTTTCTTCCAGATTGTTGGTACTGAGCCTTCAGTAGATTTTCTGAATAGTTTCACATGAGTGTGCCAACTGTACAGAATTTAAATGACAGATGTCTTTTTCTTCTAGAGCTACAGTGTAATCAGTCCCTGATTCCCTGAGGATCCCCAACACCCTCAGTAGGTCTGAGAGGGCAGAAGTATTTTCATAATAATACTAAGACATTCTTGCCTGTTTCACTGTGTTGACACTTGTATGATGGTGGGTGAAACTGCTGGCCATGTAGAACAAACCAAGGCAGAGGGACTAAATTCAACTAGTAGTATTTGTCTTCTGCAAGACTGTGTGCTCATAGTTTATGTATAATATTTTTAAACGAGGTTCAGTTAAGAATGTCCTTAATGAAGCAGTAAAAAATATTGATTATATTAAATTGTGATGCCTGAGTGCACACCTTCTTAATATTCTGTGTGATGGAAAAAGAGTATGCATAAATCACTTCTGCTGCATACTGAAGAACGATTGTTTCAAGGAAAAGTACATATGCAATCGAGTTGCTAACTGAACTACCTGCTTTTTTTAAAGCCTCGTCTTTGCTTGAAAGAATGACTGAAAGATTACAGTTATTTAAACTTAGGTATTTGGCAAACATTTTCTCAAAAATGAATGAAGTGAGCCTGTCTCTTAAAGGAAACTAACTGATGATAAAATTTAGGATTTTAAATGAAAATTAGAATTCCAGATCACTTGTGTTTGCCACCATGAGATTGGCAGCTGCCCAATGCTTAAGGATTTCTTTGATAAGGTTGGTAGTGATAATAACACATGTGATTTTTAAATAGTTTATAATGGAATGTGTCAGCATTTAAAATATATATAACTCAATGAGCCAAAGTTTTCCAAATGACCATTGTATAATGCTATGAAGTCATATGTGGTTAAAGATCCTTTCAAAGTGCCAGAAAGACCAACGGATTTTAATGTAACAGAATATGAAAGCCTTATTGATAGGGTTTCAGATTCTACATTGCTACTAGTACCTTTAAAAAGCTGTTACTTGATGAGGTTGGGAGTAGTATCAAACAAGAATATCCCCAACCATCTGAAAAAGCTATTAAAATACTCCTTTCTTTTTCAGCTGCGTATCTGTATAAGGCTGGAATTTCTTACTAAACAACACATGGTACAAAATGAGTGAAGAACACAATGTGAGACTCCAGCTGGCTTCTATTAAGCTAGACATTGCAAAAGAGACTTACAAAAATGTAAAACAATGTCACTCATCTCACTAAGTTTCTTTTTAGGAAAATGTGCTTATTTTTCATAAAAAATAGCATGTAATAGATTACTATTGCTATTTTTGTAAGAATTCACAAATATGCAAAAGTTTTCTTAATTTTAATTTTTAGTGTGATAAATATTGATAAATATGACCCACATAAATGAAAGCCCCTTAAGGTCCTCAGTAATTTTAAGAGTATAAAGGGATCTTGAGACTAAAATTTTGAGAACCACTGTCTTAGAGAATGTGGCCATCCATATTTTCTATGAAACTCTTCAATTTCTCCAAGACACGTGTCATTTCCCCAAATGTGGAAACATAATGTAAGAGACCTACCAGTTTGCATTCCAGGAATGATATGCAGTACAAGTCAGAAGGCTAGCAGCTCTCAGTGGATTCTTCCTGGTTGCTTTTGTAAGCCAGACCTCTTTTCTCCTTTCCTGAAAGCTCAAAATTTAAGAGTAATACTTTGAGGGTATATTGTACAAATAGTAATGATAATTGACATTTGTATGGAATGGAATGGCTTTGGAGTATATATTTTTATTTGTGTAGCTCATTTCATACTCTGTGAAGTATGTTGACCAAGTCTATCTTTTGAGATAAGAAAGTGAGCTGCTGCTATGCTAATTTCCCAGAGATGACAAAATTATTAAATATGACAAGGAATTCAAAATTAAATCCAGTTATATCCTACTAACATTGTTTGTTTTTCTTTTTTATTTGGGCCTCCTTACAATTCTGTAAGTTAGAGAGGGCCTAGACAATTATCTGCATTTTACAGATGAGCCCCCTGAGACAGTGGGTTAAGTAGAAGAGCTAAAATTAGAACCTAGGGATTTCATGACTCCCTTCCTATTACCCTATTACTTCTCTTCCTTTTCAAAGTAAAGACTTCATAGAAAGTAAAAGTACCTTCTCCATCCAAAACAGTTGGGAACCCCTTTTCTGCCAAGGATATGGTCCTTCTGTAAATCTTTACTCCTGGGTCCCAAAGTGCGCAGCTATTTAGAAGGGATCAATGCCAGCTTATACCCAGCAGCTTAAATTCATGTATAGTTCTTTAACATACAGACAAATGTATGTGACACATAAAAAGAAAATAGACTTTTATTTTCATAATTCTTGGAATCAAAAACATAAATTCCAAGGATGTTTTAATAGTCAAAATGCCTTTCCCTCACTACTGCATACAAAATTTGCCAATAACTTGACCAAGATATATTTCACATACCATACAATTAACCCATTTAAATTGTACAATTCAGGCCAGGTGTGGTGGTTCACACCTGTAATCCCAGCACTTTGAGGTGGGCGGATCACTTGAGTTCAGGAGTTTGAGACCAGCCTGGCCAACATGGTAAAACCCCATCTCTACTAAAAATACAAAAATTATCTGGGCATGGTCGCAGGTGCCTGTAAACTCCGCTACTCGGGAGGCTGAGGCAGGAGTGAAGGAGTGGCTTGAACACGGGAGGCGGAGGTTGCAGTGAGCAGAGATCGTGCCAGTGCACTCCAGCCTGGGCAACAGAGCGAGACTCCATCTCAAAATAAATAAATAATAAAGTATACAGTTCAGTGGCTTTTAATATGTTCACCAAATTGTGTAGCCATCACCACGATGAATTTTAGAACATTTTCATTGCCCCACAAAGAAAGCCTGTACCCACTAGTAGTCACTTCTCATTCCCGCAAGCTCCCCATCCCTGGGCAGCTACCAGTCTACTTTCTGTTTCTATAGATTTGTCTGTTGTGGACATTTCTTATAAATGGAATCGTAAAATGTGTGGTCTTCTGTAACTGGCTTCATTTTTTTAGCATAGTCTCAAGGTTTATCCATTTTGTAGCATATATGAGTCATTCTTTTTTATTGCCAAATGTTTTTCACAGTTGGAAGATGTGTATGTATATATGACATTTTATTTATCCATTTATGAGTTGATAGACTTTTGGGATGTTTCCATTTCTTGGCTATTATCAGAATGCTGTTACAAACATTTGGGTACAAGTTTTTGTGGGGATATAGTTTTAATTATTTTGGGGTGTACACCTAGGAGTAGAATTGCTGAGCCATATGGTAGCTATGTTTAAATTTGAGGAATGAATTGCCAGACTGTTTTCTAAAGTAACAACACCATTTTACATTCCCAGTAGTAGCTTATAGGGGTTCTGTATTAGTCTGTTTTCATGCTGCTAATAAAGACATAGCCATGACTGGATAATTATAAAGGAAAAAGGCTTAATGGACTCACAGTTCCACATGGCTGGGAAGGCCTCACAGTCATGGTGGAAGGCAAAATAGAAGCAAAGTCACTGTTACATGGCAGCAGGCGAGAGGGCGTGTACAGGGAACCTCCCCTTTATAAATCTGATCTCACATCAGATCTTGTGAGACTTAGCCACCATCACAGGAACAGCACAGGAAAGACCTGCCCCGTGATTCAGTTACCTCCCACTGAGTCCCTCCCATGACACATGGGAATTATGGGAGCTACAATTCAAGATGAGATTTGGGTGGGACACAACCAGTATCAGGTCAATTGCTCTGTATCCTCATCAACACTAATTTTTTTGTCTTCTTTATTATAGCCATTCAACTAGTTGTAAATGGTTTTGACTTGAATTTTTCCTAACGGCTAATGATGTCAAGTCTCATTACGTTTTATGTACGTATTGGCTATTTGTGTATCTTCTTTGGAGAAATATCTATTCAGACCCTTTGACCATTTTTAAATTAAGTTGTATTTATTTATTTAGAGACAGGGTTTTGCTGGAGTGTAGTGTCATGATCATAGCTCACTGCAGCCTCAAACTCCTAGGCTCAAGCAATCCTCTCGCCTCAGCCTCCCAAGTAGCTAGGACTACAGACACATGCCATCATGCTCTGCTATTTGTCTTAATTATTGAATTGTAAGAGATCTTTATATATTCTGAATACAAGTCTCTTCTCAGAAAAACAGTTTACAAATATTTTCTCTCACCCTGCAGGTGTCTTTTCACTTTCCTGATTATGTCTATTGAAGCACAAAAGTTTTTAATTTTGATGAAGTTCAGTTTCATCTATTTTTTCTTTTCCTGCTTGTACTTCTGGTGTCATATCTAGGAAGCCTTAGCCAAGGTCATAAAGATGTACTTTTAGGTTTTCTTCTACATCGTTTTAACTCATATTTAGGTCTGTGATCTATTTGAATTAATTTTTGTGTATGGTATGAGGAATCTAACTTGTTCTTTTGCATGTGAATATCCAGTCATTACAAAAACATTTGTTGAAAAGACTACCCATTGAATTGCTTTTGCAGTCTTGTTGAAAATTAATTAACTATAAATGTGAGGATTTATTTCTGGACTCTGGATTCTATTACAATAACCTTTATATCTGTCTTTATACTAGTACCATCTATGTCTTTTTTACTTAAAAAATATTTTCTACATTTAAAAATATTGTATGTCCATTGTAGAAATTTAGCAAAGTACAAAAGAAGAAAGAACAGAATTTTTTTCATTACCTATAATCTCACCACTCAGGGAGAGGAACCTTCTGGATCTTCCAAACTTTTTGTCATCTTTTTACATAGTTGAGATGATGTCGTAGCTCAGGATTTGTCCACAGTAAGTATACTCAGTAAATGGTAGCTGCCAATTTTTGTTGTAGATCTTGTCATTCTTGCTAGGCTGATGTGGAAAGGGAATGCATCAATAGAAGGATAGAAGATATGCCACCTGAACTGGGAAGTCAAGAAAGAGAAGTGTCTGGCAAGTGAGCGAGGAGGGGAGCCAAAGTGGACAGGAGGAACTGCTGAAGGCATATGTAGACTAGCCTGGCTAGAGCAGAAGGTTACCTTCATAGTGCGGACAGGAAGCATGTTTTTGGCTAACTACTCTTGGCCGCACAACCATGCACTTAGCAGTTGTTACACCTGGACCTAAATTGATCTGTGAGTTCCCCAAGCATGTTTTACATGTGTAATAAGTATTTTTTGAGGCCTGGTGCAGCGGCTCATGCCTGTAATTGCAGCACTTTGAGAGGTAGAGGCAGGAGGATCACTTGAGCCCAGGAGTTCAAGACCAGCCTGGGCAACATGGCAAGACCCCATCTCTACAAAAAGTAAAAATTAATGGGGTGTGGTGGTGTGACTGTGGTCCCAGCCACTTGGGAGGCTGAGGCAGGAAGATCACCTGAGCCCAGGAGGTCAAGGCTGCAGTGAGCTGTGATTGTACCATTGTACTCCAGCCTGGGCAACATGGCAACCCTGTCTCAAAAAAAAAAAAATGTCTATTGAAAGAATGAATGATGAATGAGTCAGTCAGAAAATTGTTCTTTCCTCTTTAAGGCTGATAATTAACTTATTTCTGTTTGATGTTTATTATATATTTTATGTATAAATATATAATATATGTCAATATTATATATACACACACACACATTTTGACTTACGTCTGTTTAGTGTTTTAATTGAGGTCAAAAAACAAAATTTATTTATTTATAGTTTTTTCCAGAAGTTCTATTCAGTGTTTAAAGAGATAACATACTGCATTTTTGTAGTTGCAAATGATTGGTTAAGTGTTCGTGTATTAATTTTTCTGAGAACCATCATCAGCTATTAACCAATGTACTAGACATTTTTAATGTCATTGCCTGTGATTACTACACTCTTCGAATGCTGAAATGTAGATTGGTAAGATAAAACTATTTTTACCTCAGTTAGACCTTTTTTTCTTTTAAACTGAAATTACAAATACAATGCCAAAAATATCTTTCCAAATGAAAAATACAACAATTGGAACTTATATTTGTATAGCTTATTTTAGGACAGGGTCCTTTCACGCATATTGTTTCTTTTATCCTTTGCAGAAACCCTAAAAGTGTTGCTATTATTATCTTCATTTTACATTTAGATACACTGAGCCTCTGAAGGGTAAGTCATAGTTACACATAGCTCATGGTTACACAGCTGTTAGATGGACAAAGAAATTCAGACCCTAATATCTGACTCTAGGTTCAGGAGACCATGCTTGCTGCTTTCCTTTTGTCAGACGGGATGAAACATCTTACATAACAGGCTTCCCTTTTTTTCTGTGGCTAATAGCTCAGTATAAATTTAGCACCTTACTTGGCTTAGCATCTTTGATAACATCTATCTCTTCCTTTATCCTACTTGTTTTAAAACATTCACTTTAGCCTTTTTACTTGTTCAGTAATAAGATTAGCCTTTTCCAAAGCACCACCATGAGTGACATCTTTTGCTGGGAGGAAAATATTTAAAGAATGTACCTCGACTGAAATGAAATATGCAGTGCTAGCTAGTTCAGAGACGGTGGGATATAAATTCTAACTATGCTTTTTATGAGTAAGCATCATGAAATGAATCATGAGCTATATGAAAAATGAATTTGGTCTGATTTTAGTTGGCATCAAAGTGACCAGCATAGCTTAGGTGTAAGCTCTTTAAAGAATTGAACTCCAAAAAAGTCTTTATATTGTCTGATTCAAAACCCAAAGTCTCTAGCTTTTAGGGGAAGGCAGCACAGTATATTTGAAATTCTAGATTTTGGAACTTTTAGTGATACTATCTTTTTAAAAGAGAGAGAGGAAAAAAACAGTTATTTTCTCTAACATACCTGTAGTTATCTGTGGATAGACCCATATCATAATTCTGTATTTAAAATAACTTTGTAGATATTTGTGTAAATTATCAGTTTAAAAAATACATATATTATAAATGCAGACTAGCACTTTACATTTAAATAATTAGGTAGATGCAATGAAAGGAGTGAAATTTTGTCATCCACAGATTTCAAAAAGGTGGATGAAATGATTTAATGGAAAGAACATAACACCAACAACTAGAAATTTCAGGGTTATATTCCATCTCTTTTAACTCGCCAGTACCTTGGGCAGATGGTGTCTTTCTACTGTATCTCAGTGTTCTCATCCAAAGAATAAAAAAAGTTGAGTATTATGTGCTCTGAGCCCCATGTCAGCTTAGCCCCATGTTCTTTAAATTTCTGCTTTATGACTTTACCACTCTTATAATTCAGTCTGTTCATTTGTTTTTTAATTACTTTAAGTTTTCTGACTCACAACAGCATGATCAAAAAGATTTTCAGATTCTTGCCAGGTGCAGTGGCTCATGCCTATAATTCCAACATTTTGGGAGGCCGAGGTAGGAGGATCACTTGAGCTCAGGAGTTCGAGACCAGCTTGGGCAACACAACAAGACCTCATCTCTACAAAAAATTTAAAAAATTATCCAGACATTGTGACATGTGCCTGTAGTCCCAACTACTCAGGAGGCTGAGGCAGGAGGATTGCTAGAGTCCAGATATATGAGGCTACGGTGAGCTATGATTGTGCCACTGCACTTCAGCTGGGGCGACAGAGTGAAACCCTGTCCCAGAAAAAAAAAAAAAAGATTAAGATAAAATGTACAAATAGTAAGCTTATATGTTGGTGATTTTGTTTTTAGAAAATATTCAGAGATTTATGGAGTACCGTACTAGGTAATAACAGGTTAATGTAAGTCCAATACAACATGGACTTATAAAACTAATGATAATACTATCTTACATTTATGTAGTGCCTTGTAGTTTTCAAAGCGTTTTCACAAAAAGCTGTATACTTACCCTCACAATTTCTTCTCTGAAATAGAATGCCTTTGATTTAGTAGTTCATCTTAGGAACTCCAGCATAAGGAAATAATTCTGACTTCCTGAAAACAGCTAAAGATGTTTATCATAACAAAATAGTTTTCTGGGGATAGGTTAAATAAACTAAGGGAGCATTGTCTTCATTCATTTTCTGCTGCTATAACAGAATATCATGGACTAGGTAATTAACAAAGAAAGGAGATTTTGTTTGGCTCATGGTTCGGGAAGCTGGGAAGTCTGAGAGCATAGCATCAAAATCGAGCAAGCATCACTCCATGGCAGAAGGCCGAAGGGTAAGGAAGCATGTGAGACGGAGAGAGGAAAATTGGGCCGAATTCACCCTTTTATTGGGAGCCCACTCCTGCAGTAATGACTTTAATCCATTCATGAGGGTGGAGCCTTCATGACCTAATCACCTCTTAAAGGTTCCACCTCTTAATACCATGATGGTGGCCACCAAATTTCAACGTGAGTTTTGGAGGGGACATTTATAACATAGCAAGCCTTCACTGTGATTAAGATTTTTATAAAGATTAGGTAGCATAGAAATACCTTTGTTATTAGCGTAGAAAAGAGAGCATGGGGTTGAATGCACACTGTGGTTACAGTTATTGAAATAATTTTAAAGGCATCAGACAAACTACCCTATATATAGGAGGGAAACGTCTGCCTGGTTGTATACCAAAACTGTGTTACATGTTTGTTTTGTGGGACTTCAGATAATCTTTCTACTTACCATTTTATTTCTGTTTTTTTTAAATTGAGCACATATTGCTTTTATAATAAAATATGTGTATAAAAATTACCTTTTTCAGATAAAAACTGAGTCCTAGTGAAGTTTTTTGACATTCTCAAAATAGCACAAATGGCTAATGATGCCATTAGTACATTCAAATTATAGGATATTCCAGCAGATACAGAAATTTCAGCTTTAAAGAGGCTGGTCAAGCTATGTATTTTTTCTCAATAGTGTATACTTCCTCTTTAAGATTCATTAGCCCATAGTAAAATTGACAAAATCAATGTTATTTTTTCATACTTTCTAAAATACAGCTATATTCCCTCTGGCTGAGTAGGTTTCAGGACAGTATTTCGGTTAGAACAAGTACAGACAGACATGGGTTCAGTTGATCGGTGTTGCCGTTTGATAACTATGGCCTTGTGAATTTCTCTCTAGGCCTCAATTTCCCTATTTATATAATGAGATTCACAAATTCTGTTGTAAAAGGTAATGCTGACTTTTTCTAAACTGCCCTAAAACATTTCTGTGTCTGTCCCCATTGTGTTCACATTTATAAATAATAGTTGTATTTCATTGTTTGCAGATTCCCTTGCAAGGCAGCTGAATGCCTTGGAAAGAGCTCTAGATTGTGTTCTAGCTTCAGAGTTGCCTCTGACTCTTTGGTTTTCTAACTCATTGTCCCTGTTATTCACTGTAACATTGAGCTAGTCTCTTTTTTTTTTTTTTTTTTTTTTGAGGCAGAGTCTTTCTCTGTTGCCCAGGCTCGGGTACAGTGGCGCAATCTCAGCTCACTGCAACCTCCACCTCCTGGGTTCAAGCCATTTTCCTGCCTCAGCCTCCCAAGTAGCTGGAATTATAGGCACCGACCACCACGTTTGGCAAATTTTTATTTATTTATTTTTTTGAGACGGAGTTTCCCTCTTGTTGCCCAGGCTGGAGTGCAATGGTGCGATCTCAGCTGACTGCACCCTCTGCCTCCTGGGTTCAGATGATTCTCCTGCCTCAGCCTTCCAAGTAGCTGGGATTACAGGCATGTGCCACCACGCCCAGCTAATTTTGTATTTTAAGTAGAGATGAGGTTTCTCCATGTTGGTCAGGCTGGTCTCGAACTCCCAACCTCAGGTAGTCCGCCTGCCTTGGCCTCCCAAAGTTCTGGGATTACAGGCTTGAGCCACCACGCCTGGCTAATTTTTATATTTTTAGTAGAGGTGAGGTTTCACCATGTTGGCCTGACTGGTTTTGAACTCCTGACCTCAAACGATCTGCCTGCCTCGACCTCCCAAAGTGCTAAAATTATAGGTATGAGCTACCACGCCAGGCCGAGCTAGTCTCTTAATTTTTCTAAGTCTTGGCTCCTTCTTCTAAAATAAGAAACTTGAAGTAAATAATCTTTTCATTTTCTTCTAGCTGTAATGTTCTGTAGTTTCTCCCAATCTTGTTTTGAGCACGTGTGATTTAATGAAACAACAATGTACTAACTGATTACTCTTAAAGTGGAGGTGATGGGAGGGTAGATTGATAATTAAAAAAATAATAATTTGGCATTATGCAGTGAAATTGAAGATTTGTATATGAGAATGTTTATAGAAGCCATTATTTATAATAGCCAAAGATTAGAAACAACTTATAATTTATCGACAATATGTTCATCATTAATCATGATGTATTTATGTAATCAAATACTGTGCAGCCATGAAACCATAGCAGTGATAGAGACAAATTTCACAAGCATAATGTTGAGTACAAGAACCAAAGGAAAAAAAAAACAAAAAAAATCCTCCACAATCATCCTATATTTATATATAGCTCTAAACCAAGAAAGATTAAACTATATTATTTAGGAATGAAAACTCTACAAGAAAACAAGGGTAGTGATTACCTCTGGAACAGAGAAGGGGTTATGATGAGAAAGGGGCTCATGAAAAGCTTCTGGGGCACCAGCAGCATTCTATTTCTTGACTGAGTGGTGGTAACACGGGTTTGCTTTATAATTCTGATCCTTTAAACAATGCATATATATGTTTTATGCATTTTTCTATATGCATATGATATCTTGCCATTAAAAAAATCAAAGGTAACAGTTTTTTAAATGTGCGACACTGTTTCATCAAATTCTCATAGTCTCTTGAAAAACAATTGCCATTACAAAGGACGGCAAGGATTTAATATTTCAGCATCATATACCAGAAGGAAAAGCATTTTCAGCTCTAGCACTTAAGCATTGTCTTAGCTTTACATATAAGAATATCTGCTTTAGGCTGGGTATAGTGGCTCACGCCTGTAATCCCAGCACTTTGGGAGGCCGAGGCAGATGGATCACTTGAGCCCAGGAGTTCAAGACCAGCCTGGACAACATGGTGAAACCTTGTCTCTACTAAAAATACAAAAATAATTTAGCTGGGGGTGGTGATGCGCACCTCTAATCCCAATTACTTAGGAGTCTGAGGTGGGAGGATTGATGCCCAGGAGGTCAAGGCTATAGTAAGCCAAGATTGCGCCACTGCACTCCAGCTTGGGCGGCAGAGACCCTGTCTCAAAAAAAAGAGTATCTACTTTTCATCACACAACGTATCCATGTAATAAATCTGCTCGTGTACCCCCCGAATGTAAAAGTTTAAAACAAAAAGAATATCTGCTTTTATTGATACCTATATGCAAAACATGTCTTTTTCTTTATTCCTAGTCTTCACAATAACCTTTCAGGTTTTTGTTACTATCCTCATTTTATAGATGAGGAAACAGGCGTAGAATAATTTTTGGTGGATGAGGAATTTTTTTTCAAATAATTGAAACGAATCTGCATGGGGCATTTTTGGTATGTTTTTTCTCCTTCATGTTATAAAAAGACAAATTAGAAACAAGACTTGTGACCATTTTAGGGATATGTACTATAAAGTAAGTCCTAAACAAATGAATAGACTGAGTTTTGGCTGTTTTTTCTTTCAAATGTACCTAGAAGTATGTAAGATTTCCCAAATGCCTAATGGTAAATGAGTTTGTGGGTATTTGGGCATTTACCACTGATAGGTCAAGCCCCTGCACTGAGTGTTGAAATAAAGCCTAATTAGAAGAGAAAGTGAGAGAAACAGTGTCTACATTTTTAATACATTAATTGTGGTGGTCACTTTATACAAAGTTTGCTGAACTATGACCGCAAAGCTAACCATGAAGAGGAAATTAACTTTGTATAACCAAGCCAAAAAAATTTTTTTAAGATTTAGTTCATAATGTCACTTAAGATTCTTCTGAAAGGCTTGTGAACCTTTGCCTTCTTTTAATAAGCTTCATAATGACAAGGTCCCCTGAGAATGAAATCATCTGAACGGAATGTGCCTGTGTCTTAAAATCTGATAAACATCACTTCATGGTATTCAGGAGATTAAAAGAGACTTAAAACACGTAAATGTTACTTTCAGGTTATTATAACCAAGAAAGCCTGTGGCCCAGCTATCAAAATAACTTAGCTTCAGCAAGTTCTAAGCAGTGGGCTTAGCTAGGTTGGTTAGTGCTGCTTTAGGACTGACTGCACTGTCTTTTGAGTTGACCTGTAACTTTCAACGTAGAATGTAATTGCTTCATCTCTGAGGCACATTTATGTGTCCCTTTGCTCCTGACGCTAATTCATCATTTGCTTTATAGTAATTCCACTCCAACATCATCATCAAGCCCCAGTGGAGGCTACTAAATGATGTGAGTGGATATATTTCCTAATCAGTGACATTAGTTTATATCTCCTTATTAAGATACCCATTAAATTCATACCAGGAGAGATAACATGAACACTAATGCACTTTACATCTTCCATCAGTGCCTTCTTATTTATTTCTATAAAGGCAGTATTAATATCTGAATTTAAGAATCCCAGAGAATGCACAGCTTTTATTAATGGTCTAAGATCTTTTATTTGTTAAGAAATGAAAGATGTAAAAAGCAAAGGCATTTATTATCATGTTGTCATTTTTATTCTCTTTCCGTCCCTAAAACATAGCCATTAAAGTATACGTAATATCATTTATTTTAAAAGTTGTTAATATATTTTATGTACTTTTTCTAAATAAAATGTATGATCCAAGTTTTCCTGTGTTTTATTTTCATAAGTTATCTTATTTTTCTAATTTTAATCTGAAACTCAGCATATATATAGTGTTTTGTGGACCTTTTGAATATACCAGCCGAAAAGTATTAATTGAACAGACTACACTAGGCTTTGGGTGGTGGTAGAGGGAAACAAAAGAAGTTGCTTTGTATGACAAATAGTTCACATGTGTATAAATCTACTTGTTCTGGCCAGGCGCTGTGGCTCACACCTGTAATCCCAGCACTTTGGGAAGCTGAGGCAGGCAGATCACTTGAGGTCAGGGGTTCAAGGACCAGCCTGGCCAGTGTGAAACTCTGTTTCTACTAAAAATACCAAAAAAAAAAAAAAAAAAATTAGCCAGGTGTGGTGGCAGGTGCCTGAAATCCCAGCTACTCAAGAGGCTGAGGCATGAGAATCGCTTGACCCGGGAGTTAGAGGTTGCAGTGAGCTGAGACCACACCACTGCACTCCAGCCTGGGGGACAGAGCGAGGCCCTGTCTCAAAAAAAAAAAATCTGTCTGTTGAATCCGCCACCACATTGCCTTAACCAGAATAGTTCGTTCAACAAATATCTCTTCATTGATTATTATATCCTTTTGAGACATTTGGCAAAGTCGCTAATGTGATTCGTCATTTGAGGAATCCATAAATTACTGTGTTCAGAACTACGGCAACATCATGGCAGCGTGGTACCCTTTTTGCTTTATTGCTTTCTCAGAACTGGTAACCTTTTTTTTTAATAATTAGAGAATAAATTGTGTTGGGATTGTCTGTGTCAGTGCTGCTCAAAGTGTGATCCACAGGCCAGCAGGCAGTCTGTAGTCCACAGAGCTTGTAGCCAGTCTGCAGTGAGATAAGGAAATTGTACCAAATGTGAATCAGCGCTATCACTGAACACACTACTTAGTTCAGATGCAGATTTTTCTTTTGTATCACGACATTCTGGATGAAGGAAGCAGGGCATTTGTTTATATTCTCTCACAAGCTTCTTTGTTACATACTGGCGCTTTAAGTAGCCTTGGAGTTTAGGCAAATACAAACAGCAGAATATTATGTCCTTTTAAAAATCAGATTTTCTTTTTCACCTCCTGGGGACTTTATTATTTGTCTTTCTGCTTGTCTCCTACAGGGGAAACCACTCTAAGCTGGGCATTGACAAATCACATTACTCATGTCAGTGGAAGGCACGTTTAGCATTTGTCAACATTAGGGCTTGTGATCAAAGTAGGCAGGTTTGTCATTGTCATATTTTCAGGTCCTTGTCCATGTGTCCTTTTCACAGCTTGTCTGTCAGCTTGTATTTCTGGAGCTCTTGCTGCATGTCAGACACCACGTGCCTGCTGATCCCCCAGTGTCCTCATTCTACCCTGTTACAGCCTTGAGCCCTGAAGTTTGCACCACCAAAATCCACTTTCCCTCCCCATTCCAGAGGGTTCAAAGTTCCATTCCCTCAGTAACAGACAGGTGACTAATTGAAGGGAAAACAACCTGATGTAAATAAGTAACACAAGGATAACTTACCTCCTACCTACATAGTTGAAATTTAAAATTTGGGCCTGTTAATGGAACTATATATGACATATTTTTAAACCGTGGATGCCCTCGCTTAATCATGAACTTGAACCTTTCTTTAGTTTTTTACACCATGTATCCTAGAAACATTTGCCTTTACACATCTGTAAAGCTGCTCACTGCTGCCCTAAAGTGGGTATTGGATTTTCCCACAACCTTTTACTTTGTTTGGTAACCTTCTTCCATGGAATAATCTTGGACAGGGAGACATGAATCCAGGAAACCAATCAGACCTATTCTTTGTATGTTTAAGGATTTAAAGTATTGGCTGTATTTTGCTTTCAATTGTGAGTATCCTTTCATATTTGAAACTAATTTGAGATTTGGTGTGTTTTTTAATGTGTTCCCAGATCTTTGATGGCTTGTTAACATCAGGTAGTAGACTAGGAATATCTAGTTTTGCTTTCATACTTTCAAAAACCAAAGTGCATGTTTCATAAAATTAAAGTGCCCCAAGAGTCAGCTAATATAAAGTAATATTTTACCAAGGTCGTAAGTGATTTAATATGAAAGATCATATTTTATCAGAACCATAACAGACTTAACAAAATCTAGACAGACAAATTGCTAGTTTAGAAATGATCTGAACTTATTTTCCCCAAAAAAACAAAGACCCACAAGACTGTGTGTTTGTGGCAACAGGCAGTATTTCATTGATCCCCAAGGCTGTGGATGTAGCAGCAGCTATTATAACGTGCTTTGTTTTCATTATTGCAATGCTTAGTTAGTCATCTGAATTCTAGCTATTGCTGTTATAGCAAGAAATAGCATCCCAGCTGAGGCAGCACAGCTAGTCATACCTTTTTATTGATGTAATTTAACTTATTGTGGTTCCTTTCCTTAGTGTCTAACATTTTGTGAAGCCGTAACATAAATTATTGGCTTGTATAACCCACTGCATCAACTTCACTTGGAGATTTGCTGCCTATGCAGTTCCTTAATTTTCAAGTGTGAGAGATTTATTTTTCCTCAGTGAGTCCTAATGTTTCTACATGCGCACACACATGCACGTGCTTGTGAAAATGTGTGTAGGGACATAGGAATGCCAGTGAGAAAGTCAAACATATTCTTAGTTAATTTCTACATGAGATTCTGGAGAAATACTTACAATTACAGATATGAGTTGCCATGCTGTAAAATTGACCTGACTGTGAGCAGTATGGTAGTGCTTGGAGACTCTGACTCATTAGGACTCTGCATGCTTCATGTCCTCAGTGAAGACTTATTGACTGCATCACTGTCTGGTTGATTTTCCATACACCAATATAAATGGCTAAAATACTGCCACAGTTGATAATCATAATTCCTGTGTGTCAGACAAGGCACTTTGGACCTCATAACACCCTGTAATATAGATGGTATTCTCCCTGGTTTACAAATAAGGACTCTGAAACTCAGAAAAATTAAACAAATTGCCTAGTCATACAGCTTTATAAATGAAGGATCAAGATACTGTATCAAAAGGTTTTTACGTGTATTATTTCATTTGATCCTTAGAGCATTCCATAAGGTGGAAGGAACAAGCCCTTTTCTATCCCCATTTTAGGATGGAGTGAAGGGGTTTAGTAACTTACCCATGTGGGCCTGATTGCCAGGACTATCCTCTGACCCCTGATACTACTTGGCATTTGTAAACTTGTGGTTGTTTTTGGTTTTTGTTTTTTTTTTTGTTTTGTTTTGTTTTGTTTTGTTTTGAGATAGGATCTCACTCTGTCACTCAGACTGGAGTGCAGTGCTACAATCACAGCTCACTGCAGCCTAGACCTCCCTGGGATCAGGTGATCTTCCCACCTAAGCCTCTTGAGTAGCCAGGACTACAGGCATGTGCCACCATACCTGGCTAATTTTAATTTTTTTTTGAGGCTGGGTTTCGCCATGTTGCCCAGGCTGGTCTCAAACTCCTGGGCTTAAGCAATCCACTTGCCTTGGCCTCCCAAAGTGATGGAATTACAGGCATGAGCCGCCACACCCAGCCCCATTTATAAAAATCCGTAAGCCAGTAATGATATTGGTGATACCATTACAGTGCCCCATAGTAGTTTTCCATTGGCTGCTAATGGAACTGTATAAGACATACTTTTGAACCATGGATGCCCTCACTTAATCATGAACTTGAATCTTTCTTTAGTTTTTTTCACCATGTATTCCCCATATATTCACTTAAGTAATTCTTCATCGTCTCTACTAAGGTAGAGTCCCTGCTGAAACACTCGGCATTCGGGTCAGCATTTTTATAATGAGAAAAACAACAAGGGTGAGGAGTGGGAAGCTTTGCAAATCTGTTATGTCCGCCCCCTGCTTAAAACCTTGTAATCGTTTTCCATAGGCTACCTTTCCCCAAACCCCTTCTTCTCCTTCACCACCCCAACCTCCATCACTCCGGGTTGCAACAAGACTCTTTCACATGGCAAAGGCTTCATATGGTCTGTCTTCTGTCTCACTTTTCAACCTCAACTACTGTAACCACTTACCCTAGAACCCCTGCACCTGGCCCTTTATGCCAGGAAAGCTGAACTTCACTGAAAGGCCCGTCTTCTACTTTTGCTTTTATATTCCCTTTGCCTGAAATTTCCTTCCTCTTTTGTCCATGTGGTAAACTCCTACTCATTCTCCAGTATCTAACTAGGCCATCTTCTCTGCTGTGAAGGCTTTCTTTACCCTCCTGAACAGAGTTGTCACTCATCTTCTATTCTTCCTGCTGACCTGGTTTTAAAAAACAATCAATCAATCAACTATATCAATATTCTTACATTTCTGTTGTTGTTTTGCATGTATGTCTCCCCTACTAAATTAATAAGTTCCTTAAGGGCCAGAGACTGAAGTTCATTCATCCCTTTTCCAGACACAGTAGCTAGCTCATAACATGGACTCAGGAAAGGTTTGCACATGCGAGATAGACTGAACCAGTGACCTTCCTGCTTGGACTAAAAACTAAGAGCTCATCTGTGAAAGGAGTAGCCTTCCATTCAGAAGGCTAAGGGAGTTCACATTTGTATCAGATGAAATTACAGTCTTCACTTATAAATGTGCTTGGCTTTACTTGTGTCTAGGAAGAGAATGCAGGACTTGAGAAATGGGGCGAGGTTAAGGAGAAATTATACAGTGAGTGAATATTTTCCCCGAAATATATGCCTGTGGTAATAAGTTGTTATATGTTGAGTGCCTTTTTCCCTTCTTCTGGTCAAACAGGGAGCTGACAAATATTTTCAAAGTGTTATAGTGTTTTCTAAGCGTTATTCTTTCACTGACAGTTTTATTTAATTATTTTAGATACAGTAGTGGCTCTGGATCTAACTGAATTACTGCCTTATGTGTAATTCAGCTAATATATTCATATTGACAGTATAGGACAGATGATTACCAGCTCACAAAGGATGCATGACATGATGCCATTTGAAGAATTGAAAAATGGAAGGAAGTGGGTCTGTGAATGTAGATAACTCAGCCCTAGAGTTCTGGCCCATTAGCCTTTTGGTTTTAGTTTTATAAAATTATACATGCTGTTAACATGAGTTCCCAGCTGTGACAGGATAGGAAGTTGGACCTGCCTTATTCTACCTCCTCCCTCACTAGCCACCATTCAGTGTTCTTTCCCAGGGGTTAAACAGAAACCAGCCCTTTGGAAAGACTTCCTGCACCTCTGATTTCAACCAATCTCCTGACTGCCCCTCCATTTTTAGGTTTCAAACCCAACAACTAGTCACCATTTCTTCCCGGTAAGAGACCACACTGACTGTGGAGTGATTCTTCCTTCCAGGCCTCAGAGGCTGTGCACAGAGGGCTTTCATGTCCTCGCTTTACCTTTTGATGTACAGGGTCTACTGGTAATATATTTAAATGTTAAGTCTCGACCTTAAAGTGAACATGGTGTGCAGACTGTATACATGTTAGCCTACTCTGCCTGCTTACGCTTCCCCTTCATGAATATTTATAACTCCTCCTATAACCTGTTGAATGTATATACTTAGCTAATGCACTCAGCATAAATTCCCATTCGCGTTAGCCCTTCCTGGCAGTGCCTACTTCCAGCTTCTGGCCAGAGGATACCCTTCCCAGTCTGTCAGAATGGCTACCTGCAGGCTGCAACCCTTTATGAGAAGTAAAGCTTTCCTTTCCAGACTTACGAACCTTGTCATTCTTCAACTGACATACCAATACAGGTTTTCAAATTACTCTGTCTATGTAAATACCACTCAGATAAAACATGTAGTGTACTATGATTACTTTTTTCCCCTAATGTTTTTTATTTCCTTTGGAGCTTATTTTCTTATTTTTTCTTTAATGGGTTTTCAGTCTGCTTATAACTAATTTCATCTTAAACTCTTTACCAGTTACCTAAATCATCTCTCAAGATATTCAGACATGTCAGATATACAATAAATTACATGTCAGGTATTCACACAATTTCATCTTTGGGAGAAATCTCTCCTAGAACCTTCTGATCTGCTCCAGTCTGTCATATTGTTTTCTATGCCTTTGCCATAATCCTAGGGATTTCCATAATTTCTCTAATGTTGAAATCCCTATATTCTAGATAAATCCTCACAAAGAATGTATGACATGATGTCTTCCTCTTTCTCAGTTTTCTCCCTTGTTTTGTTGGAGCATATCCTTCTATAGCTTCCTAAGAAAGCATGCATGAAGATAAATTTTTGAAACCTTGTAAATCTGAAAATTATCTTTTTTCTTCTTTGACTGACTATGGAATGTTAGGCTCGAAACAATTTTCCTTAAGAATTTTGAAATCATTGTTCTATTATATTTTAGCTTCCAGTGTTATTGAAAATCCAGAGATATTTGATTCCCCTTTTTTTGAATGTGATCTATTATTTACTTGTTTTGCTTTGCTTTGCTTTTTATTTTTGGAAATTTGTAGGAACTGTATTTGTGCCCAATGTTCTGAAATCTCAGACTGATATTTTTATCTGTTGTGCTTGACACTCAGTGGATCCTTTTAATCCAAAAACTCAAATCATTAAGTTCTGGGAAAATTCCTTGAATTATTTCATTAATGGTTTCTTCTGTTTTTTCTTATATCTCTTCCTGGACTACTATTGTTTAGATATTAGGCTTCCTGGACGGATCCTATAATCTTCTTACCTCTTCTCTCCTGTTTCCTATCTCTTTGTCTTTTTGTTCTACCACTGGAGAGATTCGCTTACCTTTGTCTTCTCGCCCTTCTGTTTTTCATTTTGGCTTTCATATTTTTAATTTCTAAGAGCTTTTTTCTCTGAATAGCATCTTATTGTTTTATGTGTATAATATCTTCTCTTTTCCACTTGAGCATATTAATGATTTTTGAAGTTTTTATTGTTTTAGTTTTGGAGTTGATTTATCATTTGTGTTAGAGGCTTTTCTTAGAGGTTTGGAGATACTCAATTATATTTTTGATTTTAAGAGGAGAGAACTAGAAAATTAATTGGAAGCGCTTATGTTGAAATCCCTATTTTCTAGATAAATCCTCACAAAGAATGCATGACATGATGTCCTTCCTTCCACATGTTCCTCATGAGAATGTGGACAGGGGTTGTCAACTATGGGGTTCAACACTCTAGTGTAATTTGGCTGGGCTCTTTCATTAGGGAACACCCAACATCATTCTATGTAGGTCTTTCCTCTTGTGCTTGTCAAGGATGTTCCAGTCATCTTCTTTTTTTTTTTTTTTTAAATGGAGTCTCGCACTGTTGCCTGGGCTGGAGTTCAATGGCATGATCTTGGCTCACTGCAACCTCCGACTCCTGGGTTCAAGCAGTTCTCCCGCCTCAGCCTCCCGAGTACTGGGATTACAGGTGCCCACCACCACACCCAGCTAATTTTTTGTATTTTTAGTAGAGACGGGGTTTCACTGTGTTGGCCAGGCTGGTCTCAAACTCCTGACCTTGAGATCTGCCTGCCTCAGCCTCCCAAACTGCTGGGATTACAGGCATGAGCCACCGCGCCTAGCCCATCCTGCTTTAAAGTACAAGCCTATTGCTTGTATTCTGGAAGCAGAATTGGGAAAGAGGTCTGGAGGCCTCAGCATTTAGTGTGCGTGTGTTCACTTAATCACCTTGTTTTCAGTAAGTGCCTTTGCCTTTAATTGTACCTGATATTTCCCTCTCCAAAGAATAAAGTTCTAGTGTTTCTGTCAGGATGGAAGAACTGTTGCCTGGCTCGTGTAGTTTGAAGGGAAATCTGGGGCTGTAATTGTATAACAGATTTTCAACCAGTCTTCCTCTTCCCCAACTTCACTGCTACTTCCAGAAGTACCTAGGGCCACCAGTTCTTGAGCCTTTGTGGATTCTCAGATTGTCCCTCAACTTTCCCTACTTCTGGCTTAGAAGTCAACTTCTTCAATTCTGCCAAATTAGTTGCTACTTATCTATATGCATTTTAGCTTGCAAAACATTGTTGCAATTACATCTTTTCCTATTCTTTGTCTTTGTTAGGCCAATGAATCCATTAAAAAGCCATGTTATTAAATTTACATATGTAAAATAGTGATATAAATATATGTCTTATATATCACATATTTATATATAAATATATATTTTTTAATCCCTTGGAGCTGGGTGTGGTATCTCTTGCCTATAATCCCAATGCTTTGGGAGGCCAAGGTGGAAAGATTACTTGGGGCCAGGAGTTTGAGACCAGCTTGGGCAACATAGTGAGACCCATCTCTACAAAATATTTTTTAAAAATTCGCTGAGTATGGTGGCACCCACCTGTAGTTCTAGCTACTTGAGAGACTGAGGTGGGAGGATTGCTTGAACTCAAGAGTTTAAGGTTGCAGTGAGCCATGATTATGCCACTATACTTCGGCCTAGGCAACAAGGTGAGACTGTGTCTCAAAAAAAAACCCTTGGAGGGAAATGCCTCTTCAGCTCTTACTGAGTAGCTCCTATCAGATCAACTCTCCCACAGATGAAAAACTGTAAACAAAAATATAATAAAAACAAATATATTAAGGCACTAGAGAATGATGGAGAGTCAAACCTGGAAGCAGGGGATAGCGCTTGTTGAGTGTCATTTGTGTAGCTTGTAGCCTGAGGGCAGGCCCCAGTCAGAACCATGCAAGGCAGCTAAAATTCTTGTAGACACTCATGGTCTCTCTGGCTTGGAAAACCAGAAAACAGAATAAGGAGAAACAAAGATTCACTGGGGAAACCAAGGATCCCTTCTGTGTTGAAATTTACGTAACATGGCTTTTTTATGGCTTAGTCTGATAGAGAATAAAATTGTAACAGAAGTTATTGATAAGTCAGAAAAATGTATGTTAAATATATAATTATCCTAGATAAGTTAAAGACATAAAAATATGTCCAAGAGAAGGAGATAGCTATCTCTATATTTGAAAGGCTGTCAGGGCGAAGGAAAAAAAATTAAACCTTGCTGAGGGACTGACTTCATACAAGTAGATAGAAGGGGTAAATTTTTAGCTCACATGAGGAATAACATTGTTTAATAGCTAGAGCTGCCCAACAATGGAAGGAAAGCCTGAGATGAATTAAGTGTCTAAGTCACTGAAGGTGTGTGTGTGTGGGGGGGGGGGTGGGTGGTGTGTGTGTGGTGTGTGTGTGGTGTGTATGTGTGTGTGGGGTGTGTGGTGCGTGTGTGGTGTGTGTGGTGTGTATGTGTGTGTGGTGCGTGTGTGGGTGTGGGGTGTGTGTGTGCGCACGCGCGCACTGAAGTGAGGTCACGGTCAAGGATGCTGTAGAAAAGGAGTCTGCTCTGTGGAACTGTAAAATTCAAATGCCTTCTGAGTTATGGTCTACTCCATATAATTCTGTGCCTAACCAGGCCTCTTGGTGTCATCTGGGTGGAAACCTTGCATCAGATTTTGCCACAGGAGCCTGTTCCACAAGCAAATATCCTGAGGCAATCCCTTCCTTGAGTCACCAATTTCAGCCGAGACCTTAAGTCCCGTTGAATGCAGTGAGACAGGCGTCATCCAAATGAAGCCTTGGCTGCTGCTCCGAGGACCTCAAGGTTATCCTCACCCAAACTGCGGCCTTCAGACATGTTGCGGCAGAGCTTGTCAGCCCCTTGCAAACTTCCTGGTACTCTTTCCATGGCACTCTTTCCTTCTCCTTTCCTTAACTGAAGCGAGCAACCCCTTCTGTTAGAGACTTGTTTTCTGGCACTCCCCAAGAGCAAGAAGGTGATGGAGGTGGAGAGTGGAATAGGAAGTTTTTCCATGTCTCCAGAACATCGCCTTTCCTTCCTTGTGTAAAACTATCGTCCTTTGAGCCTGTTTAACTGCTCGACCCTCTGTCACACCTCGTCACTGTCATCAGGCATGCTTATTACTTCTCTGGGCACCCAGAATTCAGAACCTTGCTTAAAATTTTCCTCTCTAGACTGCTGCTCCTCCAGTAACCTGCATTACTCTGTCTCCTCCCTGTCTCCACCATGCCACACTACGTGCTGTTTCTCTTGTTCTCTTGTGCTTCTGGGCATTGGCACGTGCAATTTCCTAGTAAAGGTGCCTCCTTGCCCTTTCACCCACTAAAATCCAACTCATATGGTACAGTCCAGACAGGTTATCACTTCTTTTCTGAACTTTCTAGTCTCAGACTTAGGTGTTCCTTCTCTGCGTCCCTATATAACCCTCTAATGTGATCCTTACTCATTTTTAATGTACTCATGTTTCTGATTTTTAAATGTCTTTCCATTATATTATGGAACTGCCTCTTCCTTGTCTTTGTAACCTCAGCCCATGCCCTGCTACACAGAAGGGTTCAATATCTGTTGAGTGATGAATATATGCTTCGAGGTGCTTATCTTCTTCACACCTATACAAGACTGAAGGTGGAACAAAAAGAAATCGTGTTGTTACCATAGCTAGTTTATATGCTAGTTGAAATTCTGCTTGAAATGTGTATATTCATTCTGTTAAACATATATATTTGGATGGACTTAGGTTCAAAATGCAGGTCTGCCCTTTACCGCCTGTAGTTTTTTGTCCTCTGCCTGATAATCCTGCCACTATCATTCCATTTTTGTTGTTCTGTCCATTTTCTAAACCGTATTACTTTAATCTACTTTCATCCACAGAATTTTAGCGTTTCTTATCTTCAAAATGCTGTGGATCTTATTGTTTGTCTTGGATGAGAATTTTTTTTTTTTTGGTGAGTCTTGTCTCTTCTAGACATGCCTGAATCAGTTGAGATCCAAAATAGCAACATATAATCTTAACTGAAAGAAGTTAGAAAGAGAAATTAATAGTAAATTAAGTAGAAAAATAAGGTATAGCATTAATGATTTAGTGTAAGAAGCAGTGTCCTTAGGAATAGCTATTGAGGGAAAAGGACGGTAACATTTGGAAGACACTTAGAACTCACAGACTGTGGTGGGAGTTTTCCATAAATTAATTAATCCACACAATAATTCTGTGAAGCAGGTATTGTTATATGAATTATGTACACAAGGAGCCAGAGGCTCAGGGGGTATAAGAGACTTGCCCAAGGTCATACAGAGAGTAACTTGCAAAGCGAGATGCCAACCAAAGACCCTTTTGTTTTGTTGTTCCCTCTCCTATACCATTTTGCATATTTTAAATGGCTTTTTATTAGATTGTTTTTCAGTGAAGAATTTTTGGAGTTAGCTAGGAAGTTAATGTGTAAGTGGCAGTTTGAAGATAGAAGACCACATCATGGTTTAATAAGCGTGGCACAGTCCTTGGAAAAGCTGATTGATTTGATGGGGGTAGTTTTTTGTATCATAATCTGCTCAAAGATGAATAGCACAAAGAGTAATATGTAAATACCAAATAGGAGCCCTTATTTACCAGATCTCTTGATGGAAATTTTAATGTATCTAAAACAAATTTGTGCTAAATTTTTTTGTACCCCCGATACAGTTGTCCAAAATTGTTCACGCCTGCAGAGCTGATTCATACATTGTATAAAATTCATTTTCATAGCACCTAATGCAAAAAAAAAATGGTATTCCTGTTCTGTTGTTTAAAATTAAATAAAATGATTCCTCTGCCAGTCCACTACCCCGAGACACGCATCCACACACATTCATCACACATGCTTACCTGCCTCTGAGCTTTGCTTAGAGTCTTTCGAAGTCTCCACTCGCTGGCCTCCTTTCCCAGGTGTTACTGCTTTCAGCTCATCTTCTTTCAGATAATGGCTTAGATCCCAACACCTCAAGAAAGCTTTTCCAACGTGGATGTATTCATCAATCAAATAAGGAAATACAGATTTCACCCCTGCAATTTGCAGTGCAATTCCCCCAAAAAAGTGTATTAACTACCACACACCTGGCATGATAGTAGGTGCTGGGCATTTAACAGTAAGTAAAATAAATTCTCTCTCATTAAAGTATTTGCAGTCATCTTGTAGGTCTTGTGTAGGGATCATAGGAGCAAATTATTTTCTTGTTCTGTGCCTCCGTTTTTTCTTCTGTAGTATGAGGAAAATAATAGTGCCTGCTTTGTTAGGGTTCTTATGACAATTGAATGACTTAATATTTGTAAAGTACTTAAAACAGGGCCTAATCAATAGAAAATGCCACAGAAGTGCTTTAGTTATGAAAACAAGACTAAACTTTGGAATAAGTTTTCTAGTTCTAAAAAGATCCTATTAGTGTGTTTACTAGGATTATAGTGAATGTATAGGTTAGTTTGTAGAGAAATGTCATCTTTATAATAACAGGTCTTCCTATTCAAGAACAGAGTGTGAATTTCCACTTACTAATATCTTCTTTTACATCCCTCAATAGAATATTAAAATTTTCTTCATATCGATCTTACTGTTTTTGTTATGTTTCCAGGTATTTTGTCTTTGTT
This sequence comes from Aotus nancymaae, assembly GCF_030222135.1. Lineage (NCBI taxonomy): Eukaryota > Metazoa > Chordata > Mammalia > Primates > Aotidae > Aotus > Aotus nancymaae. The sequence continues at coordinate 59,959,308 of NW_026988473.1, forward strand.
TCTGTTTAAAGTAGCACCACATAATATTCTAATTCATTGTTATTTATATAAAGGAAGATAAATGATTTTTGTTTTTAAATTTTGTATTGAAGTATCTTATTTGTGATGAGTTTTCACTTGGTTTGCTTGAATTTTCTGAATGTATGATCATATCTATTAAAAATGATCATTTGCCTATTATTTTCCAATTTTTATAGCTGGACTTTTTCTCTTACCTAATTAGTATAAACTGATTATGGTAGTAGTGGACATCTCTGTCTTATGCTGTGATTTTTGACTTGCGACCATTATACTTGAAATGGATTATTATGTAAATGTTATGCATTCCCAATTTGACAGTCAAAATCACAATGTGTTTTTTAATTGTCCAGTCTACTTTCCATAAGCTTAAACATCCAAATTTGGCTCTTACTCTAACAAAAATCTTCCAGAATATTTTGCAGAACTATAATCTATGGAGAACAAAAACTTATACTTCCAAAAGGAGATAGAGATAATTCTTCAATATTGCTAGACCCTTTCCCCTGAGCACTTAAATTAGCCACTGGGGAGTGTCTCCACTATCTGCTAACTGAGAACTTCTGTACTATTGTTAAGGACTGACCCTACTGTGCCTAACACATAGTAGATGCACAAAAATGTTTATTGGAAATATTGAATGAAATTCCGGAAACTCTCTCTACCAGCTTCCCTCATCTAAATGTTACCTGTTCATCAGTGAACTGCTTAGGTCATGTTCTCCCCATGAATTCTTCCCTAGTATCTCCAGGTAAAAGGTAGATGTAATCTTTTCCACCTGAATTAGTTTTCTGTACTTTATAACAAATTACCACAAATTTAGCAGCTTAAACAACATCCTTTTTTAAAAAATAAAACTTTCAGGGGTACATGTGCAGGTTCGTTATAAATTATTGTCACAAGAGTTTGATGTACAGATTATTTCATGACCCAGGTACTAAGCCTAGTACCCAATAGTTGTTTTTTCTGTTCCTCTCCCTCCTTCCACCTTCCATCATCTAGCAGGACCCATTAGCTATTATTCCCATCTTTGTTTCCATGTGGTGTCATCATTTAGGTCCCACTTATAAGTGAGAACATGTGGTATTAGGTTTTCTCTACCTGCATTAGTTTGCTGAGGATAATGGCCTCCAGCTCCACTCATGTTTTTGCAAAGAACATGATCTCATTCTTTTTTATGGCTGCATAGTATTCCATGGTGTATATGTGCCTCATTTTCTTTACGCAGTCTTCCACTGATGGGCACTTAGGTTGATTCCATGTTATTGCAGTTGTGAACAGTGCTACAATGCACATACACGTGCATGTGTCTTTATGATAAAACGATTTATATTCCTTTGGATATATACTCAGTAATGGGATTTCTGGGTTGAATGGTACTTTTGTTTTTAGCTCTTTGAGAAATCACCAGTGATTAAACTAATTTACACTCCTGCCAACAGTGTATAAGCTTTCCTTTTTCTCCTCAACCTTGCCAATGTCTATTATTTTTTGACCTTTTAATAATAGCCATTCTGACTGGTATGAGATGGTATCTCACTGTGGTTTTGATTTGCGTTTCTCTGATGATCAGTGATACTGAGTTGTTTTCATATACTTGTTGGTCATATGTATGTCTCCTTTTGAAAAGTGTTTGTTCATGTCCTTTGCCCTCTTTTAATGGGGTTGTTTTTCTCTTGTAAATTTGTTTAAGTTCCTTATAGATGCTGGATATTAGACCTTCATCAGATGCATACTTTGCAAATATTTCCCCCCCCTTTCTGTAGTTTGTCTGTCTACTCTGTTGATAGTTTATTTTGCTGTGCAAAAGCTCTTTAGTTTAATTTGATCCTTGCAGTTGCCTTTGGTGTCTTCATCATGAAATCTTTGCCAGTTCCTATGTCCAGAATGGTATTGCCTGGGTTTGTCTACTAGAATTTTTATAGTTTTGGGTTTTACATTTAAGTCTTTAATCCATCTTGAGTTGATTTTTGTTTATGGCATAAGGAAGGGGGTTTAATTTCAGTCTTCTGCATATAGCTAGTCAGTTATCCCAGCACCATTTATTGAATAGAGAATCCTTTCTCCATTGCTTGTTTTTGTCAGCTTTGTCAAGGATCAGATGGTTGTAGGTGTACAGCCTTTTTTATGGGCTCTCTATTCTATTCCATTGGTCTATGTGTCGGTTTTTGTACCAGTACCATGATGTTCAGGTTATTGTAGCCCTGTAGTATACTTGTGAAGTTGGGCAGCGTGGTGTATCCTGCTTTGTTCTTTTCACTTAGGACTGCCTTGGCTATTCAGGCTCTTTTTGGTTCCATTTGAATTTTAAAATAGTTTTTTCTAGTTCTGTGAAAAATGTCTTTGATAGTTTGATAGGAATAGCATTGAATGTATAAATTGCTTTGGGCAATGTGGCTGTTTTAATGATATTGATTCTTCCTATTCATGAGCATGAAATATTTCCCCATTTGCATTATCTTTATTCCTTTGAGCAGAGTTTTGTAATTGTCTAGTAGAGATCTTTGACCTCCCTGTTTAGCTGTATTCCTAGGTATTTTATTCTTTTTGTGACAGTTGTGAATGGGATTGTGTTCCTGATTTAGCTTTTGGCTTGGCTGTTGTTGGGAATGCTAGTGATTTTTGTACATTGATTTTTGTATCCTGAAACTTTGCTGAAGTTGTTTATCAGCTTAAGGAGGTTTGGGGTCAAGACTGTGGGGTTTAGTAGATATAAAACAATGTCGTCTGCAAACAGGGATAGTTTGACTTCCTCTCTCCCTATTAGGATGCCCTTTAATCTTTCTCTTGCCTGATTGCTCTGGCCAGGACTTCCAATACTATGTTGAATAGGAGTGGTGAGAGAGGGCATCCTTGCCTCCTGCTGGTTTTCATGGGAAATGCCTTTACCTTTTGCCCATTCGGTATGATGTTGACTGTAGGCTTGTCATAGATGGCTGTTATTATTTTGAGCTATGTTCCTTCAGTACCTAGTTTGTTGAGAGTTTTTATCATGAAGGGATGTTGAATTTTATCAAAAGCCTTTTCTGCAACATCCATTTTTATCTCACAAATCTTCAGGTCAGAAGTCTGGGTGGACTCAGCTGGTGTCTCTGCTCAGGGTCTCACAAGGCCAAAATCAACGTGTTGGCCAGGCTGAGCTCTTACCTGGAGTTTCTTGGCAGTAATCCACTTCCACACTCATCTAAATTGTTGGCAGAATTCAGTTCTTTGCAGCTGTAGATCTGAAGTTCCCATTTACTTGCTGGCTTCAGCCAGGGGCCATTCTTTGCTCCTAGAAGCTGTCCACATTTCTTCTTAGATGACCCTCTATCTTCAGACCAATAATGTCCCATCGAGCCCTTCTCATACTTTGAATCTCTCTCTCTCTCTCCTGCTGCCAGCCAGAGAAAACTCTGCTTGTAAAGTTTGTTTGATTAGACAGTCCCACCAAAATAATTGTCCTTTGCTGTAAACATAAAATTATCAGGGAATTAACACCAGCGGGGAAGGTCATGGGGACCATCTTAAAATTCTGCCTACTATTCCCACTCGTCAGACTCATAGAAGGTCATTCTCAGCAAACTGACACAAGAACACAAAATCAAACACCGCATGATCTCACTCACTCATAGGCGAGTGTTGAACAATGAGAACACATGGACACAGGGAGGGGAGCACTACACACTGGGGTCTGTAGGGGGGGAAAAGGGGAGGGACAGCGGGGGGTGGGGAGTTGGGGAGAGATAGCATGGGGAGAAATGCCACATATAGGTGAAGGGGAGGAAGGCAGCAAATCACACTGCCACATATGCACCTATGCAACAATCTTGCATGTTCTTCACATGTACCCCAAAACCTAAAATGCAATAAAAAATAAAAAGTAAATAAAAAAAAAAAGAAGGTTATGCTTTCCTTATAGGTTCACTTGGTTATCACTGTGTGAGGAGGTAACCTCCTTCAGGGTAGTATTCATGGCTGAGTACTTTTGTGATACCCAGTCACACCTTCCACATAGTAAATATTCATTACATATTGAATGAATTCATTACTTTTCGTTAAATGAATTGTGAAAGAAAACAATTATTTAAAGTATTTTAAAACAAATTGTGAGGAGCAGTGTAGCAATGTGTACTCAAAAGGTATTGCTGTTTTCTTTTTTTTTTTTTTTGAAGCTACATTTATTTATGATCAACCAGAGAGACTAAACAGTGGACTCATGGGTTTGGACTCTATTGCAATTCAAGTGAGGTCAGAAGAATTCCACAAAGAAAAGACTTAAAAGGCATGGAGTAGCTATTACAGTAAAATTAATATTTTAGGGGAAAAATCATTAATAAGAGAAAAGAGCATTCTGGAAAACTATGTTCCATTTAAGCCACCTCATTACCAGATTCTTTAAGGAAAACTGGAGGGCGTTCTGAGACACAAAGAATGGTTAAGAGGCTGTAGGGATTAACTTACAAACAAAGATTTTAAAAGGCTAAATATATATAGCTTAGCTGAATAGTAACTAAATAGAGATGTAACTATTGTCAGATTTCTGAAATCAAGAGAAGTAATGTGTTTCTCTGATTTTTTAAAAAAAGACTTGAGGGTCTCTTCTATAATTGTTGGCTTAAATGAGGAAAAAGGAAACAAAATCTTTTCTAACCAACTTATATGCAATATTTAGACTGCTGCAGTGTAAACTATCAGAGTTGAGTTCAAATCCCAACTCCTTTATTTGCCACCTGGGGAATTTCAGGCAACTCCTTTGACCTTTTAAACTTTGTCATATGTAGAGTGGGAATTATACCACCTACCTTATAGGGTTATTATAAGATTAAATAAAATGACGTAAGTAAACAGTCAAGTCCCATGCCTAGCACAGATTGCAGGTTGAGAAAAAGAATAGCTGCTATTGATATCACCATTGTAATTATCATTATTAAGTGACTAAGAGTTCAAAGTGCTAGGATTCAGACAAACCTAGAATTCAACCAGAGTGCTTGAATTCAGGCAAATTCAAACTCTATCATTTAATTCTGTCTCTTAAGTCATGGTTTCTTCAGTGTTATAGTGAGGACTGAATAAAATAATATAACATAAAATGCTTAGCATTAATCCTGGCACATAACTAATCACTAAATAAGCATATTAACAGCTATAGCACTGTTTTCATTATCATTAGCACTATCATTATTCCACCATAGAACCTGGCCAAAAGCCTAACATTTTTTCAGATTATTTCCAAAGTTCCCCTGTTATAAACAGTGCCATGCATGTATCTTCCATTTCTGCTATTATCACCACCACACATACACATACACATGCACACAATTCAGTAATCACTTATTACTTGTTTAATTAAGTAATTTCTTCTAATGATCATGTCAGGTATTTGTGGTTGCTGTATGTGGCTAGGGAGGTACCAGAATGGGCCTCTATCTTTCTTACATAATCAAATTTATAGCAACAGATTTAAGTGCATTTTTTCATTTCAATAAAACTGATATGTAGATTTATCCAAATTTTTTTAAAGAATCCCTGCACTTATAATAACATTTTCATTTGTCTTTTCCATACATAGGAACTCCCTATAGCTACCATTGCTTATAAGATTGTGTTACTGCAGCAAATAGAAGATACGCTAGCTAGATTAGGCAGAATGATATCAATTAGAGGGTTACTAATTAGAAGGTATTAATCAAAGGGGATAAATCAGATGTGTTAAGTATTCATCAGCAGTATTTCTCATTTACATTAGATAGCTCAGAAACTGGGAGGGCCAGTAGAGATACGGATGTCAAATAAACATATGAAAAAAATGCTTAGCTTGAGCAACATGGCAAAACCTGTTACTACTAAAAATACAAAAATTAGCCAGACGAGGTGTGTGCACCTGTAGTCCCAGCTACTTGGGAGGCTGAAGTGGGAGGATAACTTGAGCCCAGGAGGTCAAGGCTGCAGTGAGCTATGTTTCTGCCACTGCACTCCAGCCTGGGTGACAAAGTGACACCTTGTCTTAAAAAAATAAAGAGCTCAATATTATTAGTCATTAGGGACATGCAAATTAAAACCACAATGAGGCTAGATGCCATGGCTCACACCTGTAATCCAGCACTTTGGAAGGCCATGGCAGGCGGATGGCTTGAGTCCAGAAATTCGAGACCAGCCTGGGCAACATGGCAAAACCCTGTCTCTACAAAAAAATATAAAAAATTAGTTGGGCATGGTGGCACATACCTGTAGTCCCATCTACTCAGGCGGCTGAGACGGGAGGATCATGTGAGCCCAAGGTCAAGGCTGCAGTGAGCTGTGATCACACTACTGCACCCTAGCCTGAGTGACAGAGTGAGACCCTGTCTCAAAAACGATCAATAAATAAATAGATTAATTAATTAAAATAAAACTTAATTGAGGCACTACTATACAACCACTAGAATGACTAAAGTTTTAAAACTGGCAGTATCAAGTGCTGATGGCAGTACACAGCAACTGAAACACTCATACATTGCTGCTGAGAATGAAAAACTTATATAGTCACTTTGGAAAGTAGTTCGCATTTTTAAAATAAAGTTAAACATGTATCTGCCATCCAGCTCAGCAATTCCACTCCTAGGTATTGGTGTAAGAGAAAGAAAAATATAAGTCCAAATAAAAACCTATGTCCACATATTTATAGCAACTTAATTCATAATGATAAAAATGAGAAACAACCCAGATGTCCCTCAATTGGCATATAGATAAATCATTTGTGGTACATCCATGCAATAGAATACTACTCAGCAATAAAAAGGACCAGACTACTCACATATATAGCAACCTGGATGAGTCTCAAATGTGAAAGAAGGCAGACACAGCAGGTTTATATACTGAGGTTTATATATTGAGGAAATTCCATTTCCTCAATGTTTTGGACAACTGTGTCTGTTCTATTAGACTGTGATCTTGATCCGAGTGTGTAGTTCTTTGCACCAAGATTACATCAAAGTCAATGAATTGGAAGCAGAAATGCCAAAATTTTTTTTTGAGATGGAATCCTGTTCTGTTGCCCAGGCTGGAGTGTAGTGGCATGATCTCAGCTCATTACAACCTCTGCCTCCCAGGTTCAAGCAATTCTCCTGCCTTAACCTCCCAAGTAGCTGGGATTATAGGCACACACCACCATGTCCAGCTAATTTTTTTGTAAATTTAGTAGAGACAGGGTTTTACCATGTTGGCCAGGCTGGTGTCGAATTCCTGACCTCAGGTGATCCACCCACCTTGGCCTCCCAAAGTGCTGGGGTTACAGGTGTGAGCCACTGTGTCCAGCCTCAGAAATGCCAAATCTGATCAGTTTAGAGAGTAAGGTTTAGCTCTGAAGGGAATCAGAGATCCAGATTGGGCCAAAGGTCAATACAGGGTATTTTGGGGTAAATCGGGGTACACAGGACTATCAACATGAGGGCAGGAAGCAGAATTTGGGCCTGCTGGATCTGCTGAACAGCATGAATGTCTACATTGATGGATCCTACTCAAGTCTGCTGACTCATATAGCCTTCAACCTCCAGAGAACATAGCACTTCTTTGATGATCACTGATTAAAACTGATTGCAGTTGCATCCAGGGTCATGATTTACCTGCTTTTGACAAATTTGCAGTTTTGCTTTGCTTGTCTATTTGCAATATGCATTACTAATCCTCCTTAGCAACTCACAAGGATTGGAAGTGATAGAAACTACACTAACAGGTTAACTCCAGAGCTGTGTGAGATTCATCGTGCTTCTGGTTGTTTCCCGGCCAATGTAAGATTCCGAAGCAAAGGACCGTCTTAATTGAAGTATTTTTAATGTGGCAGATTTTATAATGATAAATTTAACTCAGATGTAATCTGTGCCTTGTGAGTACAACAAAGCAACATATGATATAAAGAAAAGAGCCTGTAAGGGTAGAACTTGGCAGACTTAGATTCTTATCCGTGGACTCAACCTGTTCAACCTTAGGCCATTTAACCTCTCGCTTTCCTTAGAGGTGCCATTCAGCTCTAGTATTAATTCCATGATTCTGAAAGCAGGTGATAGTGTGACTGGAAGGAGGAATGAAAGAAGCTTTTTCAATTACTAGACTTTAAAGCTTTTAGTTTTGACTTCTAGGCTTCCGACCTCAGAATGGTAGACCTGAGTGGAGTCCAGTGTTTACATGATAGCATGTCTATTTTGGAAAAGACTGGCAGGTGTTTATAGATGAGATTGGAAACGTACTTAGGTTGTTCTTGCAACCAGAGGCCCATAATCGAGTTTTTATACTTTTCCTTAGAGGTATATATTACAATGACTCACTGTAAGAAACAATATTATTGCTCATATTAAATATTCTATAACTAGCATTTCCACGTCTTTAAAAGAGTTGCATTTTCTTCTAGAAAGGCAAATTTTATTTTTGACATGGTGGTACGTTTTTTTTCAAGCTCATAATCTAGTTCGTGCCATGTCAGTGAAACCTTAGTAGTATTTAAGACTGGATTGAAATATTGGTAATTAGTTCCACAGAGATGTTTGCCTACATGAGGCGAACCTCTAAAGTTAAATCTTTGATGCATATGTGCGTTTTTCATTTCATATTTTCAATTCTTCCAAACCATTTCTCTTTGTAGTCAAATTCATTGTAATCCCATCACGAAAGTGTTGATCTTTTAGTAACCTTTTTTGAAGCATTGTATTAATCCACATTCCCTCACGATAACAGACGGTTTGTATCAAACATATCATGCAGCTTAGCTCAAGCCACATATGGAACTCATAAGCCAGGCAATAAGTGGCTTTGTGTGGATGAATGTAGTTTGGAAGGGTGGGGACATGGATGTGTGTTTTCTAAACTGCATTTCTCCTCTGCCAAAACCCAAATGACACAATGATTCCTGAATCCCCAGAGGCTGTCCTGGCCTGGAAAAAAATTGTGTTTAAAAAATAAAAACAAAATTGAGCACTTTGGTATTAAACCTCTCAGCTCAATAGGAGGATGCTTACTGGATGCCAGAACTCAGCATTTATTTCTCAGCAGTACAATCATACTACATTTTAAATATGATCTCCAGAGTGGCAAGTGGTCTTCCCTTGTCAATGGAGCAACAATTATCAAGCTGCATGAACTAGCTAATTCCAACTGCAAGAGCTCTGACATCATGGTTTAACTGTCTTATTTGATGAAATGCAAAGTGGATGTATAGTGATTTGAGAAGAAACCAGCATGTGGCTTTGGAAAAATGCTCTATTTTTATACAAAAAGGGGGTATAGGAGAAGAAAACAGAGAACGTAGATAGTTAATGGAATTGACATGACTGTAATTTTCTGTTGTGGTCTGAACATACTTGTTGCTTGGGTTTTCTTTCTTTTTGCCTGTTCCAGTAACTATAAAGCCAGATCTTCCTGGGTTTTTTAGTATAGGGATTATCTTTTGCTACCAGACAATACAGTTTGTTAATTTTTCCAGGGAAACCACGAACATTGTTTCTCCCCACTTCCCATCTAACTTATTAAATAAGTGTGATTTTCACCTTGGTTGCCTACTAGCCATAGAGTTGAACAAAATCTTAACTGCCCCATGAAGTCCTAAATCAAAGTAAAGCTGAAATTCAAACTAATTGAAACCAAAATTCCACTTAAGACTGCTTAGACTCTTTGGGTGGTGGTGGTGCAGTAGGAAGTTATTACAAAAGGTGTTTATTTCAGAGGCTAATTTGAGGCAGTTAGACAGACCCAAAGCAATATTTTATTTGCCTGGTTTTCTTGGCATCTGCCTTCCCCTATCAAAAATGAGAGCAGAAGAAGCCGTAATGTTTAGGGAAGTGTAGTATTGATAATAGTTGGTGAGGGCAGGTGTTGATGGAACCTGAAGTAAGACTTCTTACAGGCAAGAGTACTTCAGTCTTTTAGCCTGTCTATAGCTGCCTCTCCAGTTGTTTTCCTCATTCATTCTCTTGCTTAAAACTCTGGAGCAGGTTCTTACTGCTAACCAGCAAGATAAAGTTGAACTCTTCAGCTTAGCACTGTTAGCCCTCAGCAGTTTTAATGACTACCCACTAAAAGTCAGGCCTCAGGAACTTCAGGAACTTCTACTCTCTATAAAAATCCTAAGTGAACTCTTGCAACTATCTTATGAGATAAACATTGTTGGTCCTGTTTTACAGACAAGGCACAGATTGGTTATGTAACTTGCTCAAGGTTATACATATTATATGGTGAAAATAGGCTATGAGTCCAGGCTTCTCATTCCAAAGACAGAGAGGTGACTCACATTGCCTCGTCTAGTGGACACTCAGGAAATATTTGTTGAATGAATGAGTAGGACGTATAGGGACTTAGTAAATGTAGTCTTTCTGCCCTTTCCCTATCTTTGTCCTTACCTCGTCCTTTCCTCCTTGACCTGGTTTCTTCTTTTCCTTTCTATTTTTACTAATACCTTTACCAGGGAGTTAACTTGTTGAAGATTACTGAATTTTTCAAAGTTTGAAAATCATTTGACTACCCCAAGCAAGGAAGGAGTTTGCATGATCATACAGCAGAGCTGGGTCTTTCACCAAATCTCCTGACCGCTCACATCATGTATCAGTCTTTCCATTTCACTATATAATTATTTCAAAGATATTGACATGTGTGTGTTTATTACTGCTTCTCTGGAGTACATGCAGTCAGAAGCTTAATAAAAATTAGCATTTAAAAAAGTGAGCAGTATACTGAAGATTTTCCCTTTGATTTGAAGTAACTCTTTCCTTCTTCCTTTTCTGCCTCCCGTTAGTAGTTAAGTGGTAAGCCATTACTGAGCACCGCCTTTATGCCTAGCCTAGTGGTAGATGCTATGATGACGATAATATGGAGAGTATATATATGTATTAATAATGATAACAGGTATTTTATATCGAGCACTTACGATGTACCAGATATTATTTTGGACACTCTATATACTCTATCTTATTTAAACTTTACAACAACTCTGCAAGGCAGGCAACATTCCCATTTTACAAGTAAGGAAATGGAGTCTCACAGAAGTGACTTATTCAAAGTTGAACAACTAGTAAGTGACAGTACTGGTATTCAAACCCAGCTCTTCTGCATTTAAGCTTATTCTACTGTGTCATGATGCCTCTCATTTCTTCCTATACCATATTAATTTAATTTGTTAATTAACAAATATCAAGTACCTATCCTGTTAAGACTTTCCAAAAAGAACACATGGAAAAGTGGTATAGGGAGGAGTTTAGGGTAAAGGGTAAAATGTCCCCAGATCTAGAGTAACCAGAGAACTTCTAATGGAAAATGGAACTTCTGTTGGTTCTTTGAAAATAAATAAAACATGAGGTACAGAATGCCTAGAGAGAGACATAGAGACAGGAAAGAGAGCTTTCTGCCAGAATAATGAGTACTGTGTAAAAAGCTATCAGGAGAGTTGTTAGCCAATATTGAAAAGCTGGTTTTTTATATATAAAATCCCATATATATATGTGTGTGTGTTATTTATTTATCTATTTATTTAGACACAGAGTCTCTGTTGCCCAGGCTGGAATGCAGTGGCACAATCTTGGCTCACTGCAATCCCCACCTCCCAGGTTCAAGTGATTCTCATGCCTCAGCCTCCCAAGTTGCTGGGATTACAGGCACATGCCACAACGCCTGGCCAATTTTTGTATTTGTAGCAGAGACAGGGTTTCGCCATGTTGGCCAGGCTGGTCTTGAGCTCCTGGACTCAAGCAAGCCGCCTGCCTGAATATGTATGTTTAAGTCATTTCTCTTCTGAAACGCTACTAATAAGGTTAAATAATTTTAAAATTATAAATTCACATGGTTGAAAAGAACAGACAAGACCAGAAAATTTTAAAAATTGCAGGTAAATGAATGAATGACAAACTGATTTGGCAGAAGCTTTTAAGAAGCGATGTAATCCAAACCACAGACTCCAAAAGGCTATAATGGTACCAAGTACCTCATGAAGTTCAGGGACAATATATAGAGCTAAACATAGGAGAGTAGGTTGACAGTCTGTAAAAAGAAAGAGAAGTAACACTCCCAGTTCGCTTTTCCCACTCTGTAGCCAATAACTACATTCCCACATGCCCTAGGGGGAAACTGAAGGTTTACTTGCTGAAAAGGATTGAACCCAGAAAGCTCTGAACCTAAATTGCTTGATACACTGGGAACAAGAAGGAAGGTGCCTTACCAAAAGGCAATGAAGTGAAAGTATAACATCCTAACACAGAGTTCCCCAACTGCCTTTTCCAACTTTACTTCCCAAATTAGATCCAGATTATGCCTTAAGACAGAAGGTTGGAGGATTCTTTCTGGAAAAAAAAAAAAAAAAAAAAACAGAGGCAGCATTGAGAGATAATTGGGGCTGACATGTTCCCGGTGAAAAGGCTGGATTTCCATCCACTCATTCTACAGTGAACCCTTCCCCCACAGCCAGTCATCAAGCACTGCCAATGCACAGACTTCCTTCACAGCTTTTTAGAATCTCACAGTCTCACTTGTAAAGAAACCTAACAGCCAAAGATTACTAGAGATTAAAGGAAAGCCTCTAATATTAAAAAAAAAAAGTCTAAAATAAAATGAAAAAAAAAAAAAAAATCCAGAGGGCAAAATGGTAAAATGAAGAAGGAGGAGGAGACAAATAATAATAATAGAAGAAAATGATCAGGATTAGGCAATAAGAGTATTCATATTGAAAGGACATACTAAGTGCCCAGCCCAGGGAATGGAAACAGACTGAAAATGATGAATGAAAGACCCAAATGAAGGCTTATCACTATGCAATTTCAGAATACTAAGGTTAAAGAAGAAAGTCCTGAAAGCTTCCAGAGAGAAGAATCAGCTTACATTCAAAGGATCAGGAACCAGAATGTTATCAAGTTTCTCAGTTGCCACGTGCAAAGCTAAATGACAGTAAATAAATACTTTGGAAATACCTAAGAAAAATTATTTCCAGCCTTGAATTCTATACCTAGGCAAACTATCATTCAAGTGTAAGAGTGGAATAATTATATTTTCAAATATTCAAGGTGTCATAAAGTTACCTTCCATGCTATCCTTTCCCAGAAAGATATTATAGGATACACTCCACCAAGATGAGGCAGTAGATCAAGAAAGAAGACAATTTGGGAACCAACAGCTTCAGCACAGGAGAAAAGTAAATAAAATTTCCAGCATGATGGAGAAAGAAACTTGTAAGAAGATAATGCAGCAGGCCTAGCTAGCAGCCAGTTCAGGTTGAAGCAGAGAGAGGAAGCTTCAGGAAATATATTTCTAAGTGCAAAATGGACTTGATCAATTACATGATGTGTTTAGTTAGATTGAGAAGAGCTTTAAAGTTTTTTATTTTATTTTATTTTATTTTAAGACAGGGTCTCACTCTTACTACCCAGGCTGGAGTGCAGTGGCACAATCTTAGCTCACTGTGGCCTCAACCTCCCAGGCTCAAGCGATCCTCCCACCTCGCCTCCTGAGTAGCTGGGACCACAGGCATGTACCACCATGCTCGGCTAATTTTTTGTATTTTTGGTAGAGACAGTGTTTCATCATGTTGCCCAGACTGGTCTCAAACTCCACCTGCCTCGACTTCCCAGAGCGCTGGGATTACAGGCATGAGCCACTGTGCCCAGCCAGTTTTAAGGTTTTTGTCAGAGTTTGGGGAGTATGTAGTGACAGATATATAGAAAAGCTCCACTGGTGGAAAAAATGGCAGTTATCACTTCCAGTAAAACAAACAAAAAAGTCCAGTGAAGGGACAGTACCTCATATGGCTCAGCAGAGAAGAGTATTTATGTAGATATAATGAGGTAAACAATAAATATTAATGTAATTTAAAATGTGATATTGACTGATTGAGAAGATGAGAGAGGGAACTACGGGTGGGAGGGCAGAGTCAAGAGCCACTGCGCCCGGCCAAGTTTTCGTATTCTTTAATGAAAAGCCAGTAGACAATGTATAGAAAAGGGAATAAAATGTGCGTGTGAGAGCAAAGTGGTGTAAGAGTGCTAAATTCTCATCCTTCATGGTGGGAGCATAGTAGATGATGTCTGTGACTGGAGGGGAAGGGAGAATAAGAAACTTTAATATAAGCATAGTATTTAGAAATATTCAAGGTGAAGAAGAAACAGCTCAAAAGTATTCTCAGACTTTAGGGTAGATAGTAGAGCAGAGAGCTGCTGGTTTTTTTTTTCTTTCTTTCATTATAAATCCTTGATAGTGGTTTAGACTTGTTAAACAGTACTTATACTTTGTTAATAATAATATATGTGTTATGTATGCATTTATTTTTGAGTTATCTGTGTGGAAAATTGAAAGGGTAATATGGTAGAATTTGGAACTGTTATTAAGAGGTTCTAGCCTTGGCTTTGTCGCTTATTGTCCCTGTGACTTTGGGCAGGACACTCTTGTCTTCCCGAGCCTTAGTTTCTTCATTTATAAGAGGAGGAAGGTTGGAAAGATGATCTCCAGGATCTCTTTAAGCTTTAAAATCCAAAGATTCTGTTATTTAAAAAATAATAGTGCTGTGCAGCAAATGGAGAGTTAAGACCCAGGTGGAGGCTTAATTCCCACATTTTTCTTTCTTTGGTTAAAATCTGACTTGGAGAGAAATTTTCACTGTGGTCTCTGAGTTCAACACCCATCTTCCATTGTGGAACCTGGGGCAGACAATTGTCTGTGTATGCAGTCAGAGACGCATATCTTAGTGTTATTTCAGTATGTTTTTTTTTCTTGATGTTTAATATTTTTCAGTATGAATCACAGGTAAAATTTCCATGCCATGTGTAAACAATTTCACTTCTTATTGAAACAATGAATTCAGGAATGTCGTGTTAGGATATCAACCATTTTGCTTTTATCAATGTTTGGGAAAATGCATTTATATTAGTATAAGAAATGATGTCATTTAATATGGGGTAGATCTTATAATTCAAGGTCAGCAAATCTCAGGAGGTGATTTAAGTCACCAAGCTAAGTTTGAAAAAGGAAAAGAATATTTTCCTTCTGCTTTCTCAAGTATTGTTACCAATTTTCTTCTCAGACTTTGGGGTAGATGGTAGAGTAGCATGGTTTGTGAAAAGGAGGCCCTGGCTAATCAGATCTTTGCCATTGAACCATGTGGCCCCGGATCATTTACTTCCCCTTTCTGGGCTTCAGTTTTCTCACCTGTAAAAGAAAAGGATTGGCTGAAATAATATTCAAGATACCTTTTAGTTTTAACATTGTATGTTTCTACCTCCTTACTGTATGTGTGTATCCATTGAAACCATTCAGGAGACCCCATTAGGTTTGGAGGTTTTTCTTAAAAAGCCCAGAATCAGTGAGAGTGAACTCTTTCTCTCAGTGTCACTCCAGCAGAGAAAAATCAGTAGAATACTAGAGTCAAACAAAAGAAAATTGTTTTTAGTAGGTCTTTGTTTGTGCCCCCTGTCGTCTAACTCTGAAGGCCTGCTTTCCATTCACGTGATTTGTGGTTTTATTTTTTAAGAAAGGGATATTTTTAAGTTTGACTTACCCACTCTTAAGTTTTAGTGCTGAAAGGGTTAAACCTTAAGACTGACACCCCTTCACATTTGTACACCAGCATACATTTTATAAAGTCTGTAAACTCTCTTGATGTGTAATATGTCATTGGAAAAACACATTTTTGCAGAGCTGTGTTGTGTACTTACTGTGCGTTTGATGTGTGGATGAGCATGCGTGTGAATATGCACATCCACAGTCTCCATTATGGTCAGTTAGGGAAGCAAATGGTGATACTCAGAGACACAGTGAAAGGAAGTGAAGGGCAGACAGATAAAAACCATTAGCAAGTTATCCAAAGTACTCAGAAAGACACTTAATTTTAGAAAATTGACCTCTAGCAGAAATATGTCAAACAAAGGACAGATCTAGCCCACAAGCCGGAAGTTTCCCTATACCACCTCTGCAGCTATGTGCTGTGGTCTGGACAAAGAGGAACATTAGAGACTCAAGAGAAATACAGAACACAGCCTCTGTCAAAAGTGACTTGCAGTTTATTTGTTTAATGAGCATTGATTAAGTACTAGCACTATGCCAGACGCTGTTGGGAGTCAGAGGTGAATACAGGATGGTCCTTACCCTTGTTTATACAAAGGAAAGGGCTAGTGAAAGAACGGAGGCTGGCAGTATCTGAAAAGAAACACTGGTTTTCTGGTATATGTCCTTGGAGTTGGTGTTAGTTAGCAAACCCTACCAGGGGTCTGGGAGTAGAAAAGAAGGCTAGATACAGGGGTCTTTGAAATATCCTGATTCCACAGTTGGTCACTGTTAGTCTTCTCTAAGTTTAGGGGGCAAGAGAACAGTAAGTAGATGACGAGGCTACAATAAATACCATCATAATTTAAGTGAGCATATTCATACACATGCCATATGTCAGATACCCAGTAAGTGGATAGTACTGTGAGGCTGATAATAGTATCATACATTTACATTTCCTCTTGTTTAGTGGTTCATTTTTCCGAAGCTTACAATCTGCAAAAGATCTTTAATTCTGTTTTTTCACCTTCACAGTTAAGATATCAGCATGGACTAGGGACTCCAGACTTGCGGCAAACCCTTCCCAACCTGAAAAACTTCATGGAACATGGACTCATGGTCAGGTGGTGAGTAGCTCTCACATGACAGGAACTGTCATGTGGATAATGATCCTGCAAATCTTTTCTGACTTCCACATTGCTCCACACCTGCCTCGGAGTTTTCTTCTGGAATGAGCTATCTGAGGAAAACGAAAGGCGCCATCACACTTGGGTAGATCTAAGCTCCCGTCTGGCTAAGGAGGATGAAGCCCCCTTGGAAGGAGGAGGGGTCAAGGGGGTGTTGAACTTTGGGAAGTTGGCTGAGCAAGGAGCCCTTGAGGGCACTGCTGGAGAGATAAACTGAAGACGGCCTATATGATTTATGATAAGGGAGACCCAGAGTCCCTCGGAACTTTCCAAAGAACAAGCGAAGGGCCTGTTTATAGAATGAGCATCAGGAGCATGAAGCGAAGAAAGAAAATAAGGAATAGATTGGGAGGTCAGGACTTAGTTTGAGACCAGGAGGTACATTCTGAAATGTTCCTTGTATTTGGTGTCATTACCTGTTTAACCGTGAGGGCAAGCTGCTGCTGAGAGTGCTCCGTCAGGATAGACACGGACCTTTTAAAAAGAGAAGGGGAGAAGGGAAGTCTGATACACACAAGACATTAGATTCATTCACTTGACTTAAATGGAAAGCTGTTGGCTGTATCCATTTAGTAATTCTTAAAGTTTGAATCCTTGGGTAGTGGGCCGTAACTTACAAAATCACATGCCTGTAGAGTTAGACAGCTGGGGGCAGCACTGGCTTCTGATTCCAGGTATTTTTCTCATCATCTGCTGTGTGGATCTGAAATTCTACCTCTCTGAAATTTGATTTCCTCTGCTGTGGCTTCAGAAAAGTAAAAAATCTGTGGTTGGTCTTCACTTTGATGTTTTATATTTTTGTCCCATATGATTTTCAAAATGGCAAGTTCCAGATGTCTGGTCTTAGATAGGACTCCTGTTAAGCAAATACACAACTGTTTAAAGAATTCCATTCGAAGCATCAAAATAATTATTAAAGCTTGGTGTGGATATGGACCTGGCTGCCTTCAGGAATATGAGAGAGGAATTAAGTTTTAATGTAAAGTCATAAGAACAATAAAAGTGAGCTAGCAGACATTTATTTAGTGTTGTCTCTGTGTAAAGCTCTGTGATAGGCGCTCTGGAGAGAAACAAGAAGGCTCAAGCTCTGTCCCCAAGAAATTTGTAGTCCAGTTGGAAACAAGGCGTAGAATTCATGGAGAGGTTTTCTAACACAATGGCAAATAACCTAAAATGATGAGAAAAGTGGCAACCCACAATGCTAATTAATCACACTGAATGAATCTTGCTCAGTACAGATAGCAGACTGTTGCTGTACCATTTATTGAAGTGTCTGTCTTTTCTCCACTGATGATAATGGCGTCTCTTTTGTAAACCAAGTTTGCTTATCCACATAGATCCATTCCCAGACTCCCTATTCTGTTATGTTGCTTTATTTGACTATCCATCACTTAGTATCATTTTTAATTATTGTAAGATGTAATTTCTAAAAGTCCTGTTGAGATTTGTGGATGAACTAAAAATCAAAATGTTCATTTTACTACTGATAACGCAGTTTGGAAAATGGGGCTTTAGATTTGCAATAAAGCGGGCTTGCAAAGTATCACTCAAAATTAAACTTATCCTCGTAATCACAATGTGAACTAGCGAGCCACAGGTTTTCCCTCCACAGGCAGGCCCTTTACTACATCGTCAGAGAGTGATCAAGCGACTTCTCTGCAGGAGCCCAGATAGGGCTGAGCCAAGAATACCCAGATGCTATTTTCACCAATCTAAATTCACCAATCAGAAAGGTTTATCCTCCTCTGAGAGAGTGAGAGGATGGAAAGAGCCAAGGGTGTTAACTCCTAAACCATGTTCCTTCATAGGAAGGGAAAAGGAAAATACCTCCAACTTTCTTGAAAATCTGGTAGACAAAAGCTCCTGTGTAAAGTTGCTCTTCAAAACTCGTGGCTTTTCTTGACTTGTGAGTCTTTGAGTGATGTCACAGCTTTATGACATTGGGTCTTCCTAACTATGAACATATTATATCACTTGCTTTTTTAAAACATACCTCCGTGAAGTTTATGATTTTCTACATGAAGGTCTATGCATCACTTATACTTAGTCTTACTAGCTAACAGTTTTGGTTACTGTTATAAATGTTTTTATTATAATAATTAATTTTTTGTGGCTGGTATACAGGAATACCACTGATTTTTAGTATTTTGAGAGTGTGTTCCGGCAACCTTTCTAACATTAATTACAATAGTTTTTTTTGATTCCCTTGGATTTTTTGTGTATACAATCATATTTTTAGTGAATAATGGTATTGTTTCTATTTTTATATTTTTATAATTTTGTTACTTGTTCTTGTCTTTGTTTTATTACAGAATAGGAGCAGTGACAGTGGATATCCTTGTCTTGTTCCTGACTTCAAAGAGAATGCTTCTAATTTTTCACCATTAAGTATTCTATTTATAGATTTGGGTAGATATCCTGCATTAGCAAAAGGAAAAAATTTTCTATTCTCAGCTTACTAAGAGTTGTTTTATAATCATGAATGTGTATATTTTGAATTTTATCAAATGTTTGTTTTGAATCTATTGAGATAACACTACATTTTTCTAATGTTAAGCTATCTTTGCCTCCTGGTCATGATGTGTTATTTTTTCCTACATTATTGGATTCCTTGGCTAATTTTTTAGAATGTCCCTATCTGCAAACTGAAATGAGACTGGCCTACAGTTTTTCTTTCACATAAACTCCCTGTCTGATTTTGGTTAGAACGTGACCAAACATGATGAGGTCATAACAACCTCATCAAGTAGATTGAGGATCTTTATCTTCTTTTCTATTCTCCAGAACAGTTTATATAAAATAGGAGGAAGTAGCTCTGTCTTAAAGGAACCTAGGTAAAAACTAGTGTTTTTTGTTTATTGCTGGAAAGAGTATAGATTTTTAACAACTGATTTAATTTCTATAATGCTTTCAGGTCTATTGCTGTTCTATGTTTCCAATTCCTCATTAACTCACTCCAGTCTGATTTTTAGTTCTACGAGTATACTGAAATTCCTTTTATCCAGCTTGGTGCCTCCAAACATAGACCCAAACCCAAAGGTCACTTTTTGTCCTTGTCCTGTTGAGCATCTCAGTGGCACCTGGCCTTGCTGGCCCTTCCTGCCTTTCTGAAACAGCCTTCCGCATTGGCTTCCACAGGACTGCCCTTTGCTGGCTTTCCTGCTTCTGGCTTCTCCATGGTCCCACCTTAGGCCCTCTTCCCTTTTTCTCTCTCTACTCTCTTCTCTTTTTTTCTTTCCTCCTCCACCTCCTCTCTACTCTGTTTTTCTGTGTTGTCACCCATTCCCATCATTTGAAAACCATCTATATGCTTATGACTCCCAAAGTTTTGTTTGCAGTGTAAACCTCTCCTGCATGCTCTGGATAGCCAGGCTCTTACTTGACTCTGCCCCTGGAAGTATGACAAGCATCTCAGCCTCAACATAGTCTAAAACACTCTTTCCAACAGCATAATTCCTCTCAGCTAATGGGACCCTGTCCACCCAGTTGCTCAAACCAAGGAATCATCCTTGATCCCCTTGGATCCCCTTCTTTTATTCCCTCCTATCAGAGCTAATCTTACTCATCAGCAAGCCCTGTCATCACTACCTGCAAAATACATACCAATCTGTTCACCTCCCATCTCTCTGTTGCCACTCCGGTCCAAGCCACCACCCTTCTTACCCAAACAGCTGCACCAGTGCAATTTGTCTCCCTGATTTCACTCTTGTCCTGCCTCTATCTTAACCACTCTCCAGCTTCAGTGGCGAGAGTCAAATCCAAGGTATTTTCCAGTCTTCTTAGCCTCTGCCTCATCTGATACCACTCCCTCTCCACTCTCACGTCCTGTCACTGTACTGGCCTCTGTGTGCTTATGTGAATAAGCTCTTTCCTGTCTGACTTGTCGCGCTCACTGTTCCTCTGTGTAGAATGTGCTCTGTCTCTTCCTTCCTTCCTACCACCGTCCTCACCTCATCGCCTCAAAGAGAGGGAATAATTTAAGAAAAGCAGCTTTGTGAATACAGCAACTTTATTGGCAATGAATAGACACCTTGGCTGAAATGCATATTCATTTTGAGAATGAGGAGAATCTGGGCTTTATGGTTCTTTGGCAATCCTTTTTAAGAAAAAGAATACAAAATTACAAACAAAATTAGAAATGAAAAGACATTTGGAATGAGAAACAAATCACAACAAATTACTGGAACCTTAGAGATTAGGTCCCTTTCTTCTGAGATCTCTGTAGACAATTTACTCAAATTATCTCGTAGAAATACTTCCTCATTGCAACCTGACTGCCCTTCTCCTCCTAAAACACTGTCATTTCTAGCAACTCTCAGTTCGAAGGTATAGAGAAGTTAATTGACTTTCCAGGCATAGTTGACCCATGAACCTGTAGCAATAAAACTAGAATTTAGTTCTCCTGGCACTGATGTAGCAAACCCATTAAGCTCCAAGCTCATACATTTATAAATGTGGTGCCCCTCTGTGCCAGCTGTGCCAAGCACATTAACACTGAGTGAACAGGAATGTGCCACTTTATGGTACTGTAATGAAAAATAGGCTACTAAAGTAGATGCAAAGCACTGCAAAACGAATGCTACATATCGGTTCCAAGTAAAGATCACGGCGGGAAGCCAGGCTGGAAGGCACAAAGCTAAACAAAGCCGGAACAAGCACTTTGAGTCTCAGAGGAAATCTGAGAATTTCCGAGAGCAACCGTGGACTGAGGACTTACATCTCAAGCCCGCACTCCTTAGGGCAAAGGGTAAAAAAACTCAGGTTCCTAAGGGAGGCTCTTACAGCTTTTGTAAAGCAAAACACTTCCATTTTCTGTGTGGTTGTTACCATTCACAGATGGGTCCCTGTGGAAGCAGACTGCTGTATGTTCTTTTGGTGTTGAGGATTTCATACTGGCTGAGGATCAGTGCATTCACTGAATTCCTCCTTATGGTAAGCTTCAAAGTTATGTGACAGCTTGTTTTGTTTTATTTTGTAAAGAAAAAGCTGTGATAAAAATCCTTTTAATGAAGTAATTCTTTTTCTTCCACACTATGAGAAGTTCTTAGCTAATATCAGAGTGATTGGCCTGATTAATCCTAAAAGAAACCCCCATTTTTTTATGAACACAGTTGCATGGGCCGCGGCTCTCAGTGATTTATGCCAGGTCTTTCCAAAAGGAGTGCCCATTTTTTTCATCCTAATATTATAACCTAGTCATAACTGCCAAGCAGCACAATTTTGAAAAGCAGAATTTCAACTTAGAATCTGTGCTCTTTTGAATACTTTGATTAAAAGTCACCAGAATGTCATTTAAACATCCTGTTTTTATTTTATTATTGCCTGCAAAGTGATCCAAGACTCAGATTGACATGCACATGCACCGCCGATGTGGGTGCTGCGTTATGGTCCGGGAAGAATGTGCACACAAGCTGCTGCCTGATGGCTGCCTGTAAGACGATAAGCTTAGAACTGAAAGAGATTATGTGCTGAGGCTCCTGTGAATGGCTGCGTGATGGGGCCCCAGCATCCAGGTCCTGAGACAGTACCTTGATTTTGTCTCTCCACCACTCTCCCACCCTTTCTCAACTGACCCCCAGGCATAGCACTCACATTTGTGACCTCCGCTCTTTACTTAGGCAAGTTCCCACTACCCAGAATAGCCTGCCTCTTCCTCTGCCCTATCCAAATGTCGCTCTCACTTCAAGATCCAGCTCATATCCTACCTCATTCATTCACTCACCCATCACCACAGTGGCAGATACAGAGATAAGTATGTATTCCCTCAGTAGTTTAGATCCACTTCTCTGGCGAGCTTGCCCACTAGGCTTTTGAGCAGCTTGGGTCTGGGGACCATGTCTTACTCATCTCTGTGGTCCCAGCCTGGCATTACAGAAGCACTAGAGAAGGGAATAAAGAGACCATCTGAGCTGTTCTACTCATGG
This sequence comes from Aotus nancymaae, assembly GCF_030222135.1. NCBI lineage: Eukaryota > Metazoa > Chordata > Mammalia > Primates > Aotidae > Aotus > Aotus nancymaae. The sequence continues at coordinate 59,981,896 of NW_026988473.1, forward strand.
AATATGCTCCTCGAGCTTGTGTTCAAGGAGCTGACAGTCTAATCAAGGCAGTGAAATAGGAACAAACAACGTGTACTGAAAAGTAAAAAGTACAACATGCTATAAGAAAAATAGATGAGTTATTTTGAACATTCAGAGGAAGCCCTTTAGTTCCTGGTGTGAGGGGTGTAGACAAGCCTTCACTAAGGAGATGACATTTCAGTGGAGAGTGGACCTGGAGCAAAAGAAGAATTTGGCCACGTGAGGATTAGGGTATAGACAGAGTAGGTTAAGAAACAGTGGCCCAATTAGGTGGAAAGACGAGGACTATGAATTTGAATACCAGCACCACCATTTACTGTCTCTGTGACCTCAAACACATTTAAGCTGTCTGCCTCAATCCCTTTACCTATAAAATGAGGATAATGTGCCTACCTAATAGTGTGGTCATAAGAATTAAATATGTAAGTACCTAGCATACTGCCTGGCACTTAGTAATACTTAATAAGCAGTAGCTTTTATAATAAATAAATGAATCATAGTTACTATCTATATATTTTTAAAATCAAATTCATCCTTTGCTTTAGGTGTTTTTACTTTGACGTCTATAGTCATCTTACAGATAGGTATAGAATATGGTTCTTGTTCATATTTTGGCTCCTGCTCTCTTGTATGTTAATGGTGCAGAATATTTACCGTCTGTCTACGTCTCTCTCACTTTCCCCGTGTCCTTTATGAGACCACTCTGAGGCCTTAGAGATAAGTACCCTACAAATCTGTTTGTCTACAAACTTTTTTTTGGTACCTGCCTTCTTAGGTAACTCACCCATAGTTAGAAGTTACGAATAATAAAATCTCTTAGTTGCAAAACTTTCTATGTTTTTACTTAAGCTTGCAAGAACCCTGTGAGGGTACCTGGGCAAGAATAATGACCACTATTTTACAAACCAAAAAACTGAGACTCAGAGTGCCAAGCAACTTGTCAAGATCACATGGTACAGGTGATGGAACTGGGACCAGAAACCCAGAGTATCTGACTCCTAATCCCATATTATTTTTACCATATCACAGTGCCTTTTCTTGGGTAATGGCCATTCTGTTCTTGCTCTCCTGTCTCTGTGCCACCTCTATAGGTAGTGCCTCCTACCTTCCTCGGGGAAACCCACCAGAGTCAAATCCAGAGCACTGGAAAGATACACTGCAAAATTAGGCAGCAGGCCTGGTGGAAACATTCCTTGTTGTTTATTCTACCCCGTTTACCTCAGAGAGGGAGGAAACTAAAAGTCATAAAACTTTGGGAAGAATTTAAGAACTTTAAGACTGAAAGAAACAAAAATGATCATGTTTCATCTTCATTGGTTAAGAAACAGGAACACGGAAGAAGGAAGTATATGGGTTTGGTAGTGGCCTAAAGCTCATTTGCCCATAGTGTTTGTGGAACGCGTCCTGGAATGACATGTTCTTTTCTCTGAATAAGAAAAAAGAAGAAGAAAAAGAAGATAAAAGCAAGATTTCAAACCATCTTTCAGGTTTTTTTCATAGAATTTTTTATCCTAAGTTTAATTTTTCCTGATTATAAAGCTTAAACTCTGTAATACCTTCATGTATGACAGTATGATACAGAGGAACGAACGCTAGATTTGGGAATCAGAAAATGTAGGTTCCAGTTTCACCTCTATCACTTAATTTCATAAGTTGTTTCTGAGTATCAGTTTTTTAAAATGGAGTTAATAGCACCAGTTATTGGGAAATATTTCCCAAGCATAGTTTTTGTAGGCCAAATGAGATAATGTCCGTCAAAGTGGTTTATAAACTAAAATGAACTGTGGAAAGTATTATTAAGTATTATTTTTGTATTTGACAATTCATTAAGTGTCTCTTCTGCATATAGATTATTCAGGAGACAACGGAAGATTCAAAATGGTAAGATTTTCCCTGCCCTTGCTTAGTTGACAGTTGTTTAGTTTACAATCTAGATTATTAGATAAGACACATTAAATATTTTGAAGGACATGACTTGCAAAAATATTCCTATACATCGTTCACTCCCGCTGTGGTTCAGGACTTACAAGCTGAGGCCCGACTTTAGCGTGTGGTCTGCCGCAGTGATGGAGGGCAATGCTGGGCTGACTTATTTTGTTTTAGGGCCAGGCAAGCTATGTTTACAGAGACAGAATCAATCTCAGTGACCTTAATAAGAGGACAGAGCACTGAGAAGTATCCTTGGTCAAAAGCATGCTAGAATATTTCTCCAAAGTACTGTAGGGTTTAACAAACACTGATGTTTAATGTTGGTAGAAGCAACTCGTGGCTTTAAGTGAGGCCATCTCACTTTAGTGGTAAAATCTCCAAATAGTGCTTCTGCTGACCTATTTCTTTCTTTCTTTCTTTCTTTTTTTTTTTTAGTATATTTTATTGCACTTTAGTTTCTGGGGTGCATGTGCAGAACATGCAGGATTATTGCATAGGTACATACATAGCAATGTGGTTTGCTGCCTTCCTCCCCATCACCTATATCTGGCATTTCTCCCCATGTTATCCCTCCCCAACTCCCTACTCCCCGCTGTCCCTCCCCTAGTCCTCCCCAACAGACCCCAATGTGTGATGCTCCCCTCCCTGTGTCCATGTGTTCTCGTTGTTCAACACACACCGTGAGTGAGAACATGCGGTGTTTGATTTTTTTCTGCTGACCTATTTCTAATGTAGTCTTCTATTCCTTTTGGTAAGTAGAATCAAGCTATAGCTTTAAATAAAAGTATTAGAAGAAGAAAATACCTAAGAACTTTGACACTCATTTAGGAAAATGTTTTTTCAGTAAACTGAGAGTAATGAAAATCTAGAATAAGTGAGCCAGTCTGCTTTCCTTAAAATCAAGTAATGATATGGTAGTTCTCCTTTTATGCCAAACCACTTACCCTTGAAAATGAGGCAGTATCCAGTATTTAAATCTTTACAAAGCCTCGCTTTTTAGAAACAGATCTACCCTCTTCCCTTCCTTCCATCATCCTTACGCTGAATTCAGAACTGAAATCTGGCAGATGACCCTCTAGGGAAGTGAAAAACATGTTGTCTAGCTGACGTTGGTTTTTAAATTTAGATCAAATAACATTGTCTTTGAAGTCTCAAGAGTCCTACTTAAGGTAGCTGTATCAGATAGGTTTGCCTTTGAGAGCATTTCTTGCAGGCCGGCACCCCTAATAGGAAAAGTTAGGCCTAGTCAAAAATAAATGAAAAAGAAAGTTTTATTGGAGTTATTTACTCTAAGATAGCTGTTTCAGAAGGAACCTTGACAAGTCATCTCCTTGCCTCTAGACAGGAACACACAAGGCATGTGGGTATCTGTAGTATTTTAAAAGACCTTTGGGGACCAGGCTTCTTCCATAACTCATTCCAGAGTTTAAACACCCTCACTTCAGGAATTCTTCCCTATATTTAACTTACAGGCCCCTCCTGCGGTTAACACCCATTTCCACGTTTTTCTGCCTCCAGTCAGGATGGAGAACAGCTGGCCAACATCCTTTGTGCACTAACCCTCTACTGGCGACTGAAAGGCACTTGGGTACCCCCACGCCGCCTCTCCCCTCTTGCAGCAACTAAGTCTCTGAACCAAATTGAGATCTCTATACTCGTTTTTACTTGGGTCTTCTTTATTTCTATTTACTCCTTTTGATTATAAAGTAGTATGTGCCCAATGAATAAAATTTGAAAGTTTAAAAAATATACAGAAGAGAAACAATAGCCCCATAATTCAGGCACAAAAAAATCACTGCTGTGTTAGTCAGTTTTCTTTGTATTTCTTTTCTAATTCAGATCTTACCATCTATACCAACACCTTTCAATAGAAATAGAGTATGAGCCAAATATATGCATTTAAATATTCTGGCAGTCAATTTTTAAAAAGGTAAAAAGCAACATGTAAGCTAATTTTTATAATATATTTTATTTAGTTCAAATAAAATCCAAGTTATATATCCAAAATATCTTGTAGACATGTAATCAACATTTTAAAGATTATTAATAAAATATTTTGCATTCTCTTTTTTCATACTAAGCCTTCTGAATCCAATTTACACTTATAGCACATCTCAAGTCAGACTAACCACATTTCAAGTTCAGCGGCCAGTTCTTAGTAGTCATATTGGACAGCACAGCCTTTTTGTATAACGTCATGTCTTAACTATTTTATCAATGCCCTTAAAAACTTTTTAGCATCATGTTTAATGGCTATGTAGTATTTCATCATTTAGACTTACTATAACAATATATTGAGGCAGTTCTGTTTTTCTCAACACATTGCCAAAAAACATCACCTAAGTGTTTCCTTTTGCACACAACTAATTAAATTCATTTATACATAAAACAAGTATATCCACTGAATATCTGTGTGCTGTGTACTAAGTTGTATTGGAAAGTGGAGGAGTGAGTTTCTAGAAATAAAGACTAGATCCCTCTCATGTACTGTTTACAAGGCTTGGCTTCACAGTTGGACTGCACACAAATACTGTATTTTATTCTGCCTTAAATGCCCTTCCCTTCATTTCTTGCTCTGCCCTACCCCCAACACACACACACTCTGCCTGGCTCCCGCTTATCCTTCGAGGTGCCAATCAAATATCACCTCCTCTGATAAGTCTTCCCACTGATTACTGACTCCCTTCTTCATTGTAATACACGAAGTGTGTATTGTTTTCAGAGCACCATGGTGTTCTGATTATTGGTTCACTCTCTGTCTTCTTTATTAGAGTGGGAACTCCTTAATGATAGGAACCTTATTTTATACATCTCTTTATTTCCAGAACCTCAAAAACCATCAGGCAATGAAATGTGAATTTCAATAATGTCTGAAATCTGTGCTGAAATGCAAGTGATCACATTAAGGATCGGTTGGATGGTAAAATAACAAGTACTACCTTCAGAGTTCTAAGAGATCACTTTAGATTGGCATGGTTAAAGAATGGATGAATAAAGGAGTTAAGGAATGAAAACATTAATGAAAGAGTTAAAGAAATGAAGGAATTAAGAATGAAAGAGTTAAATAAATGAGTTAAAGAATGAATGGGGACCAGGCACAGTGGCTTGGCACTTTGGGAGGCAAAGGCAGGTAGATCACCTGAGGTTAGGAGTGAGACCAGCCTGACTAATATAGTGCAAACCTGTCTCTACTAAATACAGAAAATAGCTGGGGTGGCACATGCCTGTAATCCTGGCTACTTGGGAGGCTGAGGCAGAAGAATCACTTGAACCTGGGAAGTCGAGGTTGCAGTGAGCCGAGATTGTGCCATTACACTGAAGCATGGGCAACAAGAGCTAAACTCTGTCTCAAGGGAAAAAAAAATGAATTAATGAATGAGGCTGGATATGGTAGCTCACACCTGTAATCCCAGCACTTTGGGAGGCCGAGGTGGGTGGATCACTTGAAGGTCAAGAGTTCAAGAAAAGCCTGACCAACATGGTGAAACCCCATCTCTACTAAAAATACAACAATTAGCCAGGCATGTTAGTGCGTGCCTGTAATCCCGGCTACTTGGGAGGCTGAGACACAAGAATCACTTGAACCTGAGAGGTAGAGGTTGCAGTGAGCCAAGATTTGCACCAGTGCACTCAAGCCGGAGCAAAAAGAGTGAGACTTCATCTTAAAAAAAAAAAAAAAGAATGAATGAATGAGTTAGGACTTGAATTGGGTTTTAGAAGATGGGCATACTTAAATGAATTGGAGAGGGATTAGTACAAAAGTCACTGAGATATGTGTACTAAAAAGCAGTTTTTCAGTAGGCATTCTTTAGCACTGGGGTCCCCAGTCCTCCACCATGGACCAGTAGCTGTCTATGGCCTATTAGGAACTGGGCCTCAGAGTAGGAGGTGAGCAGAGGTCAAGCTAGCGTTACCCCTGAGCTCTGCCTCCTGTCAGATCAGCAGCAGCATTAGATTCTCATAGGAGCACAAACCCTATTGTGAACTGCACGTGTAAGGGATCCAGGTAGTGTGCTCCTTATGAGAAGCTAATGCCTGATGATCTGAGATGGAATGGTTTCATCCAGCCACCTGCCCCGGTCCATGGAAAAACTGCTTTCCATGAAACCGGTCCCTTGTGCCAAAAAGGTTGGGGACCACTACTTTGGCATATGTTGATAAGTATCAATAAATAAGCATCCTTCTGGATCTAGTGCACTGTAGTAAGTTTCAAGAAGGTTTAGTGATATGATCTTTGCCCATCAAAAGCTGACAAGTGTTGGCAGCATTAGAAATGAGCACTGGCTGCTTCAGGATGACCTTGGATGCCGGGTGTGTTTTTTGTTTGTTTGTTTTGAGACAGTATCTCACTCTGTTGCTCAGGCTGGAGTGCAGAGGTGCCATCATAGTTCACTGCAACCTTGAACTCCTGGGCTCAAGTGATCTCCCCACCTCTGCCTGCCAAAATGCTGGGACTACAGGCATGAGCCACCCCGCCCAGCTGTGGCCTTTGGATTTAAGCTCAATTTAGATATAATTCTCTGTGTTTTGTTTTGTTTTGTTTTAGCCTCTGGATCCATCTGAGGAGAGTCCATCTGTGTTTTAATTTTGAAGAGTTTAAATATCATTTTATATGACGTTTATTCTACAATTCTTCTCTTAATGGATAGCATTATATAATAGGTAATATCATTATAGCTAATATCAAGTGACTATTACTGCAAACCAGGCACTCTTCCAAAGTACTTTGAGCATAGTTAACTCATTTAATCCTCACACAGCCCTGTGAATTAGGACCCACTAACATCTCCCACCTTACAAATGAGGAAACTGAGGAACCGAGGGGTTAAATCACTTAAATGTAACACAACCATCAAGTGGGAGAGCTAAGATTTGAGCCCGGGCAGAACAGTTTTAGAAGCTCTGCTTTAACCATTACATGGACAGCCTGTCTTATAACTGTGTTAAGAATAAGATATTTTACACAAGGGATCATTTAGCATCTGATGATGCCAGAAAAGGAATCTTATTATTACAGCCTCTCCTGGTTTTCTTCATTCCTCTCTGAATGCTCCTTCTTATCTCATTCAGAGGCTCCTCTTCCTCTACCTCATCACGAAAAGCTGGAGCTCCTGAAGGCCGTCTTGGGCCATTTTTCTCTCACTTTATTCTTAGTGGAGATAAGTTCTGACATCAGAAATTTCCTCCTGTACATTTTCACAGCACATTCTATGTGCCCATGTGTTTTTCTCTCTTCCATCCCAGTCGCCATAAGCTCTTTTTTTTTGTGAATGGAACAGCTTTCCATTCTTTTACACTAGCCAGGAAGCCAGGAAAAAACCTTGGTTCCTCCTTTTCTTGCTCACTCTTATATCCAACTGTGGCAACTCCTGCCAGTTTCCCCTGCTATTTGTATTTGTCTGTGTCTGTACATTTCCATTCTGATCTGCACCTCCATTACCTCTCACCTGTACTACTGTGCAGCCTGCAGCGTCCCACCATCCCTCTGGGCCCCTCCAGGCCGCTCTCCAGCTGCGGCAAGAGTGCACTTTCCAAAATATCAATCCCTCTCTCTCTACCTCTGACACATACACACACACACAGACACACACACAGACACACACACACACACACACAGAGAATCACTCTGTATTCCCTGATCCTGTGGAGCTCAGTCTGCATGATCTAGACTTTGTTTTCCTCCTTAGTGTTATTGTCTACCATAGAACTCTTCACTCATTGACCTTTTGGGTCCTTAAACATTGTTATCTTTCTTGACAAAAGGTCTTGGCAAATGCTGTTCCTGCGGCCTGTAAGATGCTCTCCCCACCCACCCATTCTTTACTGGTAAAGAACTCTGCTAGCCCTTCTAATCTTGGCCTTTTCTGTCGGGGTCGGATCTCTGCTACAAGCACTTTGAGCCCATGTCCTCTCCTGCATAGCGTGGGTCAGAGGTGGTTGTTTGACATTGATGTCTGTGATCTGTGATACTTGTCTGTCCTCTCTCATTAGATAATAAATTCCATGAAAACATGAACTATGGCTTTTTTCCAATTATTATTATAGCCCCAGAGTCTAGCACAGCACCTAGTGTATAATAAATACTCGGTATGTATTTGAATAAGGGGTAAATCAATTAAATTGTTAATGTGTTCAGTTAATATACATAGTTTTGTACTCTGTCTCCTTTAGGAGTATAGGGGACTACAAAAGATAAGGTTACCAAGACATCATCTCTAGAGTCCCAGTCTTACTAAACAGTAATTAAATGGCAGCTAACTATAACTCAAGCACTTCTCCCCAAGACCTCCAGCATCTCTGAAAATGGTGACAGAGCTATCCATTTTTCCAACTAAACCCTCATAGTTTGGCTCATGTGAGAGTTTATTGGAAATCTGATGGTAGGTCAGCCTTAGCAGTATCTTTCAAAGACTTCATCTCACAGATTCTGTCATTGGCCTTGGGAGTCTAAGGCATCCTTTAGCTCCCTTCCAAGTCTAGTTTCTAAATTCTGAAAGCATTCTTTGACCAGGGTTTTAATTTCCCATTCGGGTTCCTTCTGGGGCTGGGTTCTGTGAGATCGCTGTTCCTCTGGTTTCCCTGGCAAAGGTAGGGTTTTTTTTACTCCCTGGTTTCCAGCATAAACAGTTTATTATTCCCAAGCCTCAAGTGCTGTCCAGACACTCAGAGTGGTCCCCAGGTATCATTCCTGGCATCTCTTTCCTGTTCTGTACATGTTCTCATGTAGGATGTTACTGAAGCCCTATATAAATGACATCAAGATGGGCTATGTCTGTTTCTACAGACCATTTTACAGTCCTCATAATGTTGGTCGCCTGACTGTGATTTTAGTACATTAATTTGTATGATGGTTTCTTAAAGTGAAAGCTGATGAATGAAGTGGTTGACTTGACCCCTCCCAGGACCTCTCTTTGTCTCCCTGGAGAACCACTCTGTATTCCCTGATCCCACGGAGCTCAGCCTGGAGCCTAGCTGGCCTCCAGATGGGGTGTGGGCAATAGGCAGCCTCTCATCCTCTGTCCACTGGACCACGTTGGGCGAGGGAGGCCTGATGGCCAAGCCCTCACATCACCCAACCTGGGGAACTGGATTTCTTCAGCTTGCTTATTTTGTCCTTTGCCTGTGGAACTTTCTCTTTCACCAATTCGTCTTTCCATCACTACTCAGTTTAAATAAAATCCAAAGGCTGCCTTGTTCAGTTATACCTTTTTATACTCTGTTTTTATTTAGTCAGACTTTGGCAGGAAAACCTTCCAAACGGAGCCCATGGGAAAAGTGACCATTGGCACAGATTTCAGCCTATGCTTTTGCTCCAATATTGTTTCTATTTTTATTTTGTTTCATGTTTTTGTTAACATCCAGGGCAAAGATTAAGCACTTACACTTATCTGGTAATGGTGAGAGGCCTTTGGATTGCTTGCCTGTGGCCTGGAGACTGCATGCTTAAGACTATTAACCCCCAGCTACCTCCCTGGAGATAAGATCTAGCTGTTAAATTTGGCTTTCCCTAAAGGAGACTCTGAGCTCCTACTTGATCTGAAAGAGGGAAAGAAGAAGGATAAATCCCAACCTTTGCTGAATTTTGAAAAAGGATAGTAGCTTAATTTATGGAGGTTGTTTTTTTGAAAAAACTAACTTTATGTCATAATTTCTTAGCTGCCAAAAGACGTAATTCTACCTCAGCTTTGCCTTGGCAACCTGCTTTTGGCACTCTGTGCAGGCCTGTCGTTGCTCTGCATTATTTAAGCAGTAATCTTTAAGAAGGTGAGAAACTATTATTGCTTTTTAACACAGTTGACATGATATTGGCGCAGAGTAGTACCTAGAGCTTCAAACATTTCTAGTGGCCATAAACCAACTTAAACACCTTCATGTAGAGGTCTCACTGCCGTGAGGTCATAGATTGCTACAAAGGGGGGAGAAAGAAGAAGATCAAATGTTGTTTAAAAGTCTTTTTTTTTCTTTTTAAGTATTCTTATTCCACTGAGTTGTAGCTGTAGATTTTGGCCAGGAGCCAGACAAACAAGATTTAGTATTTTGACCAGCTGTGATCTAGTAATGTCCCTCAGAGGAAACATTTTGCAGGGAGGGAAAGACACATATTTGAGACTGTGAATTGTACTCTGTCCTCATACTTCACAGTGTGGGACCTGGTTGTAGACAGATGAAACAAGTACAAGTGAATCTAAAAGAGAATTAGGAAAAAAACTGTTTCAGATTCTTAAAACCTCACCCCAGCTGCAAGAACTCCCTTGATGTGGTAAATCTTTACATGCTTTCTTTATTTCATCTTCCTTTAAGTTTCCACATTTACCTCAGTTCATGGCAGAATTTATTTCTGCTAATCACTGATGCTTAGAATGCCTAACAGTGTAATAGGTCTTAGAAAGTCAGAAGAGCAACACAAACTTAATGTGGGCACGAAGAGAAGGGAAATACACCAATCCACTTAAGCTAAAAATTATTCTCATTCCCGCCCTGTCCTCAGATAGAAGTAGAGATCAAATGTAGATGTTTTGGTGACAACAAAACACTTAAGATCCTAGGGACTAGGAGAGAGAAGGAAATTAAGAATCAGGTAGACTGGCTTGGTTAGATCACATCTTTCTACCTAGTGGCTTCATGACCTTGGTCAAGTTACCTGACCTCTGTGCTTCAGTGCTTCAGTTTCTTCATCTGTAAAATGACTGTGATGTTTGGAATACTTCATAGAGATGTCATAAGGATTAAATGAGACCATGTATAAAGCTGTTAACAGAGTGCTTAATCCATGGCAGTTTATAAATTTTAGTTGCTGTTTTATTATTATTAATAATTTATTGGGGACTTACTCATTGTACTAAGAATTTTACTTGTGTATCTCATTTAATCCTTACTGCAATAACTGTTGGATAGATATAACCATTTTGCAGAAGAGGAAACATAGGTTGGGAGCATCATCAGTGTCTCGTGTTTCCTAATGATGGAGCTCCATGTGGAGCTCGGGAATATTACAGATGGGAATTGTGGAAATGGGAATCACATTTTGGACTGGTGCTTTCTTGTTTTCTCTCTCCCAATCTCTTTTCTGTAAAAGGAGTCTATAATTTCAGGCAGGAAAACCAAGAGGAAGAGGAGAGGGAAATGATGGGGCGAGGATGGTAGAATAAAGGAAACTGGGCTCTAGCATTTCCTGGGTTGGCTTCATGGCAAGGTATTTGCATGGCAAGATATTTATATAATGGTTATAAAAGTGCTGAATTTGTCAGAGAAATAGAGAATTTCTCCCTCTTAAAAAAAATTCTTACCAGGCTCAGTGGCTTACACCTATAATCCCAACTCTTTGGGAGACCAAGGTGGGCGGATCACCTGAGGTTGGGAGTTCGAGACCAGCCTGACCAACATGGAGAGACCTCATCTCTACTAAAAATACAAAATTAGCTGGGCATGGTGGTGCATGCCTGTGATCCCAACTACTTGAGAGGCTGAGGCAGGAGAATCGCTTGAACCCAGGAGGTGGAGGTTGCAGTGAGCCAAGATCATGCCATTGCACTCCAGCCTGGGCAACAAGAGCAAAACTCTGTCTCAAAAAAAAAAAAAAAAAAAATCTGTCTCCCTAAAGCTAAATTCATGCAGAAAAAGGATGCATCAGGGGTTTGGGGAGAATTGGAATGAACCTCAGAGGATTCTGGGAAGTTCTTGTAGTCCCTAAGCAGTAGGTAGATCACGTAAACAGGAATTTTGAGCATTTCGACTTTATTCAAAGCTTTCCCCACCTCATGTCCCCAAGAAAAAAAGAAAACACACTAGGATTGTGTTTCACATTGAACAGATTAAATCTGTTGATTGATTGGGGTCTTTTTTGCCAAATCTCTTTTATGCTTTTTTGTTTGTTTTTTGAGACAGAGTCTCACTGTGTCACCCAGGCTGGAGTGCAGTGCCACGATCTTGGCTCACTGCAACCTTCACCTCCTGGGTTCAAGAGGTTCTCCTGCCTCAGCCTCCCATGCAGCTGGGATTACAGGTGCCCACCACCACGCCTGGCTAATTTTTGTATTTTTAATAGAGATGGGGCTTCACCATGTTGGCCAGGCTAGTCTTGAGCTTCTGACCTCAGGTGATCTGCCCCCCTCGGCCTCTCAAAGTGCTGGGATTACAGGCATGAGCCACCACACCTGCCTTTTTTTTTTTTTTTTGAGGTGTGTGTGGGGGTTCTCACCTTCGTCCAAGCTGGAATGCAGTAGCATGATCATAGCTCACTGCAACCTCAACCTCCTGGGCTCAAGTGATCCTCCCGTCTCAGCCTCCCAAAGTGCTGGGACTACAGGCATAAGCCACTGCACCTGGCACCTTACTTCTCTATTTGCTTCTTGCAGCTAGCTCCCTGCTGTACAGAAGTGGAGGTGTAGGAAGGTGGGTGGAAGGAGTCCTGTTTGTTCCTGCTTGAAACAGTATGCTGTATAGGAGAAACAGTAAAGGGAAGGAGATCTAGATTCCAGTCCTTCTTCTACCTATTACCCTGTGTTCCTGTGCAAGACATGAATGTGTCTCAGTTGCCCCTTCTGTAAAATGAGGATACTGCTTCTGGAATTTAAAGCCCACTAAAGTTAATCATAATGACAGCAACAACAATTACAACTACCACTGACACCAGTGTCTATGCCAGGCATCCTGCCCGTGATTTTAGGCACATTATTTTATTTAATCCTTACTGTAGTCCAGTGATCTATTTTATAAAGGGGAGACCTGCCCACAGTCATGTAACTCAGGGGTCTCCAACCTCCAGGCCGCAGACTTGTACCTGTCTGTGGTCTGTTAAGAACCAGGCCGCACAGCAGGAGGTGATCAGGGGCAAGCAAGCATTACCCGCTGAGCTCTGCCTCCCATCAGATCAGCCATGGTATTAGATTCTCATAGGAGCATGAATCCTATTGTGAACTGCACATGTGAGGAACCTAACTCCTGATGATCTGAGGTGGAAGTTTCATATCCCCACCCCCAAGTCCGTAGAAAAATTGTCTTCCACAAAACAGGTCCCTGGTGCCAAGAAGATTGAGGACCACTGATACAACTAATAAACAAATGTGACCTTAAGTTGTAAGTCCATATAGATGGGATCCTAGTGGCAGAGCTAGGAGTAGAATCCAGGTCTTTGAACAGTCCTTCTTGTCACCACTTCTGTCTCTAGCTAGAGCTGAAGAGATAAGAAAAGGTATTGACTGTATGTAATAAATGAGGACTCACAGAATGAGAAACAAATTCATCATCTTAATTTAGAGAGCTCAGAGAAAACTTGATCCAAAGAAGCCAAACTGGAACTAGACTGTCCTATTCCACATCTCAACTCCAAGCCACTTGGCTTGTCCCTCATTGCACCATTGTTTGTGACCCCAGGAAATCCTTTTTTACTTATGGCAAAAGGTTTATTAAGTAATTTGACAGTCTCTGGTGTGGTTCAGTTATTCAACAAGCTATACTGTGTTTCACCAAACCATAGCCTAGTAAAATTGCAATTATGATATCTTTGGGTTGTTATTTTTTAATAAATTCCTTTTAATGACAGCATTAAACCCCAGATGTCATGTTTCTGGTTTGGACCTAAGCCCAGCTGGAAGAGACAGCCACTCATGGGAAATGGCTGGTGAGGAAAATGTGGGCAGTGAACTGGTAGACTTGGTCCAGTTGCTTGAACCTCAGGCTCTGCACCACAATTCGAGTGCCTCTGAACACATGGGGCCCCTTGGTGGGAGCAGAGAATAAAGAAAAGCTATCATGTTTCCTAATATGTGCACTCCACCCAAAACACACACATTTTTGCTTTTGGTTGTCTAAGGCTAGAGACTCCCTGTAAGGTTTCCATCACATTATAAAAAACGTCCTTATTGCATTTGATGAGTAAATTATCAACAGTCTTTAAAAATTGGTCATATAATTAGTATTATCTATGTGTTTCAACCTCTTCATCTAGATGAAATAGTCATGAAGCCAGACTGTAATCAGACAAAAAGCATCTTGAAACCTCCTGAATATTCTTTTTTGATCTATTATTTGCCTTTTTAATTGCTACCTTTCTCTTTTTAGGCAAGAGTAGTGCTAAAAATACTCTTCTTTCTTTATCTTGTACTAAAATATGCAATGAGGGATCTTCCTCAGAACCTTCTATTAAATATAAAATCATAATTGTTTTATTAAAAATCTATGCATTATGTTTTTATACAGAGATGCTGACAGCAGTTTGTTTTTTAATAGTAATGGTTCGGAAACATCCTAAACCTACGAAAGTAACGGAATAATTAAGTAAATTATGACAGTCCACTCAGTGAAGCAGCCATTTAGAATTATGCTTACCAGGAGGTTTTAGTAACATATAACAGCAGGATATAGAATTATGTGTATACCAGAAACACAGCTTTAGTGCTTCTTTCTTTTTTTTTTTTTTTTTTTTTTGCAGCCCAGACTCACACAATGCTCCTTCCTCAGCCCACACTGGGACACTACAGGTGCACACCACCATGCCCAGCTAATTTTTTAATTTTTTTGTAGAGACAGGCTCTCCCTATGTGGCCCAGGCTGGGCTCAAGCAGTCCTCCTGCTTCGGCCTCCAAAAGTGTCAGGATCACAGGTGTGAGCCACTACACCTGGCCATAGGGTTTCTTTAAAAATTAAACACACATATATAAAATCAAAGTCTGAAAGGCAAATACCTGAAATTAATAGCAGTTATTTCATGTATAATAAACTGGTGAGTTTTAGTTAATATATTTTTAGTTTTCCTGTGAGTATAAACTTATAAAAATTAAAAATACGTGTGTATTTAATGTAATCATTTAATACTTCAACTGTTTGTAGCTCGGCTATCTTAAAAATCTGGAATGTAGCTCGGATCCTGGAAGTAATTAAAAAAAATCAATTCTAAACAACCAAAATTAATGTTTCCAAACTCATATAATAAATAAAGCATATTATGTCCAGGGCAGCTCCTGGCCCGCCACTCAAATCCTGTTTACTCGTACTTTGCACACAATTTTTAGGACATGTGCTTTACAAGAACACAGCAAACTAGCAGCAGAACAGTAAGAAAAGGGTAGAGCAGTCACTGCAGGCAGGGGCAGTGACACACCTGCCCCCACCGCCAGGGGGCGCGGACCTGAAGAACTTGTGCCAGACTCACCTACAGAACAGACTGAACATCCTGTAGTCCCCTTACTGTGTCATCGCTCAGTAATACATGTTCTTATCAGTGGCCCAGAGGCATCGAGAAAATGCCTTTTCTTGTTCAACTTTTTTAAGATTGCAAGAAAAGCTGTAATTAAAATGTGTGAAAGGTTTAATCTCATATAACTAAAAATGGAGGAAAAAATGTGGTGATAAAAAGGCAAACCTTAGATGTGTAGACTTCTTTATTATCTATCCAAAAATAACTAATTTCCTTGCCATTCTTAAGAGAGAACATTTTGGCTGGGACCTGTGGCTCACACCTGTAATCTCAATACTTTGGGAGGCCAAGGCAAGAGGATCACTTGAGCCCAGGAGTTTGAGACCACTGTGGGCAAGATGATGAGACCCTGTCTCTCAAAAATAGAAAAAATAAAAATTAGCTGGGCATGGTGGCACACACCTGTAGTCCCAGATACTTGGGAGTGAGGTGGGAGAATCCCTTGAGGCCAGGAGTTGAGGCTGAAGTGGGCTGTGATCACACCAGTGCACTCTAGCCTGGGTGACAGAGTAAGACTTTGTCATCAAGAAAAATAATAAAATTAAAAAATAGAAAGAGAACCTTTTACTGGTACTTGGATTTTCCAGTTTGAATCTGACCATTACCTGAGTTTTCATACAAATCCAAGGAACTGGAGAAGAATGCCACAAAATCAGGATGTCAGAGAGTACCGGAGTTCCTGCCTCTCGAAGCCGTGGGATCCATCCGTGAAAGCAGGAATAACGTACCGTCTTAGAGTTTGTGGGCAAATGAGAAGGCGTTTGGCTTGATGTGTTCTATGTCTTTGGCACTTAGCAAATGTTAGTTGAATTTGAATGTCGTGTTCGCATGTGGGACACAATAAATAGCATGAGCTCTGAAGTCAGACGGAATCTAGTTCAGATGTGGTTCTTCAGCCTTGAACGAGCCACGTGACCCACCGCCTGCCTGTCTTCCTCATGGGACACTCAGGGGCTCTGTGTGGGCAGCACGTCTTCCACTGGGCCCCGAACATTATCGACGCTCAGGAAAATGGTCATTCCCTTCCCATTGTAGTTGGCGAGGTGGGGCGAAGTGGTGGCAGGGTTGTCACACCTCATTACTTTTCTGTTGTACAAAGTTGAGAACTTTTAGAGGGTCTTAAAATCAGTGAGGGCTACAAACACCCCTGTTCCTCTTGTGCAGCGCTGCTGGGTGTGCCCAAGGCCTGTTTCTTATGTCCTGCCTTTTATCAGCCCCCGGGAGCCCTGCAGAGCAGCAGAGCGGGATGCCTGGAGGTGGGGGAGGGGGTAGGAGGATGGCAGCACAGGGCACAGCATGAGGGGTTAAGCCCCTGGCTGTAGTCACTCACCAACAACGTCACCTTCAGTGTTCCAGGCTGCTTCACCTGGTGCTTCCTGCCATCGTGGGCTGGGCTGGCAAATGAAAGCTTGGCTTGTCTGCGCAGAATACCCAGTCTGTAGACTGTCAGAGGGTGCTGCTGATGTTCTCTTTTGGTGTGAGTGCCCAGTCAACCGGCAGGATCATTTAGAGAGTGACACTGTCAGCAAGTGGTAGAGTAGAAACAACAAGGTTTGCAGAAATGTGGAGCTTACCCAATTATTGTGAGTTTTGACAACATATTAACTATAAACTTAGATCGAGGCCAGCAGATTTTGTTCTGTTTTTTCTTGAGAACTAAAAAGGATAATTTACTGATCTACTTGCCTAGCTCTATATGCACCCCAGTGACTACCCCTAATTATGAGATCTCTCCTGGCATCAGTACTCATAGCCAGGTAGAGGAGTCTGACGGGCCCATGGATTAGAAGCCGTGTGGTTGCCCCTTCCCAAGAAGATCCCTTGCTTGGGTGTCTGAGATGGCAGGTATAATCCTGCGTCAGAGACAGTCTGAGAGGAGGGGGAGCAGGGAGTGGGGGCCAGGGCTTGTGGCTGTAGACACAAGTGGAAGAAACCCCGGCTCTCTTTTCTTTTCTTTTCTAGGGCACTTCTTGCTATTGTAATTTGAAAATGTATTATTTGTCATTAATAAGGGATGTCTTTTTCCTGCAAGACTGGTAACTCCTTGGAGGCAGGGCCTACTGGTCTTGCATCTGTCTCCCTGCCCCAAGGCCTGGCACATAGGGGTACTAGTTGTTGGGTGTGTGTGGTTTCAGGTTCTGCCTCTGCCCCTGGCTGGTGGTTGCCCTTCTGCAAGCCACTGAACTCTGTGCGTGTTTCCTCGTCTGAAGCACACAAGTCAGATGATCTGTGCGTGCCTCCCGCTGCCTCTGGACCCAGTCTGTTCATAGTGCTCTATCGAAGCTGACTGATTTCATCCACATACGAGCATGTCTAGAGCTAGC
Source organism: Aotus nancymaae (assembly GCF_030222135.1). Lineage (NCBI taxonomy): Eukaryota > Metazoa > Chordata > Mammalia > Primates > Aotidae > Aotus > Aotus nancymaae. The sequence goes on from NW_026988473.1 coordinate 59,999,365, forward strand.
ATAGTGTGTAACATAGCCATCATTTCCAGGATGTAGATACTCTATTTCCATTAACTGATTGTTATTTATTATTTCAGACTTAACTGTAGTAATGCATACCTGCCTTCTCTGAAAGACTAAGTGAAATGATGTATAGGAAATTACTTCAGAAATTATAAAGTTTGTATAACTGAACAATGATTATTATTGCTGGCCCAAAGATACCCTCCTGAGAAGAAACACTGCAGACCAAGTATTGTAAAGCATATGTGTGGCTAGCCCCAGAAGAGAATGTACTTCTCAAGTTAATTTTTCATTTAAAAAAAAGGGAACCCCTCAGAAAAATTTTTCTTTTTAATTTTTAAAATGTACCTTTGATGCTCTCTCTCCAGGTTCTCTAATGCAAGGTAGTTACTAGCATTCGGGTGTCAGTAAGGCTGCTGCTGATGAAATCATGAGGCACAGGGCTCAGACCAGCCTGGTTGCTGCCTCACTGACTTATCATGGGCAAGTCATGTAGCTTCTCTGCCAGATGAGGATGACTGCTTTTCAAAGCTAAAATAAGAATTGAATTGAATACTAAAAACGAGAATAAGATTATGGAAAGCCCTTCAGAAACACGGAGTTGATTACATCCCTCACACGCTCTTCTTGCCAGATCCAGCCTGTCCAGTTACTTCACTCTTCCCCATAGGACACAGTTCTGTTCTCCGCCCCACCCTGGGCCCTCTTCTCTAAATATATTGCAGTGTGTCTGTTTCCTGCTGGAGGGAAGCTCCCAAAGTTGGACCCGCATACCTCATGTTGTTTTTTGCATTCAGACACTGCAGTAACTATTGTCTAAGATTGATTCTTACCTATTTTTATTAGCTCAGACCTAAGTATGCTGTTTCCTGTCTCTGGATCCAGAAGGCTTACACTGAGTTCTGAAGGAGGAAGTAACTTCTTGTTTTTGTTTCTCTTCTAGCGACAGACATCACACCTCCAGTGCAATCCCTGTTCCTAAGAGACAAAGCTCCACATTTGGGGGTGTGGATGTAGGCTTCTCTGGGGGGATCCCTTCACCAGACAAAGGACATCGAAAACGGGCCAGCTCTGAGAATGAGAGACTCCAGTACAAAACCCCTCCTCCCAGTTACAACTCAGCATTAGCCCAGCCTGTGACCACCGTCCCCTCCGTGGGAGAGACTGAGAGAAAGATAACGTCTCTGTCCTCCTCCTTGGATACCTCCTTGGACTTCTCCAAAGAAAACAAGAAAAAAGGAGTGGATCTAGTTGACAGCTTAATCGGAGGCCATGCGAATGTGCACCCTCGCCAAGAACAAGGAGAAGCCCTCTCTGGGCATCCAGCCACAGTCAATGGCACTCTCCTACCCAGCGAGCAGGCCGGGCCCGCCAGCATCCAGCTTCCAGGTGAGTTCCACCCGGTCTCAGAAGCTGAGCTCTGCTGTACTGTGGAGCAAGCGGAAGAAATCATTGGGCTGGAAGCCACAGGTTTCACCTCAGGCGATCAGCTGGAAGCATTTAACTGCATCCCAGTGGACAGTGCCGTGGCTGTAGAGTGTGACGAACAAGTTCTGGGAGAATTTGAAGAGTTCTCTCGGAGGATCTATGCACTGAACGAAAATGTATCCAGCTTCCGCCGGCCACGCAGGAGTTCCGATAAGTGAAGTGAGCAGGTAGACAGCAGGACCAGGGCAGAGGCTCTGCCTCAAATGAAGTTAAAGCTGCACTTAACCCTTTGTAATAATTATGACACAAAATGAATATTAATGGAGGATATTCCTCAGAAAAACAGACTATGGAAATGAAGGAGGGACTCAGGATCATTGTGTATCAGTGGGCCAAAGTTAGATTTTGCTTTTGAGATTTCCTTTTCGGGCCTGATGATTATTTTAAGGCAAAAGTCACCCTCTAGTTGAAAGAGCTTACAGCTCGAGTTACCTTTTAGCTATTTGTCTGCTTTTCATTTGCCCTTCTATGTTATCTTCAGAGGGAAGATGATAATATATAAATAATATAATGAACTCGCCCTTAGTTTCTCATAAGTATTTGCCCTCACCGTAGTTTATAAAACTTTGGGAAAATGGAATATTCAGAAATAGGTTTCCACCATTTACTGAAAGGTCTGTGGCCATCCGTGAGGTAGATGAAGAAGCTGCATAGTGGTCTCCTTACACCCAGGCCCATCTGTCCCTCCCCCTGCTCCCGGGTACCACCGTCCACCCATAGACCCCACTGTTACCCCATTTTCTCAGCGGATGGGCCATGCGTCCTGGAAACAGGACATCGGATTCGCTGGTTCTGTAACCCAGTAGCCATGATGCTCCATCTCTTCTAACCAGCCATGGCCTTCCGCCTCCTCTGCCATACCCTTAGTTACCCTCAGATTAGATGCAAAACTTGCTTCGGATGGATCCCAAGGGACCCTCAAGAACCTCGAGGTTACTGCAGTCAGATGCCATCTCACCCACTGTAGGGGCCAAAGTTTTTATGTGGGCAGACGCTGTTGTCGAGAACTAGGCATGCTTTCTGGCAGTGCACTCACCAGACAAAAATCCTTTATGTAAATCCCATGTTAATATATTAAATTTCAGTCCGAAGGTCGGCATTTACATGGCAAAACGTATGTAAAGAGTCAGGCTGTCTGGTAGGCAAACTGCGAGGCAGTTGAGATAGTTGGATTAAGAAGCTAGACGAGACGTAGATTACTGTCGGTATATGTGCAATTTCATAAATATTAAATTATGTTTTGAAGTCCAGTGGTAATTCCTGCATTCAGATTTCATTTGCTCTTGCTTTATACGTTATTTACCCAAGGACATTGCCTCAGGGTTGCAAACTCTTTAAAGGAAAATCTATCCATTTATCTGTGTATTATATAGAAAAATAAAAATTGAATTTACTTCACCCAACTTGATTTTTTTTTTCCCAGCTTTGAAATTCCTCTTGAACCTACATCTCCATATGTCATATCATGACAGGACTAGCCTGAACAAAAGCCATGTCTGTATCTAAGCGGAGGCTGTTGACTTCATTTCAGTTTACATATTGTATACAGCAACGCAAACGCTTCACAGGTGTCCACTCCAGCAGCCACGTTTGTCCTGCATAGCAGCTTCGTCACAGGCCGCATAGTCACTTTCACATTGTGCCCAAGCGTTCCTGGGCTCAAGTTTAATGTATAGCTACATTGTTGTTTTCCATGTAGAGAGCTCACAGGATTGCTACATAGCAGATAAAACCAGCTCTCGGGCAGTGGAGAGCTTTACCTGGATCTGAAGAAGCCCATCGTATTCCACATGAGAGGTGGAATAAGTTGGAAGCTCCTTCACCTGGAGCAGGAGCGTCTCTGCAGTGGACTGTCTGCTGCTCATTTTAGAGTCAGTGAGGGTGGAGGTAAACAGCATCATGGATATGCCCGTGCTGCGGGGCCCTCCAGGAAAGGAACATTTACCAAAAAAAAAAAAGGTTTTGAAGGGCAGTGTTTGGATTGCAGAGTGAAAGGTGAATCCCGTGGGACTTATGATTTCCCCAGATATGGGGTGGACTTTAAATGTCATGCCAAACCCACAGTAGGTACATCCAGTTGCAGGGCATCCTGCCTGGCTCTGGCACCACCAAGGAGTAGGACTCCTCATGATGACAGTGTCCTTCTCAGATCCACACAACCATGAGAGCCTGGAGCACTGGGCCCTACCCATCAGTTCCCCCACCACTGTGTAGACCCCCGATTGATTCTGGGCTTCATGGCTTTTCACTGCACCACAGGGAGCCCTGCTCTTGAATGTCATCAGGCTGCTCAGAGCTGATTGCCAGGTGCCTACACATTCCCCTCGACCCACGCAGCCCGGTGGTGACGCCTCCAAACACCGCTTGGGTTTGGGTTCGTTTAGTTTGCGTTTGGGGTTTCCGTTTGAACTTGTTTGACGTCTGCAGTTTCTGCCATGACCTGGGTAGAACCTGTGGGATTACCCATCTCCTGGAATAACTGTTTGATGTTTTCCAAAGCTGTAGAGTTAGTTTAGCCTCTCTTTAAAGTGGCTGGGGCCAAAATATGAGATGAGTTATTATCTCCTACTAATCTTTTAAATTAGTTTTGTAAATCAGTAAGAAAATTAAGTTTGCTTGGAAGATATGAGTTGAATTGGAAACTCATTACTATCGATTTCTGAACAGCTAAGAACCCTTCCAGTTTTCCTACAGCTGAGATGCTTTTAAACAGCCGACAAATGTTATCGAATGAATATTTGATTGTGTTTTTTTTTCCTTCACTTCCCCTTAACCACTTTAGAAATTCCAGAGATTTTTTTTCCCCTCAGAATATTAGTTTTGGAAGATTGTACCCAGCTATATATTTTTTAGCAGTTCTAATGGTGCCCATTTGTCCTGACCTAACCAGTTATTTAAATAATTTTTTAAACCACCACAAATAATAAATGGCATGTGAAACTGATCTGTTGGTAATTGGAAGAAAACTCAGCATCTGTATTTATACAATAAAATTGATTAGTATTTATTTTGAGAGTTAAAAGTGTATATTATTTCCCTCTACATTTGAGTCCTCTCTTCATTGTTTTGAATTTCATATTGAAGCTGGGTTAACCATGAAAGCCTTGTTCTTAAAGAGTCAGCCAGCATTTATTGAGCACACTTGCTCTCACGCACTCACACACACACTCTCCACGTGTGTAAGGGACTGGGCTGTAAACAAGGTTAATACAGAGATGAATAACCCCTGGCCTCTGCCACATTCTCTCGTGGGGCGCACAGGCATATTAGCTATTAATGATAATTCAGTGTGCTAAATTCTGTGATGGAGAGATGTATGTATTCTGTGGAATGCAGACAAAGCTATTCATTGTCACTCAAGGATCAGGAAAGATTCATGGAGGTAATGCAAATTAAAGATATGTAAAATTTCACATTGTGAGTAGAGAGAACAGCATGGGCATAGGCCCAGGGGCAAGGCCTTGGGTATGAGTTTGGAAAACAGCAGGGAGTTTGCTGTGCTTGAGGCCTGAATGGGTATGAAGAAGGGCAAACGGGGAAATGGAGTTATAGACTAATTGGAAGGACTTAAGGTGCCAAATAAAGAGATTTGGAGGAATCCAGTAGGCAGCTGGTGGCTGCCCTTTCCAGACTTGAAGCAAAAGAGTAACTTGGTTAGATCTGAATTATGACTTGCAGCTAGATTCAGGCTGGACTCCAGCGACACTTGCCTGAGTCTATTTAATCATCTTTCCTTTGTGTTTGGAAAAAAAAGAAATCTGTTTCTGAAAAAGAGATGCATCCCTCTGTCCCTGGTATTTTCAGAGAATGATATGGTTTGGATGTTTGTCTCCAAATCTGGGGTTGAAATGTGATTCCCCATGTTGGAGGTGGGGCCTGGTGGGATGTGATTGGATCATGGGGCAGACCCCTCATGAATGGATTAGCACCATCCCTTCGGTGATAAGTGAGTTCTCCATTCCCCCAGGATCTGGTTTTTTAAGAGTCTGGGATCTCCCCCTGTCTCTTGCTCCCACTCTTGCCATGTGACTTGCGCACACCCATCGCCTTCTGCCATGAGTGTAAACTTTCCGAAGCCTGCCCGGAACCTGAGCAAATGTTGGCGCCATGCTTATACAGCCTGCAGAATCGCGAGCCGCTGAAACATCTTTCCGTTACAAATCCCCGAGCCTCTGGTATTCCTTTATAGCAACACAAAAATTGGCTAATATGTACATATTAAATCAATCTGGGTTTTTACTGTGTGGTACAGAGTGCTTCTTTAAAAGCGAGATTCTGAATGCCCCATGGCACCTGTTCACCCCTCTGCAACTCTGCCGCTTTGAAGCTGTGACCCTGGAAGTCACTGAGGTTTTGAGAACCCCCATTTCTTAATCTGTAAAAAACTGGAAAGAATTCTGTCCTTCCCAATTACATTTACAGGAGACCCGCCACATCGTAGGCGCTCCATCAATGTTGGTCACCTTGGGTCCCAACACCTTGCATCCCAGAGGAGGCTACTTTGCCGGGATAGAAAGAATGCCTGGGACTTAGCGGGTTTCCTGTTCTAGCACTTGGAGCACAGCCACTTAACCTCTCTGGATTTGGCTCCTAATCTGTGAAGCAGGGATAATACCCCACCCCTGACAGCTGATAGAATGTTAGAAGAAGTAAACGTCTTCATGAAAGCACTTAATGATCTACAAAGCACCATGCACATTGGGAGGAATTAGTCACTCAACGAGGGTTTGTGTTCTATGTTTCAGGCTTTGGTGGGATGGTTGAAATACAGATATTCATTCTATACACACTGAGAATGTGTACTATGGCTGAAACTAGTCTTTTGAAAACCTAGGTTCTCCCAGGCTCGGTGGCTCATGCCTATAATCCCAGCACTTTGAGAGGCAAAGGCAGGCAGATCACTTGATGTCAGGAGTTCGAGACCAGCCTGGCCAACATGGTAAAACCCCATCTCTACTAAAAATACAAAAATTAGCTGGGCATGGTGGCTCGTGCCTGTAATCCCAGCTACTCGGGAGGCTGAGGCAGGAGAATCACTTGACTCTGGGAGGTGGAGGTTGCAGTGAGCTGAGATCACGCCACTGCACTCCAGCCTGGGTGCCAGAATGAGACACCATTTCAAAAAAAGAAAAAACCTAAGCTCTAAACAAATGAAAAGTATTCCAACGTGTTTTGGTGGTAGGCGGTAATGTCCATGTTGCTAGCACCTGGCGGATGAGGCCCGCCTCGCTGGTGAATGTTCTCCAACATGGCTTCCAGCAAGCTCAGTGAATGAAGAGCTGGTGCTCAAAGTAGATAGCTTTCTTTTTCTTTTTTTTCCTCCCTCCCTTAGCACATCTAATTACAGTTTTGTAGGTAGACAGCTCAGCCTTGTGGATTTTAAATGAATAAAAACATACATGTCTTTAAAACAATTCCACACTTTTTAGAGGCCAGCACTGTCAGCAATCCAAAAAAGGAACAAGCAGGAGTCTAGATAAGAATGAAAGAGACGGCCAGTTGGGGAAATAGCTGTAGCCAAGCCCAGGCACAGAACACAAGGGGGAGAGTGGCAGGCGCAGGTCATTTTGGCAGTGTGTACAAAACACAGTTCTAAGGCGCTGCAGATGAGAAAGTCTCGGAGGGTGAGAGGGGGCAGGAATAATGGACAGCCTGAACTACGGAGGGGACGGGAGCACTCGGGAAGGAAGCCGTCTCACAGGAGAGCAAGGCGGAGATGTTCCAGCTCCAGCACTGCTGCTCACTGGCTGTGTGACCCTGGCCAGGCGCTTGACGTCTCTGAGCCCACATGCTGGTCTGTAAAGTGAAATCAGCCCCTTGTTCTGTATTTCTTTGGTCCGGACGGAGCCTTCTCTTGCCATAGGAGCAAATGTATATTCTTTCTTCAAAACCTGTCTCCAATGGCCTTGGGGCCCAGAGCATGACAGGACAGGAGAGGCTTCTCGCCTGTCACTCTGCATGTGTGTGAAGAACTTGGCACAGCTCATGACAGCGGCTTCTGATCAGAGCGGTTTGTATTGTATGCAGCAGAACAGCCACCACCCTGACATCGACTCAAAATCCATGGCACAAGAGCTTGTAAGATGTGTAATAAAAATTAATAAAACAGCTAGCTGAAAAAATTCAGCTTTAGTGTGACTTTTCCTGTTGCTAAGGATGGATCCCAGTCATCACAAAAAGGATACACTGATTTTAGTTTGACAGGAAAATGCATAAAATAGTTTAAGGAAGTATGTGATTCAAGATGGTTAAAATGATGCTTTAAGGGATAAACTTGTTCTCTCAAAAGTTTACTTGCAAAAACTTTTTTAAAAAGTTTTAGTTCTGCAGAACACCTTATTCCTCAAAGAAACCAGCCTCACTGTGAATGTCCACAGATTACTTGCTGTTTGGGTCAAGGAACAGGTACACTTGATGAGAGGAGACCCCAGGCTACTTTGTGTGCAGGTGATACGTGACCTTTCATTCCTGCAGCACACGTCTCCAGAGCCTGCTGACCTCGGCGCCAGGCCCTTTGCTGCCAAAAGCCTGCCGGCCACCTGGACTTCTCAGCCCCGACCCACGCCTAAGCTTTGCCTTCAGTGGCACACGGTAGGTGCTCCTCAAGTGTGTGTGTTGGCCTGGGGGCGGGGGGCAGTGTGGGTGAGGAAGAGCACAGACTGAGTTTGGTAAGTTGCACCTGTGTCTGTCTCTTGGTCCCTGGGAGCTCTGTGAAGGCCCGGTGTTCCCAGAATCGGCATCGGAAACCTTTAGAAGCAGAACTGGTCCGGGTGGCTCACGCCTGTAATCCCAGCACTTTGAGAGGCTGAGGCAGGGGGATCACTTGAGCCCAGGAGTTCGATACCAACCTGGCCAACATGGTGAAACCCTGTCTCTACTGAAAATACAAAAAAAAATTATCTGGGCATGTTGGCACATGCCTGTAATCCCAGCTACTCCGGAGGCTGAGGCAGGAGAATCGCTTGAACCCAGGAGGCGGAGATTGCAGTGAGCTGAGATTGCACCACTGCACTCCAGCCTGGGCGACGGAGTGAGACTCCATCTCAAAAAAAAAAAAAAAAAAAGCAGAACTGTCCCCAGATTATATAAGACTGTGGAACTGGATTTTTGTAAAAAGTAAATCACACCGATTCTCAGTGCACATCCTGAGTGCTAATGAGCCAACCGAACAGGAGCTGATTCCCTGCTGGCCTGGCCTGCCCTGCACACATCTGTATGGTGATGCCTGCTTTGTCTCCATGGTGATGCAGTGACCCCTCAGACAGGCACGGTGTTGTTCCTGTCCCAGCCCTCTCCCCCATGTCATTGCATTTGATCCCCAGGCCAGCCCTTAGAGGGTGGGGGCAAGATGTTTCCATCAATACTTGACCCAGGAACCCCCAGGAGGCCCCCAAAGAAGGGTGACCTGCCGAAGATTACACAGATCCCAAGGCCACACGGGTCAGACCAGGCCCTGACCTCTTCGTCCAGGGCTCTCTCTTCCACACCCCAAGCCCTGTGGAGGCTCCACAGCCTCTCCTTCTGTCTCACCCATCTTATATCCTCCCCGCTACAGAGAGCCCTCCCCACTCGGCAGCCCCAGCTAACAGGGAGGGGCAAACCCAGGGACATTTCTGTGCAGGGAGTGGAAAAACTGAGCACCTCACAGCATTGTGCCGTGGGGAGTGGAGCAGTTCTGAGGGGGAAGATGTGTATTTATAACCTCTGGAAATGCGATATAACTGTCAAACATCCATGAGGTCGGCCATGTACATTATGACTCACAGACATGCAAGGGGCAGGGCGCAGAGGGGCAGGAGGGCTTCTTTGAGAACTCCCCATAGCTGTGGTAAGTCAAGGGAGTGAAACAGGGCTGGGGCTACCAGCCAGGGTAAGACTTAAGAACAGAGGCGTTGCCAGGAACCTGTACTGTTCATGCATTTAATGGTTAGTCACTGACTACACCCCACACCCCAAGCACTGGGCTAGGCTCCAGGGTGAGAAGTACACAAGGCAGACACAGTCCCTGCCCTCAGGAAGCTGCCAGGCCTGTGGCTGAGACAGGAAAGTACACAGGGCATGGAGCTGCGTGTCAGGCAGGTGGTAGTTGGGGAGGGGAGGATTGAACCTGTGGCTGGAGGCGGGGGGCAGGGGATATGGCTGGGGCGAGGTTGGGGGTTCTGTGCACAGGTTAGTAGAAGAACGGCCAGAACAGAGGCCCAAGGAGCTTCTCCCAAGGCTGAACATGGAGTAGGACAAGACAAAGGACAGAAACCACGGAGATGGGGAAGAGTCAACAGGGCCAAAGACCCAGGAGCTGTGGGGAGGTGAGGGCGAGCACAGCCTGAGGCCCTTGCTGACCTCTGTGGGAGCTGTGTCAGGGTTGGGGAGCCATGAGGAAGCAAGGGGCAGTGAGCATGCACAGTGGGGAAGTAGAAACAGTGAATGTAGACAACTCTTGCGAGTTTAGCTATAAAGTGGTGGAGAAAAATCCGGGCAGCAGTTGGAGGGGACTGTGAGATCAAAGGAAGATTTCCTGTAAATTCGAATGGGATGGAGCTAGCAGCAGGGAGAAGGCAAAGGTTCAGGAAGGAGACAGGACAGTGAAAGGAGTCAGGTGTCCAAGAAAATGTGGGGTGAGGGGGAAAAGGGGGAACCCCAGGGCGTGGTGAGGACAGGGAGGAAGGGCTGCTGGGCCGGAGTGGGCTAAGCTGTCTGCTGCATGGGTGGGAGGCTGCAGGCTTTCCCGCCTGGCCCCTGAAGAGAGATAGCCTGGGATGAGGGCCTGATTGGAGTGATTATTCTGGGGTACAGGGAAGAAGGGGCACCATGAGGGTGGCTTGGAGCTTCTTGGGCCTTTTGAAGGAGATTCCTGAGGTTTATGGGAAGGGGTGGTTTCTTGCCCTTGAGTTCAAGATGCCTGGATTATAATCACCTCCTCCCCAGGCGCCCTTCAGCCCACTCCCCACCCTGCAGACATGTGACCCATCCTAAACAGAGAGGAAAGCAGCAAACATTTACTTACGTTTGCTATATGCATTGTGCACACTAGTTAACTGGATAGTTGGTGAAGGGAAGTTTCTTTTATATAAATATTCCAAGTAAAAAGATTCAGAAGAGATCATAGAATTAGGCTGTCTTCTCTTTGCAACTCCTAAGGAATGAGCACATCAAAGACAATGCCCATCAGTGGCACAGAAAGAGGCAACCAGACATCTGATGCCTCCTGATGGAAAACACAACACCTTTGAAATATCCATGCTGTCCAAAGACAGGAGACACTAGCCACATGGGGTTATGAGGTCACTGAACAGTGGCCAGTCCAAACTGAGATGTGCTATGAATACAATACACACTGAATTGCAGAGACTTTGTATAGAAAAGCATGTAAGTAATTTTATATTAATTTTTATATTGATGACATGTTAGAATATTTTGAATATATTGAGTTAAGTAAGCTATAATTAATTTCATTCATTTCTTCTTGCTTTTTAAAATGTTACTACCTGAAAGTCTAAAATTACATCTGTGACTTGCACTTGTGGCTCACATTATTTACTGTTGGGTAGTACTGCTCTGGATCTAACTACCAGTTTATGGGAAATTCAGAGGGCAGATGAGCCTTTAACACCAGGAAAATGCAATCGGAAAATTCCAGACGGTTGGAAACCCCGCAGGACGAAACACCTGGTTTCTCCAATAAATATATTGAAAGAAAAAATACACAGAAGAAGGGAAAACCTATTAACAAGAGACTCAAGAGGCATATAAATCAATCCCATTAGGAACCGTGTTTGGTTCCTGTAAACTAAACAAACTGAAAAAAAAAGGGACAATCAAAATGTAAGCACTAACTAAATATTATAGGAAGGATTTTTTATTCTTCTAGGTGTGATAATGCATTGTGGTTTTGGAATTTTTTAAGTCCTTGTTGCTTAGGTGCATAGAGAAATATTTACAGATGAGACCGCGTCTGTCTGGAATTGGGGGTAGGGTGTGAGTGGGGTGTGGAGGAAACAAGATTGGCTATGGATGATGGGTGTGAAAGGGGACTGGAATCCCCTGCGCCTTGTCACACACACCCGGCCCTCCAGCCAGGTGGATGCACTGGCCATTCCCAGAACGCCCTGCTCTTGCAGCCCTGTGAGGTCTCTGCCTGGGAAGTCTTTCCCGCTAACCCGCAGCAAGCCTCTGTCCACCTATATGCCAGAGCTAAGCTACCCTCCTCTCCTCTTTGAAGCCCTCCCTGACGTCTTCCCCACTCTCCACCCACCCACTCTCCCTCCTTTGTGTTCCCCCACTACCGGTCATGCCTCCAGCACAGCCCTCCCTACATGTCCCTAAGTGTGTTTCCCTCTGTCACCTCCAGTAGTCCCCGAGCTCCCACAGGGCAGGCGCAGGATTTAAGGCAGAGCTTGTGCTCAGGAAAACTGGATAGATTCGTCTTGGTGTGTTGAGTGCCCATTTTACAGAGGAGGCAGTTGAGACCCGGAGAAGTTACAGAGTCTTGGCCAAGTTCACAGAGCTAGAAAGTGACAGGGCTAGAACTTGAAACCGGGACCTCTGGGTCAGGTCTCTGGCGGGCATCAGCCCTGCGAGCCTCGTTCCCTCCTCCATTCCTTCCTGCGTCTCTCATTGACCGGGCTCCCCCTGTCGATCGGCACTGGCTGAGCAGCCTTGGGGCGGCGCGCTGGGGAACCGCGGGCGCCCAGGAGAGATCTCGGGCAAGCTTCGCGGAACTGAACTGTAAACTGAGACCTGAACCCAGACACAACCCAGGCCAGGGCCGAGCGAAGAGCCTGTGCAGGGGCTTGGAGTGGAGAAGAGCACGGCTCCTGTGGAGGAGTCAGAGGCAGGGGCTGGGCGGTGGGCCATGGCGCGGAGGAGACGCGGCGACGGGGGCGGGGGGCCATCCGGGTTCCTTAAGGGATCTACGGACAATGCCCCTCTTACCCGGGGTGTTTTCTGACGATTGTATTTTGTATTTCAGCCTTGATGATCTTTTTTTTTTTCTTCACTCCCTCACCCGCTCCTAAACGCCCAAAACTGCCTGGTGGTTTTTTGTGTTTTACAAAGTACATCCTGACCCCTCTGGCTGCCCCCATGGACTCAGCTTTAGTGCGCGGCCCATCCTGCTGGCACAAGGAAGCTAGCACATGTGGCAGGGTGTAATTTCCAGCCACAACCATGTGCAGAAATGTCACTTTATGTCCCCGTAACTGTCCTCACCCGAGCCTGTTTTGGCTGCTGGCAGAAAAACTCTTATCTGGCCACTTCAAGACAATTCAGTCATCTCTAGTTAAAGATTATCCTCTATGGGGTAAGTGCTCAAATTCCCCAAATTTCCTGACCTCACCCCTCCTGGCCCAGGTGTGACCTGCCCGGGGTGTGGCTCAGCTGGGTGTCAGGGGCCTGCCCCACTACAGAGGCTCTTCCCTGATTCTTACCCTGGGATCCTCTCCTCCAGGGCAAGGTGCACCCGGCTCACTCGGGGCTCAGCCACCTAGCCCACTTTCCCTCCCTGCCGCCATCAGGCCACCTGCATGGAGTTCTCCACTCTGCTGGTTGGCTGCCCTGCACCCCGAGGAACATGGAGGGCTTCTATGAAGGCTGGCCTGGATCTTCCTGGCAAGCCCTGGGCAGTCAGGTCCCTATTTCCCATTTAGGACCCAGAAGGGGACAGGGACCAGAGAGGAAGTGCTTTTCTCTGGCTCCAGAAGTCTTTCTGGATCTAGCTTCCTGCCTTCCAAATAGTCCCCACCGTAGCTGTTCACACCTTCGCTTCCTCTTTCAAAGGTGAGAAAAGACTCCTACATCATCACCAGTCTGTATTTTTCTCTCCTATATGGCTTTTGTTTGTTTGTTTGTTTTGATGGTTGTACATTCCAAGTCCTCCAGGCTCTGTCCGGTCAGAACTCACATACCCTCTTCTTGCTCAGCAAAGCCTGACCCTGCAGGGAAAGCCTGGCTTTCCAGGCGTGTAGTGCTTCAGCTCCCTTTGTCATTCCAGGCTGTATCCATCCACTCTGTCCTGGAGGTGGTAAACAGGGAGATCAGTGAAGAGGTCAAAGGAATGACCCACACCGAGCTTAAGACCCAGGGATGTCAGGGCCTGCAGCCCAGAGGAGCCCTAGAGATTCAGAGGGAGAGAAATAAGTTGTCATTGACGTGTAGTGTGGGCACGTTAAAAGCTGAGGAACTTGCAACGTGGCATGTGGCGGGAGTGCCAGGGTCATGTGATAGAGGGTGATTTAGTTTCAGCCAGCTATCATCCACCACGTTAAATTAATGTTGCTAATATGAATTCAATCGGCTTAGTAGTTTGGTGTGGTTTTAATTTGTAAACCTGTTTTGGTTTTACGGTTGTGGGAGAGCTATAGGCCTTAGCTTATATTTAGTTTTTAGTGTGTAAAATGTTCTTGAGAGTGAAAATGGAGGGATGGAACAGTCTATAATAATTCTTCTTTGCAATTTGTCATCCCTCCTCCACCCCTCCCGGAAAAAACAGGACCAGGAGGAAATGGAAACAGTCTTGGCTTTAGGGTTGGGCCATAGCTGCCCACCCCTGCGATAGGAGGCAGGAAGCCCTGGGAGGGCTGCCTTCATCTGCCCCCACCTTGGTCTTCCTTCTAGGTCCGTGGGTGCCCTCTGTGGCCAGCCCCTCTCCTCTAGACTCTCTGCCTCCTGAACTATTTCCCCATGCCTTTAACCCCTGGGTTTGCCTCCCTCTTTGAGTTCAACCTTTTCTTGTTTTCAAGCCCTGGAGGGTCAGGCTGTGGAAGGTCTGGCAGTGCATCTACCAGACAGACTCTGGCCATTTGCAGCACCAAGTGGGGGTCCTCCTGGCCTCATCATGCCCAAAGTGTTTCTGTCTCTCACTCCACCGTGGCTGCATTCCCAAATGCCCCCTCTGACTTCTGGCTTCGGTGTGTGCCAGGCTCCAGGAAGGAGGGTGAGAGAAGGAAAAGATCCCACCCTGGCACAGACTTCTTTAGGCCATGGTACAAAGAAGAATCAGGTTTCAACCTTAGGGGGTCTACAGGAATTTTAACCTTGAAATAATCCCTACATTACTTCTTGTATGGTGTTGTAGGTCTCGCTAGGGATTTTTTTTACTTGATCTTTAGTGCAGTGGGAACCTTTGGAAGGGCTGAAGCGTGGAGAGTGACTAGCATAGGTTTTCTTTTCTTTTTCTTTTTTTTTTAGACTGGGTACTCTTGTTACCCAGGCTGGAGTGCAATGGCGCGATCTTGGCTCACCGCAACCTCCGCCTCCTGGGTTCAGGCAAGTCTCCTGCCTCAGCCTCCTGAGTAGCTGGGATTACAGGCACACGCTACTCTTTTTTTTTTTTTTCAAGACGAGTCTCACTTCGTCGTCCAGGCTGGAGTGCAATGTCACGATCTCAGCTCACCACAGCCTCCGCCTCCCAAGTTCAAGTGATTCTCCTGCCTTAGCCTCCCGAGTAGCTGGGATTACGGGCACACGCCACCATGCCCTGTTAATTTTTGTATTTTTAGTAGAGACGGTGTTTGGCCATGTTGGTTAGGCTGGTCTCAAACTCCTGACCTCAAGTGATCCACTTGCCTCAGCCTCCCAAAATGTTGGGATTACAGGTGTGAGCCACCACGCCCAATCAGCATAGATTTTCAAAACAGTGCAGTGGGAGAAATTTCCTGTAATGGTGGTGGTATGAAGTGGCTGCATGAACTGTCCTGCAGATAGCAATTATGGAATTAGACAAAGTATTTAAAAAAAAAAAACAAGTATGTAAAGCCCCTAGAAAGTGTTTTAGAAAGACAGAAGCCAGAAAAAAAGTTTGCTCTTGAAAAATGGCAACAAGAAGAGGTAAGAATCATGGCAGCACTCTCACACCCCCAAGGCTGGAACAGGTGGTGGAGAGCAGAGTTCAAAACTGTAAGAGCAGCTGGGGCATCAAAGGGGAAATCCTGGCAGCGAGATAACTGCAGAAGGCCGCGGGCCCAAAACCTGAGGACAAACTGTCCAAATATTCCGGTGCTAGAGGGCCTGGTGAGAAAACCATTGCAGGAACCAGAGATAAGCTACCCTCCAAAGACAGCAGGTCTGGACTGGGTAAAATATGTGAGTGTCCTGCTTTTTAAACAGTGAGTGAATTTCCCAACCTGTATACAGAGCAGGCAGCAGAAAGTGGGAACGTCTTACTGCCTTAAGGTATGAGAGGACAGAGTCCAAGCCTGGCAGAGCGGCTGGAAATTTAGGGGAGAATCCACAGAAACAAGAGAACCATCGAAAAGTGAGCACCAGATTCGGAATGTAAACTTCCCAGTCCTGGATGACTGCCCAGTGATAGCTGCAGGGGACCCTTGGGAGCCACGCTGAGAAAAGCAACGAGTGGGAGCTGTGGGAGCGGAGGCTTGTGCCGCTCCGCACCGTGGAGGAGACAGAGCGTGCGGCTGAAACGGGCAAACCACGCCCCAGCAGAATAAGTACAGCAATCATCAGAGGAGCATGAAAAAAACAGAGTACCAGAATATCTAGTTTCCAAGCTACACCGAAACAGGAAAATATGACCCACACTCAGGAAAACAAAAAAGGCGAACAACAGCAACTGATGTTGGATTTAACAAAGACTTCAAAAGAAGCGAGGGTTTTTTGTTTTGTGTAGATGGAATCTTACCCAGGTTGGAGTGCAATGGTGCGATCTCGGCTCACTGTAGCCTCCGCCTCCTGGGTGCAAGTGATTCTCCCACCTCAGCCTCCCGAGTAGCTAAGACTACAGGGGCTCACCACCACGCCAGGGGAATTTTTATATTTTTAGTAGAGACGGGCTTTCACTATGTTGGCCACATTGCTCTCAAACTCCTGACTGCAAGTGATCCACCCCCCTTGGCCTCCCAGAGTGCCAGGATTATAGGCATGAGCCACCGCGCCTGGCCGAAAAAGTGATCTTAATGAGGGAAAAGAAAGGGATTCTCAGCAGAGAAATATATAAATGCACACGCACACACACACACACACACACTCCATACACATCGTTGAAATGGAAAATTCACTGGCTGGGCTACACAATAGATTGAAGATGACAGAAAAAAGAATACCTGACCCTGAAGACAGATGAACAGAGATGATCTGATCTGAAAAAAAAGAGAGAGAAAGGATAAAGGAAAATAGCTGACTGCACTGCCCTGTGTGGGAGCTCCTGAACTTTGGAGGTGGGATGGGGCCGGGAAAGTCTCAGAGGACAACGATGCGTGGTCTGGTCTGTGAAGGACAAGTGAGAGCAGGGGTTTTCCAGATGCTGAAAGGGTGGCTGAGACGTCCTGCTTGGTCCAAAGGTGAACCCCAGACCCGTGGGCAGAGGCCAACTAGAGGCAGATGCTTACTCCATGCAAGGCTTCTCACGGTTGTGGCTGGCCAGGGTGCAAGAGATTCCCCGGAGAGTGGGTGAGCACCTCATCTGTGGGGTGCGGACAGGGGAGCCGGCAGAGGCTGAGCACCCTGGAGGAGGAAGGCGAACAACAGCAACTGACTCAGTGGCACGCATGTTGGATTTAACACAGACTTCAGAAAAAGTGGGTTTTTTGAAAAAGTGGGTTCTTTTTCAGAAAAAGAGAGTCTGACCAGGCCAGCCCTGCTCCCTGCAAGATGGGTCCTGGACGTGCAGGCTGCGCTCCTGGCTAATTGATAAGCCACGTGCAGCCCAGCTGCAGAGGCCTGGCAGGGGCTGGGGCCCAGCATCTGCTCCTTCAGAGCCCCTGTTCTCCCGGCCCCACCCGGCTCCCGAGGCGCTACCTGCCAAAATGCATCCCCAGTGTGGGAGGCCTGGGAAGGGGAGGCTTTCAGACTCTGAAGTGTGTAGGCTTGGGGGAAACGTGACAATGGGGGTTCTGAGAGCACAGGTGAGGCCTGGGGGTGCCTGGGTCTGGGAGAATCCCTGGCTATGGTCAAACAATTTACAGCCGGAGAAAGAGTGTTGCAGAGGTTGAACGAGGCTGGGAGGCCTCTTAGTAGACCAGGGCAGATCGAGTTTTGGGAGGCTGAGGCTTGTATGATGTGGAGGGCCCTTGTTGAGAAAAAAAAATGTTGCCCGCTATGTCATTTAGAACAGCTGGGCTTCAGCAGGGTGGGAGAAGCCGGTATTCTAATGCGTGGTTCCATCACAGGATGCGTAAAGCGTGCAGCTTAGTGCACAGATGTATTTGTTGTTTGTAATACTGCTGCCGGTTTGCCAAAAACACAGGAATTCTGAGAAGTTGAATTTTGTGTGACTGTCATTAAGAAAAGAGAATAAAACAAATGGTGCCTTTAGAGTTAAACCTGCGGCTTCACTGAGTGTCCCCAACAGGAGGAAACCTCTACATGGAGCGTGCATCGAAGAGAACCAAATCTTCCACTTCCAACTTCGCACAATCTGGTGATCGGAAGCATTGTCCACAGATTAGCACCTGGCCCTGTCCGTTTCATTCCTGGCTTCTTCGCTGCTGCCCACATGCTACCAGGGCCAGGGGCTGCTGGACATGTTGATGTCCCTCAAGACCTGGGGCTCTGCCCCACGGTGTCATGGTGTTGGTGGCAGGGGTGTTCCTGGAAGCCGCTGCACACCAGGGTGGCCAGCAAGAACAGAACAGACATGCAAGTGACTGCAGCCCCATACATACATCCCCAAACCCAAGCGACAGGATCCTCACCTTCCCTCAGCCAGATCCCAAAACTACAGCTGTTCCAGGCAGGATGGGCAGCGGAAGTCAGAGAGGAGCGAGACTGAGGTCTTAACCCATTGCAGTTACAACATCCTATTCCTGCAGATTTTACAAAGACATAATTGTGTGGACACACAGCTGGGCGCTGCCTCTCACCCCAGCCCCAGGTTTGAGGGGACTCTGATGAGTGCGGGCCTGGAGCCACCCTGAGCCACCCTCAGGGTAAAGCTGTGCACTCGTGGCCTCCGTGGCCACAGGGCCTGTATTAGCTCCATTTGTGCCTGAGGAGCTGGAGATTTTTGGGGAGAACAAAGCTGGGGAGCCAATGGGCGAACTCTGAGGAGAGCAGGATGACAGGCCTGAGGGGGCACCCACCCCCAAGTGTCTGAGGAATAGGCTCTGGTGCTGTCCAAGGAAGCCTCTGGCACTAACCTGAGAGATGGGGGCCCTTGGGTTGGGGCAATACCCACACTCCCCCTCTGCTGAGGCCGGCGCAGGGAAGGAATGCTAAGGGCAGGGCCCTATTCTCCTGCGAAATTGCTCTCTGGACCATGGGGGTGTGGGGTGGGGGTGAAATGGTAGGGCCGTGGAAAGGACCCCCGACCTGAAATCCACAGACCTGAGTTCAAGGTCCTGTTCTGTCTTTTGTTGGCTGTGTGACCTTGGGCAGGTGACTTAACTGCTCTGAATCTGAGTGTCCTCATCTGTAGATCAGGAAATACTTGTTTCCTCTCAGGGCTTTTGTGAGGGGTAAATGAAATGAGGGTCAGGAAGGTACCCGTAGGTAGCAGGGCAGCTCCTGGGCCGGCAGAGGACGCAGGACTCGTTTGCTGGTCTTGATCCTGAATGACCCCTGCACCTCCTCAGTAGGTAAAGCAATCGTGTTGACTATTTATTTGCTTCACAAACTCTTATGAGGAGTAAATGTCACTCAGCCCCTTCCAAAGCACCACAAAATCCCCACTTTCCAGCAGCGTCTGCCCCCACATCCCTGCAGTGGGGACCATTTAGGGTGTGGGGGGCACTGAGCAGCAGCCAAGGAGCCAGCGGGGGCTCTGCTCAAGGCCAGGCCTCCGTCTCCCTGGCTGATTGGCGAGGGGTGAGCAGGCCTGAGCCTAGGGCAGCCCCAGAAGCTGAGCCAGCTGGCAAGACCCTGGCCCGGCCCTCTGGGTGGCTATGCAACTGTGGTTAGCTTCTTTCCTCACTGAGCCTCTGTTTTCTAAGAGGTTAGAGGGGCTGCTGAGAAGTTCAGGGGAAAGGACCTTGTCTGCCCTCAGAGAAGGGCCCCTTTGAACACTGCCCTGGGTGAGTCTGCCCTGAGAAGGTGCCAGTCAGTGTGCCCCTCACAGAGCTCCGCTTTCTTCAGAATGAGGTGCCCATGACCAGCCCTCCCAGCATGGCACCACTAGCCCCAGGATGCCCGAGGGGCTCTACCTCTAGGCCTTAGCACAGGAAGGCCCTCCCCGATCTCCAGGTGGCCCTGGAAAGCCGCCACCTCAGGTTCTCCCGCCATGTTCCATTTGCGTTTTGAACAGCATTTTATAATCTGCAAAGTACGTTCCCTCACCTCTCCTCAAAGCCCTGCAGCACCGCGCATCCTCTGAGGGGTGCATCGCCAGATGAAGAAACTGAGGCTGAGAGAAGGGTGGTGGGTGAGCCAAAGATACCTGGGGAGGGGGTGTAGAGGGCATAGTCCGAAGCTGGGGTCTTCTCCACACCTCATGGGGCCTGGCAGGGGACCTGGGATGGAACAGGGAGCCAGAGTTTGAGCGGGTGATTTGGAGCGCAGATGAGGTGGGAATGACCTAACAGAGCCGCGCTTCAATAGGGCATTTTCAGGCCCCAGAACAAGAGGGCATGTAGGGCGGGAGTCTGGTCTGGAGCGGCGGAGGCTACAGGTGTTGGAGTTGCTCCCGGCGTGTGGCAAAGGCCTCCTGTTGGTGCCTGGCACACAGTCAGGGCCTCAGCTCTGCAAGGGGGTGGCTGGCAGCTGGTGGGCATGCCACAGAGGCCAGCAGGGACCAGGGGATGAGGGGCTCAAATGCCAGACACAGGACAGACACAGGGAAGGGTTTTAAGCAGGAGAGAGACCTGGGGCCCGGCCTCCATGGCAGCACTCTTGAGGACACTGGCTGGGCAGAGACCCTTGGCTCCTGCAGCGGGTACACAGCAGGCTGGGCCTGACCTGAACATGGCCAGGCTGGGAGCTGGACACCTGTGCTCCGGTCCTGGCTGGCTTTCTTCAGTCCCCCTTGTTGCCCCTCCCTGGACCTGGATGCCTCATCTACCAAGTAGATAGGCAGGTTGACAGTTCCTGCCTTGTTTGCAGTGCGGGGGCTCCTGGGAGCTCAGAGACAGAGGGCGTGGAGGACTCCGGGGAGGCCGCCTAGTGCTGAGCTCAGCTGGGCCGGCCTCTTAGTCTGCGCATGCGCACAGAGGCATCAAGCCCTCCTTGTCCTCCCTCCCAGGGTCGAGGGAGTGAGTGCAGGCGCCCTTTGTAAGCTGAACTGCAAGACTCCTGAGTACCATTGCTCAGTGGGGAAACGGAGACACCGTTCTCTAGATGACGTCCCCAGGTGTCCTTGGGTTGCAGGGTTTACGGGGCCTCCACTGGTTCTAGTCACACATCCACCCCTCCAGCCCTCCAGCAGCAGCCACGCCAGCCCCTGGAACTGCATGACCCAGTCTGGGCACTGTGAGGCTTAGAGGTGACTGGGGTGCCACCCCTCCATGTCCACATATGAACACTGAGGTCCAGAAAGGGGCGGGAGGGAGCCCTAGGAGGACCCGAGCCAGCCCTGGAGCCTCACACTGCTCCTCCCATCCCCAGGGTGAACTCTGCCCCTGTCCTGAGTCTGCCGGGGTCTCTCCGGCTTGGGGTGAGTCCAGTGGGAAGGGGTTCAGGCCACCTTCCAGTCGGGGAGCAACCCAGCCCCTGCCGTATAGCTCCCACTCAGGGCCCAGGGTGGAGCGCCCAGGCAGGGGCAGCGGGGGGAGGGGGTGGGGTGTGGGGGAGGTGGGGGTTGTGGGGGGCTGGCGAGGCTCCGCCCCACGTTGCTCCAGCGCTCATGATATTATCTCTGGCCTGGACTCAGCCTCCAGCAGGATGCGGCTTTCAACACCTCCCTCCCCTCGGACAGGCCGGGGCTTTTTGAGTTTCTCACACACGGATGGAGGGGCTGGGCCTGGGCAGAGGAGGCCCCCAGCTGAGGCGCCTCCACCCTGAGCCC
This sequence comes from Aotus nancymaae, assembly GCF_030222135.1. Classification (NCBI taxonomy): domain Eukaryota; kingdom Metazoa; phylum Chordata; class Mammalia; order Primates; family Aotidae; genus Aotus; species Aotus nancymaae. Next base: position 60,020,744 of record NW_026988473.1, read on the forward strand.
CAGTCATCAGTCACAGCCCCTCAAGTGGGAGAGGGAGGCTGTGGTGCGTGAGAGAGAGGGGGTTGCAGGCATGGCTCCCCTGAGCGTCTCCCCCGCCCCCTCCCCTCTGCTCTGTTGTCCGTAATCCTGGGCGCCTGTTCAAGGAATTCTCCACCCGTGTGTTAGTGATTTATTTAGACGGCTCATCCCGCCAGCCCGCCCGGCGGGTGACAGGCCCCCACTCCCCACCCCCCACCCCAGACCCTGGGACCATTTTCATCTCCAGCACGGCAGGCCTGGCCCTGCTCCAGGCCGCTCCAGATGGTAGGGGCTCTGCTGGACTCTGCAGGCTTTCATGGGACCCTGGAATCTCACTTTTGGAGGCCCAGGTAACCCCTAACGTTTGTGGACCCTCCTCCTCAGTCCTGTTGAGAGCTCCTGTCTGTGTTGGCGATTGTTATTGCCGGGATTTGTTATTAACCCCTCTGACCCCCGCCGTCCAGCAGGGAAGGTGACAGGTGACTTTTAAGAGCAAGAGAACCTTCTCCTCCATCTCCCCATTGAACACATGGGCGACTACAGGCCAAGACAAAGCAAGGCCCTGGGAGCGGTGGGGAGGCCCCAGCCCCGTGTCTGGACTTAAGATTCTTGATTCTCTGTCCCCCACACGTGATCTCATCTAAGCCTCAGTCAAACCCTCCCACCCGCAAAGGGTACATAGCCCCACCTGACACATGAAGAAGTGAGGCTGAGGCTGGGAGACGGGCCCCTGGTACCCACACCATCAGGTTAGGAGCCATCTCCCTGGCCTCTCCCTGATGTCCTAGGTGTGGCCTCCAGCTCTCAGGGCTGGGCTTACTACTCTGTGTGACCAGGACTCTGTCCCAGCTGCAGGGCCCGCCTGCTGGGTGTGCCTGTGGGCATGCACGCTGCACTGTGGGGGCAGGTAGGGTACTTCTGTTCTGAGCCTCCAGCCAGCCACACCTGCACTCCTTCTCCAGGGAGCACCAGGCTCATGAGCACTGTGGATTGGTGCTCCCCTGCCTCTTGCCCCTCAGCCCCTCCTCCAGGCCTGGTGAGCGTGAGGAGGGAGCTGGATCATGCTCCCACACCACCTGCACAGGTAGAGACCCTGGGGTGGGTGGGGGCACCTTGTGCCATGGGCTGAGATACTCACCCACTGCCGTGGCCTGTGGCTGCAAAGGGGAGCAGTGAGAAGCCTCCATGTTTCCAGCTCTTCTCTGAAGTCCGCATCCCAGCTGACCTCCTGGCAGGTCCCCTTGGTCTGCTGGGCAGCGCTGTCTGCCCTACAGAGGCTACTGCAGCCTGGAGTCTCCACCTCCACATGGGCCTGCAGAGCTTTTGGGTCAGGCGCATCTGTGTTTGAGTCTTGCCTGAGACAGGTAGATTATAACAGATTGGGCTCTGGCCGTCACAGGGCGTCACTCAAACCCAAGCACTACGCATAAGAAGATGTGTGGCTGTGGGCAAATCCCTTCCTCTCTCTGGGCCTCGGTTTCCTCCTGGGTAGAGTGGAGTGAAAACCGGGCTAAGCTCATGGCGGTGAACTACAGAGGGCATGGCCCAGCCGATGGCCTGTTGAGAGCCGCCCGTCTGTGTTGGTGATTGTTATTGCTGGATTCCTTATTAACCCCTCTGGGCGGTGGGCTCCTCTTCATGGGGTGAGATTCCCAATTTAGGCCTCACGAGGCCCCTGATCCTGGGAGTGGAAGGGAGCCTGGCTGTGCCTCTCCTTCCCACAGTCCCTCGGGGCTATTCCCTGTAGGCTAATCTGTCAAACGACAGGGATAACCAGTCACAAACTGGAAACACACACGCAGGCGCGTGCCTATTAGTTCAGGGGAGGCCCCTTGGAAGCCGAGCTGTTCATGGGCAAACCCAGCCACCAGCCATCCTTGGAAAATCATCCTCTCCCCACAGGATGGCTTGGGGCAGGCACTACAGGCTTCCCGGAGGAGTGCGGGGCTCCCCCAGGGTGCAGGGCACCCTTGGCAGAGGTGCTGGGGCCCAGCCAGCTCACCTGCAGGCCCAGCACCCACATGCATTGAGCCTCTGTCCCCAGCCTCGGCATGCCAGGGCCTCTCTCACCAAGGCCGCCTGCGGGGTTGCTCCCTGCTCTCCACCTTCTCTAGGGCAGACCTGCCGTGGGTGGTGTAGGTTTGGGGAAGCCTAGGGTCTTGTGTGACCCTCCCTGTTTGTTCTGGGTGCTGGAAGCAGGAGGAGGATCCCACCCAGACTGTGCCGGGAGGTGCTCTGCGTCTGGGGTAGGGGAGAGCAGGGATGATCCGAGGTGGGCCTGGACCTGCTGGGTTTGAGTCCTCTCAGGTCCCCAGAGCCCAGTGACATGCTCATTAAGGGAACGAGAGACTGACTGAGGCAGTGCCCACTGGCCCACCGTGTTTTTAAGGCCCCTGCAATTGCAAACTCACCTCCTGGAGCTTCATCCACCTGAGTGGGGAGGCCAGGGAGTCCCCTCCCTCTTCCAAACCAGCTTTGCTGTCGGGATTCGGGGTTAGGAGATTGCAGGAGACCACACGATGGGAGTAGGGAAATGTGTGGACACTGTTTGCCAACACCAGGCTGGCCACTCACAGGAGGGCCTGAGGGAGTAAAGGCAGGAGCCAGAGTGGTCCAGGCAGTGAGATAAGCCCGTCTGCAAAGACAAATCCCTTTCCCAGGGTCCCAAGAGAATCAGAGGCCCCACCCCGCAGGGACACCTCCGTGCAACCTGAGCTCTGTAGCCCCAAAGGGAGGACAAACGCACAGGGAGGACGCACACATGGGGACGGAGGACACACACACGAGGAGGACAGACACGGGGAGGACGCACGCATGGGGAGGGAGGACACATGCACGGGGAGGACAGACACGGGGAGGACACACACATGGGGAGGGAGGACACATGCACGGGGAGGACAGACACGGGGAGGACACACACATGGGGAGGGAGGACACACGCACAAGGAGGACAGACACGGGGAGGACGCACGCATGGGGAGGGAAGACACACGCACGAGGAGGACAGACACGGGGAGGACGCACACATGGGGAGGGAGGACACATGCACGGGGAGGACAGACACGGGGAGGATGCACGCATGGGGAGGGAGGACACACGCACGGGGAGGACAGACACGGGGAGGACGCACGCATGAGGAGAGAGGACACACGCACGAGGAGGACAGACACGGGGAGGACACACGCATGGGGAGGGAGGACACACGCATGAGGAGGACAGACACGGGGAGGACACGCATGGGGAGGGAGGACACACGCACAAGGAGGACAGACACGGGGAGGACGCACGCATGGGGACGGAGGACACACGCACGAGGAGGACAGACACGGGGAGGACACACGCATGAGGAGGGAGGACACACGCACGAGGAGGACAGACACGGGGAGGACGCACACATGGGGACGGAGGACACACGCACGAGGAGGACAGACACGGGAAGGACACACGCATGAGGAGGGAGGACACACGCACGAGGAGGACAGACACGGGGAGGACGCACACATGGGGAGGGAGGACACACGCATGAGGAGGACAGACACGGGGAGGACACGCATAGGGAGGGAGGACACGCACGAGGAGGACAGACACGGGGAGGACACACGCATGGGGAGGGAGGACACACGCACGAGGAGGACAGACACGGGGAGGACGCACGCATGGGGAGGGAGGACACACGCACATGCGCGCAGCTAACACAGCCTCACTAGTCAAAACCTGGGTCTGCGCTTCCTCCTCTCTTTTATCAACAGGAAGAACAACAAAGGAAGAGGTGCTGACACCCCGGGACCCTGAGAGGCTGCGAGGGGCCTGAGGAAGGCAGCTGCTTCCACCACAGTTCTCGGGAGCTCTTCAAAGGTTTGTTGACTGCATGAATGAAGGAGATAATAAGGCCAGACTCCCCAGTGTGGGGGCCCTGTGGGGTCCCACTGGCAGCCCTCACCACTGTGACCATATGACAGGTAGGGAGCCCCCTGAGCCAATGCCCGTCCACCATGGTCTGATGTGGTGGGAGCACAGCTGGAGGCCCCCCTAGTCAAGTTCACTGTGAAGAGAGGAGGTGAGGCGTCCAGCCTGCCCTGGGATCCCCATGGGAGCCCAGTTATTTACTGGAAACAGTAAGGGATGAATTTTTGGCAGCTTCAGTCTGTTCAAAGCAGAGACACGGCTCAGCACCAGTCTGGTTTTGATCAGTTCCAACTGAACAGACAGCTTGTTAAACCTGAGCTGAAGGCCTCCCTTCTGGAACCCCTGCCCTGCCCTCCCCTCCCATCCCAGGGGTGAAAAACTCCTTGAAGAGCAGTGGGTCTTGCCCACCCATTTTACAGATGGGGAGATGGAGTTCTCCAAGCTGAATGTATTGAGCCAGAGACGTGACCCTGGTTTGCAAGCCCCCATCCCCCCATCCCTCCATCTCAGCTTGCCAGCATCTCTCACAGATCAATCTGGGTGCTCCCACCAGGTCCTCTATCTAGAGGACTAGATAGAGACCTCTGGGCCTTGGTGTCCTGATCTGTAAAATGGGTTATCATGACGTGGGTACCCAATTCAATGACAAGGGCAGAGCCCTGCCTTAATCTGGTGCCCCAGAAGCGCCGTTGGTGGGAGCAGGATCTCCCTCCATCCAGCCTCATCCTCAGGCCCCTCCCAGTGCCCTTTCCCAAGGCCTGGGCCACCAGCTGGGATCAGCATGGTCAGTGGGCCTGGCCCGGCTGTTGGCCTCACCCTCAAGGACCTTTGATCTGCTGCCACCTCCAGTAGCTGGAGCCTGGGGCGGCAGGGCCAGGCAGTGATGGATGTGCCCGCCTGGCATCCCATTGAGAAACACGTGTCCACTCATGCAGGTCCTGGGACCTCTGCTTGGCATTTGAGTCCCCAGCCCCGGCCCTCATGGCTCCCTTGCCCACACCCAGCCCTTTTGTCTGCTCAGTGCCTTCATCTCCCCCAGCCATTGTCTCGGCTCCCACCGCCGCCTCCTGCAGAGCCCTCCAGGCTAGAGTCAAGTTCATGAGTTCCTGGCCTAGTTCACAAATGGCTTTCACGTGTGGCCCCTCACTTTATCCCCATCACCACTTATGAAGCAGGTGCCATTGTGATGGTCCCCATTTTATGAGGGAGCTTGGAGAGATAAAGTCACTGGCTGTCTCTGGTGAGCAGGGATTTAGGCTCTGATCTGTATGTTCACGAGCTGAAGGACTTGGCCAAGAGGCTCAAAACATCCTGGAGTCTGGGCCAGAAGGAGTCTGGGGAGGGGGTAGCATTTCATCCAAACTCAGGAGATCACTAACACTCAGAATCTTGGAAACGCTATGCCGGGAAGGACTCTTGTTGGCCGCTGAAACCACCCACCCCACCCAGCAGTAGCCTCCAGCCTTGGCTTGGACACTCCCGGGAATGGGAAGCTCACTCCCTCACACGTGTGTCACCGCCTGCCCTTGTGGGACTGTTGTGGCTAGAGGAACACCTTTCTTTCTACAGAGCCAAGAGCTGTGTGCCTCCCAGGCCCATCAGAGTCTGGAGGCCACCGCGGATGGCCCCTGGGTCGTCTTCCTTCCAGGCAGGCAACAAGGGAGGAATGGGGTGAGGGGGACATCTGGGAGTGGGCTGGAAGGGGGGGTCCCAGCTCAGGTCACAAGGGCAGAGCAGGAAGTCCAGCCCCACCTGCCACCGATGTGTGGCCCCCACAAAGTCCCTGTCCCTCTCCAAGTCCTATTTCTCCATCTGGAAATGAGAGAGAGCAGCTGAGAGGCTGACAGGCTCCCAGCTCACGGTGCAGCCGTCCAGGGGCTGTGGGAATCTCAGGTGGCCTTTGACTGCCCTCATTTCCCTGAGCTGGGAGAGGGGGCGCCGCACCAGTGGCTTTTTCCAAGCATTGATTCACAGCTGTGGAGCACCTGGTGGGCAGATGTGGGCTCTTGTCCCCCCGCTGGATCCTGCTTGTGTGCAGGCATGAGTGTTGTGTGTGCGCGTTGTGCACAAGCATGTGTGAGAGCACGCTGGGAAGTGAGGGCAGCACCCAGTCGGGGTGAGGGGAAGGTGCTGGCTCTGCTGACTCACAGCGGGACTCTGGGACGTCCCTGGCCCATCACGCCCAGCCCTTCCCAGGTCCTGAGCACTGCCCTTCAGAGCGGAGATTCCGCTGCAGGCTCAGGGCCCTGGGGCTGTGGGTGCAAATGTGCCTGCTCCACACCGATCTCCGCCGGTGCCAGGCACCGATGCAGCAAGTGCATCTGTCTCAGGAGGATGCAGCCATGCAGGGCGTTTTCTGAGAGCGAAGAGAGCCTCGTGTCTAGGTTGGGTGGAGGGGGTGAGGCCTCGCTCCACCTCCCAGAGTCTGGTTGGAGGTGCAGGGAGAGGGGTCACTGGCTTCCCCAGAGTTGGCCCAAGCAATCTCAATGGCCCTGTGCGGTCAAGATTGAAATCCCCATTCCACAGAAGAAGAAACCAGGAACCAGGGGATCCAGCTAAGGTCCCCCCCGGCAGGGCTGACTCCTCAGCCAGCACTTGTCCACACAGGACTTCGGGGAGGATTCTGCCGGGCCTGGGCAGCCGGGTGCGGCTGGGGTGCTCTTTGGCCTCCCAGGAATATGGGAGTGAGAGAGGCTCTGGGCAGGACCCTGTACCCTGCAAACCAGCGTCCACACCTCAGGGCTGGGCTTGGTGCTTTCCAGACTCCGGCTGGGAGGAGGTCAAGCTGCAGGAGGGGATCTGGGAATGATTTGGTAATTAGGCAAGAGGCCTTGACAAGCATCCTCCGGGGGGTGCATGTGGGGGGCCTGTGGCCTGTGGTGAGGCTGGCCACTTGCCAGCCCCATCCTCACTGGTTCCCCATAGCCCCTCCCCTCCTGTCCCCCCCTGCCATCCACCTTCCTTGCTCCTGGCCCCCAGCAGCTCCTGCCAGCACCCCCATGCACCAGTAGCTCTGACCAAGCAAGCAGCAGTTGGGGGCCTCATCCCGTTCCAGCCTCAGTCACCGTGGATGGAGTCCACAGCCCTGTGAGGCCGGCCCTTCTACTGGCCAAAGGGAAAATGAGGCCCAGTGAGGGACTGCACTTTGTCCAAGGCCACACAGTGAGGCTGGCTTGGGCCATTTCTCTCTGCAGCCCCAGAGAGGCCACAGGGCAGGTTGCAGGTGACGGGTGTCAGGGCTACAACCTGCTGTGCCCCTTGCTGGGAGGCCAGTGGGGCTGAAGAAACAAGCTACAGAAAAAAAGCTGGGGGACCCAGACCCTCCAGTCAGGACAAGAGAGGGTGTGGGGAACAGGCAAATGTTGAGGGTCCGTCTCTTTGCCCTCACTCTGGGAGGGAAAGGACTGAGATGGGCTGTGAGGGGTGGGCAGACATCAGCCCACCCTCCCCGAATGCTAGAACCCTGGAAGTCCTGACTGGCCGCCTGGCATCCCTCATCCTGACACCACCTCACCCCTGCCCTGAAAAGCCCTGGCTCTGAACTGCCATCCATCCTGGTATTGAACAAAAAAAGAGGCGCGTGGGCCACCCCGACCCCTCCCAGCACCCAGGGAGGGGCCCTCCCAGCCGTCCTGCCCTGGCAGTGAGGATGACAGGCGGGAGGTTCTGCAGGGCATGGTCATCAGGGCCAGACCCACTGAGACTGTGCTGACCACCGGTGGTGCCGGGTCCTGTGCTGAAGCCTCACGGGCATTCTCATACAATCACTCTAAATGGAAGCACGAGATGTGGCAACCAGTGTCCCCGGCTCAGTCTCGGCTCAGAGAAGCTTCAGATATGCCCAGGAAGTCGTCAGGTAGGTGTGGCAGGGCCAGATGGTCAGTAGGCCCCTCTGACCCCGAATCTATGATTCCTCCGTCCCCACAATCCCCACCCACGCTGCTGCCCACTGTGTGGTGTGACCTGGAAATGAGGTGTGGTGAGGGCAGGTGCCCACGGACAAGCCTGGGGCAGGGGATTCCATCCATTCTGAAGACAGGTAGGCCTGAGCAAAGGAAGTGGCTTCCATGCCCAAGGCAGGTGTGGAAAACAAGGGGTGGGGAGTAGCAGTGGGAGGAGGAGGAGGAGTAGAAGGAGGAGGAGAAGGAGGAGAAGGAGGAGGAGGAGGAGGAGAGGGGCCAGGCCTTGAATGCCGGGCTGAGAAGGGGATTGCATTTAAGACCAGTGGCTCCTTGAGGCCAGGGCGCCATGTCATGACACTGCCCCCCACAGCTTAGAGCCCCACACGGGACAGGCACTCCCCAAATCCCTGAGGTTTGTCCAGGCAAGAACCACTTCTCCAGGGGGCCCTATGAAGTCATGAGGCCAAAAGGCCCCCAGCCTGCTTCCTGGCTAAAGCATTTGGTGGTGCTTGTGCTGGCACATGACCAATGGGGGTGGTTGGGTGGGAGGCAGTCGGGGTTGAAGGGGATCTTCCTTCTCTGGTGAGCACCCCCATCTTGTGCCTGCCTCTGCTCCAGCGCCAACTCCAGAATGATCCCAGATGCCTCTGGCACCACCAGAGCCTTCGGCGTGAAGGAGGCCTCCTCCCTCCCTCGGAGCTTCTGGCCACAGCATGTCCTCCATACCCACCCGTGGTCAGACCCAGGTCTTGCCCAGATCTTCGGGCAGCCGATTTGTGTTCTTCCAACCTTTCATCTGGTAGCCAGATCCTCTGGCCTGGGTAGCAGGGGCGGGGGTTCCTCTCCTTTCTCCTGAACCCCTTCTTGGTCCGGTAAAAACATGACTCCCCTGGTGTTTGAGCCCAGCATTTGGAGCCCTGGGCTGGGCAGCCAGCATCCAGAGCCAAGAACCACAGGCTCGCCGGAGCGCAGGGCCTGGGAACCGCTCACCCACGGAGGTGATGTGGAATCCGTCCGTGCCCCCCTCGTCGTGTGTCAGAGTGATTTATGGGTAGATACTGAGAGAAGAGGCTGAGGAAAATAAACAGGCTCAGGGCATGTCCCTTCCCCTCCCCTCCTTGCCAGCTGCCAACCTGCCACAGACTGGGAGAGAGAGAAAGGGTGAGCTGCTTCGCCACCTCCAGCAGCTTCCTTCCCTCTCTGGGCCTCTGCTGCCTCTGAAATTGAGATCTGAAAGCCAGCCCCAAATCACAGACTTGCCAGAAGTATCAAGTGAGAAGTTTGCCGTCAAGCCTCCAACGCAGAATATGGCATGAAACAGGTTATACCCCCGCTCCCAAACCTGCAGTGGCTCCCACGTGCCCTCAATCTGACCCTGGCCCCTCACTGACATCATCTCGGCCCCCATGACCCTGGGGTTTGCAACAGCCGCCATCTGCATTGCGAGATCTTCCTGGACCATGGAACTAGACCACAATCCTTCCCCTCCTGCCAGTACCCTCTACCTGTTAAGGCTGTTTTTATTGAGTTTTTCCTTAATATTGGCCACCACTTGGTTAAACAAAACCAACTCCCAAGTATTACTTATGCTATCATTCTTCCCAAACACAGTGTTAGTTCCATGGGGGCAGAGGATTTTATCTCATTTATTTACTTCAGAATCCCTAGAACAGAGCTTAGAGTGAAGAAGATGTCCCAGAAACGTGTAGATAGGCAAGAAGGAGGGAGGGGCATTGGGACTTCAGGAAGGGAATGTTCGGGTGGCAAAGCCAGGGGACTGTCTGGGGGAGTGGCACCTGAAGTTGGGGTTAGATAGCAGACACCTGCCTGTGACAGGCAGGGCTGAAAACTACAATGTATTCCCATGTAATTTTTTAAAGATTATGGGTAGCTTAAAAGAAAGGATGTTATAGTGGTCTTGAACAATACTCCTAGAAAGAGTAGGAAGTGGCTCGTCAGCCACGCGGTAACCTGTGTAACGGCTGTGATTAAGATGAAGTTTAGCTCTGAACTTCCTGGAAAGCACAGCAATCAAGGAAATAACGATGCGTCAAATACTTTTGCATTTTCTGCCGGAAGAAGGCATGCCCGCTCTTTAGAAAAGCCTTCCCCAGCGCCCCACCTGCCACCTTGATGCTAAATCCAAGTGTAATTTATCAAGTGGTTTAGCTGGTAGAGAAGGAAGAGGGGAAGGCACTGAAGGAGACTCTGAGAGTCAGGAGCCGTTCTAGAATGATCATTTGCCCATCACATTGTAGGCTTTGGTGATGGGTCCTGTGTTACTGTGGATTTATCAGCAAGATGTGGAAAAAATGGACTCAGAGATGTGAAGTCACTGAAAGGCAGCTAGTAAGAGGAGTTGCTCGGATTCAAACTGAGGACCTTGTATCCTGAAGGCTGAGGAAAGTGGTAGCCACGGTGGGGTGCCCAGGGCTGAAGGAGGGGATGAATCAGCAGCCTCGGGCTGGGCAAAAGGTGTCCATGTTGTGGGGCTCCTGGGGCCATACTGCCCCAGGACAGCTGGAAGACCCCTCACTGCAGATCCTCTAAAGCCTCTAAACTGTGGGGGGGGGCAAGAATGGTAAAGGCAGGGGCAAGACAAACACTTTTCTGGAACCAAGGCGTGGGGGGCTCAACTCCCTCCCTGGAGGAGCTGCTTGTGGCTGTTCTGAAGATGCCTTTCTCCATTGGAATGGGAAGTTTATGTAACAGCCTCATACAGACTTGGATAACTTCCCTCCTCTGTTCCAAAGCCCTCCATAACTCCCCACTGCCCTGAGGATCCAGTTCGATTCCTCAGCCGGTGTTCCAATAGCCAACACAGCATGGCATACTCAGACCTCTGAGTGCAAGCCTCAGCCTGCCATCTCCTCACTGTGCGACCCCGGGAGAGTTACCGCATCTCACTGGAGTGCCACAGCTTAACCATCTGAAAAACAGGAATGCTAACAGCATCTGCTGGGAGGCTTAAACACACTGCTACATGTAAAGGGGTTGGCACCTGCAGGCAAGTGCACTAAAAGCACTGGGGGTGCTCGCTTTTGACTGCACTGCCTTCCTCCTCAACACCCCCATCCCTGTCCCCAGTGGGAACAGCATTATGGCTGGCCTCCACTGACCTCTCCTGGGCTTCCCCTCCTGCCCCTCTCCCTCAGACTGGACCACTTAACTTATCTGGAAAAGATTCATTCATTTCTCATTCATTGTCCAGAAATTCCCCAAAAGCCTCTCTGGACAAGTACTGGATTGAGTATCGGGGACACGGATGATCCAGACCCCTGTCCTATTCTTGGAGAGTCCCAGTCTGTGCTCAGCTCCCTGAGACAGAAAAAGCCAGGGATGGTAGAGGCTTAGTGGAGGCTCTGACCAAGGTGGAGATCAAGGAACACTTCCAGGGGACTTTGGGTAACACTTAAATAACATCCATCCATTCATCCAATCACCCATCTAACCATATGCCATCTACTTCCCATCTGTTCTCCACCATTCATCCATTCATTTATTCATGCATCCATTCACCCACCCTTTCATCCATCCATCCATCTATCCACCCATCCATTCGTCCATCTGTCCATCTGTCCGCCCATCCACCTATCCATCCATCATCTGTCCATCCAATCATTCATCTATCCATCCATTCATCCATCCATCCGTCCATCCAACCGCTCATCTCTCCATCAATCCATGGACACATTAATTTTTCCAGGTATCAGTGTGTTCATCCACCCCTCCACCCATCCATGTTTATCCATGCATTATTCATCCAGTAGTTCTGCCACACATACCTCAAGTGATTTGGAAAACCTAGGCACGAACCCTCCAGCCCAGCAGTTCAACTTCAAGACCAGAAAGGATGACAGAGGTCATGTGGTTGGGCAGGTGACTTGAAATCTCAGAGGAGATGAGCCCCTTCAAGAATCTCCCTGCCCCTCCTGTCTGTGGACCATCTGGATGGCCATATCACAGGTGAGAGGCTGGAGAGTGGGACCTCATGGGGAGTGATCAGGGCTAAGCCTGGCTGTGTGCGCAGACCAGGGGCAGGTGGGAAGAGCAGGGTGGGCCTGGGTCCATTAACAAGGGGCTCTGAGGAGTCCCCCAGGGAACCTGTAGTTCTTCTGGGCGAGAGCCTGACTCCAACAGGAGCAGCTGTGAATATGGAGCTCCAGGCAGGGGAGCCTCAAGCCTGGGTACAGGAGGGGTTCCCAGAGCTCTCAGATCACACTGTGGGCCAGGGAGCGTTGAGCCTCTTTGCAGACAGTCGAAAGGAAAAACTGGAACACCAGTAATATTGAGGAGAAGAACGGGCCCCTTGGCTGGGAGGGCATCTGCTGTCTCCAGCACCCTGGCACAGAGCAAATCACAGTCTGGGGTTCTGGTGGAGAAGACAGGCGGCCCTGCTGTCACTTTGCATCTGGGTTTCATGGGGCCGTTACCCATGAGGTGTGCTTGGCTGTGGCCATGTAAGAGGAGAGGAGACAGAGGTGCAGAGGGGCTCAGGAGCACACCCGTTTCCCAGGATCCCCACCAGGTCGACCTGGCCCCTATGAGCGAGAGAGGCTGGTGGGGAGCTGGCTCCCCCTGGCTCCCCTCCTCCCAGCCAGCCCGGTGAGGGGTGACTTGGACCCTCCACAGATTCAGCTGTTTCCCCAGCATGATTCTCCACCCCATAAAATGGACCATGGGGCTGGGGGCATAGGGGACACCTGGCTGTGCAGGGACCCAAGTAGGTACTGGGGTCACCATTCCTGGGGTGGTGTGGGAGAGGCAAGTGGACAGAATGGGAGCCCTGGAGCGAAGGGCACTGTGACCTTGACTGAGGGTCCCCCGAGCTGCAGCAAGGGACTGCCTCTGCCCCCTCCCGCCACACGGAGAAACAGAGGCCCACAGTGAGGAAGGGTGGGAGGACTCACAGATGATCTAAACCAGCTGGGCTCAGTTTAGAAGATGCAGCCCCTAGTCTCTGCAGCCAGACTCTCTTGTTCTTTTCATCTCAGCGTTTACTGAGGCCTTCCCTGGGCCAGCTCTTGTATGAAACTGAGACAAGCAGGACCACACAGGGTGACTAGAGCTGTCCCAGAGGGAGCCCAGGGTGCCATGGGTACTGATGTGGGGCCTCTGCCTGGAGAAGGCAGGGAGGACTTGCCTGAGACGGAGGGTGGTGAAGGATCATAGACGTTTCTAGGCTGTCCAGGGACAGGCAGAAGGGATGGAGACATGCAAGAAGACAGCCACGTGGGAAGTGTGGGGTGCAGGGCAGAGGCTGGGAAGGAGTGCAGGGCGCATGGGTGCAGAGAGGAACAGGCTAGGAAGGGAGACTCCAGAGCAGGTTGGTGGCCAGACCAGAGGGGCTGTCTGTGCCAGCCTGGAGTTGGCTTGATCCTGCAGGCAGTGGAGCCACAGAGGGTGTTGGGCAGGAGGGCAGTGACGCCAGGGCCTATGCTCCAGCTGTGCCGCTCAGTCTCTAGCCTGCTCCCAAGAGTTTCCAATTCTGTAGGTCTGGGGTGGGGTCTGAGGATTTGCATATGGGGACCCTAAGGCAGGTGGGGAACAATGGGACTTCCCATTCATGGAGATGAGAACCCAGAGGGGCTCAGGACTGGGGATGAGGAGAGGAGGTTAAATCTGAGGACCCCTTGGGAGGCTGAGGCAGGCAGACCACAAGGTCAGGAGATCGAGACCATCCTGCCAACATGGTGAAACTCCGTCTCTACTAAAATACAAAAAATTAGCCGGGCATGATGGCGCGTGCCTGTAGTCCCAGGTACTCGGGAGGCTGAGGCAGGGGAACTGCTTGAACCTGGGAGGCGGAGATTGCAGTAAGACGAGATCACACCACTGCACTCCAGCCTGGTGACACAGTGAGACTCCATCTCAAAAAAGAAAAGAAAATCTGAGGCCTTCAGCGGGAATCAGATCCCTGTGGTGTCAAACTTCCTCCAAGCTTGAGGCTGGGGAAGGGTCTGGCTATAGAGGAAAAGAGGAAGAGCCTGGGATACAACTGGTCCCTGCCCTAACCCAGGAGGGTCCCCTTGCAGGCCTGCAGCTGATCTGAGCCCCAACTCTGCAAAGGATGGCTCCCTCCTCCAGGAAGCCAAAGGCACCACCACCCCCAGCTGCCACTGCCTAGCGGGACCAGGATTGAGACCAGGACTCTGCAGTCAGACCTGGACCTGAGTCCAGTTGCCTACTGCTCTCTGTGACCCTGGGCAAGTCCCACCACCCCTCTGAGCCCTGGTTTCCCATCCAAAGTAGTGATATCAGTACCCGCCTTATCAAGCTGTTATGAGGGCTGGGGGATGGGAGAGGCCTGGGTTAACTGTACACCTCTGGATACACCTCTGGACATGCCTGTGTTGCTATTATTGTTATTATTATTATTGGGAAAGGGTGCCTAATGCGGGGAGATGATGTCTTAACCCCAAGGAATTATACATGGTGGCATTTCTGGCACCATAACAGGTTTGTGCAAAAAGTCATTTGCAATGGGGGCCCTAGGACACTGGGGGGCTCATGGTCGTCTGTGATGTGGCTCCTGGCACAGGGCCTGAGGCTGGGCCACCAGGCCAAGATCTGAGCTCTGCTCCCTTCCACACAGACTAAATATTTGGGTTGCTCCTTCCTCAGCCTGTCGAGACCCAGGACCCTCTCTGGCAGGGAGAGGGGAACACCATGCCTCAGGGAGCAAGGCAGGGGGTGGTGGCGGGATTGATTACAGCAGGGCCTGCTCAGCCCAGACCCCACCACCTGCCAGCCCCTCGAAGGCCTGAGCACAGCCAGAGAATCTGCCTCTGACACACAGCGGGACCAGGGGCAGCCCTGCCCCCACATGGGGCCTCAGTTTCCCCATCTGTAGAGTGGGGTTGAGGCCAGGAGAGTTGGACAGGCTGATTCCAAAATCTTCTGGTTTTCTCTCCAGTGACCAAGGCCTCCTTGAGCCTCCAGCCCTTAGTGAGCAGGCGAAGGGGACCTGCAAAATGGGACAATCCCTCTAGAGCTGGGAGGTGGGAGGACCCAGGAACAACACAGGTGGACGACCTCGGGAGGTAGAAGGCCTTGGAGAGGTGGCATCAGGCTTACATGGAAGCATCCCCAAATGCCACTGCTTCTCCCTTCTGCCCACCATAATACAAACTGTGGCCATTTGTAAGCACCTGGTCCGTGCCTAGCATTGTGGCAGGGGCTGTCACAGGAGGCCAGGCCTCCAGCTCCCCAGGGAGTGGGGGGTCCCACAGACACAGCCTGATGGGACTAGCCACAAGTGTGGGCAGAGCTGTGCCAGAAGAGGAGCCCAGGCACCAAATCCTGGCATTGGGATCTTCATGCTGATCATTTACAAGACCTCGACTCTGCCTCAGGCTAACCCAAGCCCTTGACCTTACCTGCTTCTCTCAGCATCCCAGAGCAGGGAGGACTGGGCTGTCCCCATTTTAAAGATGAAGAAACCAAGACACTGCTCACCCAGGGATGAAGTGGTGGAGCTGGGCCTTGGTCTGGCTCTTGAGTCACCCACAGTACCTATTTCTTTAGTAGTAATGATGCCACGGCCTACTCACAGGGTATGTGAGCGTCTAGGCTGGCAGGAGCCCTGTGTGCCCTGTGCGTAGGGCCTCAGAAGCACTCAGTAAGGGCTAGTGTGTGCTTGTTAGCACAGCAGGGGCTCAGCTGCAGGCCAAGGGCCAGGTTTCCATACTCCCAGGCAGGTGAGTCTGGGGCTGCTGCTGTGAATGATTCTTAATCATTATGCCTTCTGGTAGTGCCAGTTTGCAAGCTCCTGCCAGGAGACAGCAGCCAGGCCCTTGAGGGGAGCCTGGTCCCCAGGCAGAGGTGTGGGGCTGCAGCCTGCTGGAACCCCTCCCTGGGCCCAGGGCCTGGAGAGTTCTGAGTGAGCCCCCAATGCACACACGCACCAAGCACACAGGCAGCCCCCAGCACACGGGACATGCTCTGGAAACACTGACGTGGCAGGAAGGCCCTCAGCACAGGGCCAGGCATTGCCACGGGCCTCTGAAGTCGAACCACCGGAAGCCAGCACCCATCAGGAGCAGGCTTCTTGTCCCAGTTCCCTTGTCTGTAGTAGGGCTTAGCCTGGGGGAGGATGGGGTCTGGGGGCCTACCGGTCACCAGTGAGCAGCATCCTTCACGAGGCACACATGCTCCACCTAGAGCCTGGGCCTGGACCCAGCCTCAGTCCTAGGAGGCCGCCCACCTCTCTGGTACCGGCCCTCGCCACCTTGGGCTTCTGCTGCATCTGTGGACCAGGCCTGGGTCGGGTTCTGGGAGGACAGCAGGAAAAGATGGGGTCCCCGAGGGCCCTGGTCCACCCGCATCTGCAGTCCTAGGACCATGTGAGGGATGAGTGGGGAGCTGTGAGGGGCTGGGGGCTCGATGGTGGGGCTGGGCCCTCTCAGAGGCCCACTGCCTCCTGGGAGAAGGGCTTCAGGGCTTCATGAAGGATCTGGGCGAAGCCTCTCTCTGCTTACTCTCCATTCCGGCTGTCAAAGGAGCTGTGTGGAGAGCGGGCTTCACCCCTGCCGAGCCCTCCCGTGCTACTCCCCTGGGATCCCACAGAGCTGTGCTTTTCCAGAAACCTGAAGGCCCCTGCGAGTGTGTCTCCCGAAGAGACCTTTCTCCTCGCCCTGACCTTGGCCACACTGTCCTCTGCCTCGGTGTCCCCCTCCAGTCCAGCTGGACACTGCTCCTCCTCCTTCCGTATCCAGCTGCAGCACCCACGGGGCCTTCCCTGGGAGGGCCACCCTGACTCCATCCCCTTTCCCCTGGCCCCAGGCCCCCAGCCCACTTTGCTCACCCCTCAATTATAGTCTCTTCCCCAGACTCTGGGGGCTTTGGGCCCTGAGGGCTGGAGTCATTTAGCCTTAGCTCTTACAGCCTAGCATTTGCAGAACCTGGCTCAATGGAGGTTTGTTGACTGACTGTGTGACTGAATTCTTCTTTAATCACAGTGACTACCAGTGGATAACTCTTACTATCTATCCGCTGAGTGCTTGACGTGCATTACCTAGTCTGAGCCTTATAACAGGACAAAGAGTTGGGTGCTGCCGCTGATCGTACTTCACAGATGAACAAACAGGAACTCAGAGGGCTGAAGTAACTCAGCCAGCAAGGGCAGAGCCAGGAGCCACAGTCAGGCCTGTGCTTCTAACACATGGTGCTCCCTACCCCTTCCGTGGCAGAATCCTCCCTCACCCCACGGCAGGTGTGTAGTCCAGGAGCTGGGGCTGACTTACCTGTGTCCCCAGCCCGCAGCACAGGGCAGGACATGAAGCCCAAGCTCAGGGGAGCTTTGGGAAAGGAAACAACCCACCTACCTCCAGCTGGGTCTGGTCAACCAGGCAGGGTGCTGGAGGCTGTACACACGTGACTTCTCTCAAGTGTGCGGACAGCTGTGTTCACCCCATTTTACAGCTAAGGAAAGAGAGTCATGGGTGCTGTGATGTGTTCAGGGTCACTCAGCTTGGCGGGGGGCAGTGCAGGGTTAAAATCCTGCCTGTGCGGCTCTGACAGGCCATGCCCCTGCCTGCTACCCGGGACGGCCTCCCACAAGAGTTCCTTCATTTCACGTGTGTTCTGGAGAGAGAGAGGCGGGGTGGGCGGGTGTGGGGGGTGTTGGTGTGGGAGGTATGCTGTGTATATGTGAGAGGTGGTGGGGTCTGTTTTCCTTTGCTCCTACATGGATTTTACACCAAGTCTGGGCTTTGGCCTGCACAGCAAGTGTTGACCATCATTCCCAAGAATGTGGTTCAGCCCCTGGGGCTGACAGTCTCTGTTTGCTGGGAGAGAAGCCCCCGGGGGCCTGCAGGTCCACCCTGAAGACAGGAGGAGGGAAGGACAGCACCTGCCAGGAGGAAACAGCCTCCAAGCCAACCCAACTGTCACCTGGAGTGCAGAGCCCCATCACAGGCCCAAAGGAAGACCATCCAGTATGAACGGCCAGGCCCCAGGAGCTGGCCTTGGGTCAGAGGCTACCCTCTTACCCATCCTCTCACCCAGGGTGTCCGGGGGAAGGCCAGGGCTGAAGAGAACGAGGGTCTGCCTGCAGCAGCCTCCTGCCTGCTGCTCCCACTCCGCCTTGGGCCAGATGGGACTGGAAGAGAGGGCAGCCCCGGGTGAGGGGATGTGGGGAGGCGAGGACTGTGTAGGTGCAAGACAAATCAATCTCGCACTTCAGGTGCAGAGAGCCAAGGCAGACAGCTCTGGAGTCTTCAAGTCTTAGGCACAAGACTTGTAGTGTCTTGAGTCGGGTGTCCTGAAATCCCAGGGCCATGGAATGGTTCACAATGGAGGACCAGAATCTAGGAAAAATGGACCCTGGGAATCTTGAATGTGAAGGCACCTCCGAGGTCATGACATCGAACAGGCTGTTGTCCCTGCAGCCCTCAGGCAACCTCTTACTCCACCGCCTTCTTGAGGACCACATGCTCTTATGGATGAGCAGACAGTGGAGACGGAAATACTTTGATTTTAACTGCATCTGTGCCCCTGCCCAGGAGCACTGGAGGCTGGGCCTCTGGCAAGCCTTTGCCTTCACCTGCCAGCCTGAATGGGGGTGTCTGGGATGCTCGTCCTGATCAGCCACATCCCCCTCCTGCTCCTCCCCCATCAGCCACCCCTGGCTCCCTGCCCCAGCCCTTCAGCCCCTCTGCTGGCGCCCAGCAGGTGAGACAATGCGGACCAAGGGGCCAGTAAGGAGACTGTCTTCAGCAGCTACGAGCTGGGGAGCAGAGCGGATATTGATTTGGTATATGGGAGCGAAGGGACCTGTTAAACGTGCAGCTGTTAAATTGCTCTGCCCAGAGCCAGCCAGCTCTGCGGGCGGGCGGGTGGCCTGGCAGGCAGGCAGTGGTCAGACCAGCCAGCTGCTAGCGCCCTGTTGGGGGTGGTCTTGGACATCTGGCAGAACCTGAGGCAGCCTGGCTTGGACCCTTGCTGCCCTGGTGCCCACAGGCCCCTGTGCTCCAGCCGTATCCACCTCCTGGCATCCTCTGCACATACCCTGCAGCCGTGGCTGTTCTCGCATAGACCCCTCCCCGTCACCTCCTTCTCCATCTCTTAAAAACCTACCCCACTTTCCAGACCCAATGCAAATGGCACTCTTCCATGAAGTCTTCCCGATTTCCCACTCCCTATTCCCAATACCCAGAAAGGAGCAGGCTTTCCTCTCCAAATCCCCAAAGCCCCAGGGCTCTGCCTGTCTTCGGCCTCCGGTCCCCTCTGCTATAATAACTAAGAGTTGTGGGTCCACTGAAGAGGACACCTGAGCTTCATGTGCCCCTCCCCCAACACACGCACAGGTGGGGCCTTGGTGGCCAGGCACACAGGTGATGCTGAGCAGCTCACGTGGGGAGGACAGGGCAGGAACGTGCTGGCTGAGCCACGGCCTGATCCTGATGGGGCCCCTTCCCGGCACCTGTGCCTGGACTGCACTTCCCAGGCCCTGCAACAGATGCCAGGAGCTGCTCAGTCTTGAATTGTTCCCCTCTTGCAAGGCCTTCCAATGGTCCCCAGTCAAAACTCCCACTCAGTCAGAGGCCACCTTCATCCCTGGGATGCCCGTTGTGGAGGCTGGGACCAAGCCCAACTGTTGCAGCCACGCAGCCCAAATCTGAGGCTCTCTGAGCCTGAGTTTCCTCATCAATAAAACAGAGATACTGGGTCATATCCCTTACAATGGTTGTGAGAATTGGAAAAGACAACTGCTGAAGAGGCCCAGAGAGGGTTAGTGGTTGCCTGGAATCACACAGCAAGAAGGTAGAAAAGATGCAGCACTCTTACCTCCTAGCCCCAAACTCCCCCTACCCCATCCAGCCTCCCGGGTCTGGGTGCTGGCCTGAACAGCCTGCATCGTGCTGGGGCCTGGTCTGTGTAACCTGGTGGCTGGTCTCTGCAACCTCAGGAACCACAGACTAGCAGCTTGCTCAGAGCTGGACTTGGGCCCCTGGTTGTTCCTCTGGCCCGGCCAGGCCTCCTCACGGGGCCTTATCTGTCCACTGCCTCCTTTCCCACCAAACTAATCTCTCCCTCTTTTCAGGAGTTCCTGTTTCCGCTCTGCCGCCTTCTTGTCTCCCTCCTCAGGCCTGTCTCTCCCGTGTCTCCGGCCAGCCTCCCACACTTGGTTCCGAGCCGCCTCGGAGTGGCTGGTGCTGTCATCACTGGGGAGTCTCCATCTTTCGGGGGCTCTCCAAGCCTCACAGAGCCCTGTCTGGGACGGCTGCCCCTTACACAGGAGGGGCATGGAGCAGGGCCTGGGAAGGGAAACCTGCTGGGGACAAGAATCCTGACACCCTCAGATCAGTACGCAGCCGTCCAATTCTTCGGGTTGGGCATTGGCCTAGGGGCTTCTACAGGGCTTGCAAGGCAGTGGTTTAGGGGTTTCTATTCTACAATTCCTGGGTACCAAGATTTGACAGTTCTAAAGCTCTGAATACAATGAGATCCTGAGTTACCAGAGCTCCGAGGTCCTGGGAGCCTCCAGGCCCCTGTGATGCACCTGGCGGAGGCCCGAGCCTCCATCTCCCCAGAGTGGGCTGGTTGCATTCTTAGAGCCCTGACCTGGGGGCAAGGGGCAGCACCGGGACCAGCTCCCACTGCCCCTTGGTTGTCCAGCTCCTGGCCAGCCAGGAAGATTCAGGGCTTTGTCACAGAGGTGGGGACTGGCCAGTGGCCCATTGAGTCAGGAACCCCCGGAGTCTCCTGTCCTGAGCTTGAGAGCTCCCCTCCCAGCCCTCCAGGAAACAGTCCTCAGCTCTCCACGTAGCTCCCCTGCACCTGCTGGGAGTGCAGACGCATGAGCAGGGACGCACCTGCGCTCAGAGCCCTGCTGTGCTGGGAGCTTTCCTGGGGGCTGGAGCGAGCGCCTTTCCTAACAGAGCCTCAGTTTCCTCCTGCGTCAATGATAACAATACTCACTTCGGAGGGCTGCTATGGTGACTTGGGCCAGTGATTTAGAAAGTCACACAGCAGGCACACAATAAATGGTAGCACTTAGATCATGTGGCCACCCTCTCTGAGAGCCATTCTGGGTCCCTGGTCTGGTTTCCCTATTTATTTGTCCTGACGGAGGTCCAAAGAATACTCCCAAACCCAACATTTCAGAGTTATGTTTTATACCCAGCCCTGTTGTGCTGCCCCCAGATCCCAGGGCCCATGGGTGCATAGGGCTGGTCCCAGTTCATGAAAAGTCCGCAGACACGTCGGGGAGAAGGATGATATGACACAACACAGGCCTCTACAACACCTTGGCTCGGAGAAGAACTGGAGGGAGCACAGAGGCTGTGGGAACCGAGCGGAGGCCCCTGGTCCAGGCTGAGGGTAGTTGGGGAGGGCTTCCTGGAGGAGGCAGCCATTTACCTGGCTTTTGCAGAAGAGGCCATTAGCTGGCAGCTTGAGAAGGAGGGTGACGGCTGCTTTAAATGTTCAAAGGGTTGTGGGGAGCCTGAAGAGGGGGAGATCCTTTACACCCAGAGCACTGGGGAAGGTTTTGTGGAGAGGGCTATGAAGGTTGTGTGGGATTCCAGCAGGGAAAACAGCACTCATGGCCAGGGAAGATCAACAGATGCCCAGAGGTCAGGCGGGCTGAACAGCTGGGAGTTGCAGGAAATGCTGTTAGAAGAATCGCTTGTGCCTATGGGGACGGGCCTTGTGTTTTAGGTAAGGAACCAGGGATTGGTTTTGTGGGCTGAGGGGTTGCTGAGAGCTGTGAAGCAGGGAAGCCCTGGGCCTGGAGAGTGCACATTCCAGGGCTCCTTCCATGGAGGCTGGGGGTTTTCAACAGAGAGGCTGGCAGGGGCCCCACCCGGGGAGGCTCCAGCTCCCCCAGCCCGTTATCAGCTCTGTGACCACAGGAAGGCCCTTCCCATCTCTGAATTTCCTCATCTGCAAAACACACCAGAAGACTTATCTTGAGGTTCCTTGCAGCTGGTGACTGTGGCTCTGGCCACCCCCCAACCTCCGCCCCCCGCCCCGCCCTGCCACAAGCTTTCAGGCAGGGCCTGGAGAATGGCCACAAAAGCCCTCCTTCTTCCCACTCAGGACTGGTCCAGCCCCAGAGGGGTCATCCATGCCATCCCACCCCTGTGGATGTGTCTTCACTTCTCCAAAGCTTGCGCAAGGCCCCACTCTGCCGCAGCCCCTCCAGGTGGAGTCTCAGTCCTCAGCTGGCTTCAGGGAGGGAAGGTGCTGGCGCTGAGTCTGGGTCTCTCCCGTGCATGCAGAGATCCAGATGACATCCTCTTACGCCCTTGGCCTTGTGTGGTCACCCCTCAAGCCACAGCAAGATCCGGGTAATGAATCACTGCTTCTGTTTCGGCGCCATCTGCCCTGGCCAGGCACTGGGGATACCCCACTTGCTCATCTGTTGGTTACTGGTGCTGCCCACATGCGGGAGGTGATGCTGAAGCTTGGGGAACAGTGATGTGCCTGCGGTGATCCTGTGCACCCTGCCTTCACTTGGCAATAGCCAGGACAGCCAACCTCCCTCCTGTTTCCCTGGTCATTCTGTCTGTCTCCCGTGTCTCCTCTAAGCTTCATCTCCCCAGTCTCCAAGGCAGGAGTGCCCCAGGCCCAGGCTTTGGTCTTCTTTACTCACCCACTGTCTTAGTGATGATGCCCAAATGTGGATCTCCAGCCATGGCCACTCCCCAGAACTCCAGACCCAAATATCTGCCCATCCACTCAGTATTTCCACTAGGAGCATAAACAGCATCACAATCCCCACAGGCCCAAATCTGAACCCCAGGTCTCTCTTCATGTCAGCATTCAGCCCCTCCAGCCTTCCAAGTGCTCCAGCCGAACCCCCAGCAGTCATTCTTGGGCCTCCTTCCCCTCACGCCCCACATGCAAAAAGAGAACAAATCGTGTTGGCTCCACCTTCAAAACAGAACCAGAATCCAACCACTTCTCATCACGTCTGCTGCTGCCAGCCTCCAGGCACGAAGGCTTTCCCAACCTCCAGCCTTCCTCCCCACCTCTCCGATTTTACAAATGGGGAAACTGAGGCTGACAGAGAGCCCTGCCTAGGGTCACGCAGAAAACCCACCAGGGCTAGCTAGAGCCTGGATCTGCACCACCTCCCCAAAGTCTGCATCCCAGCTCCCCAGGGAGGGTTCTCCCTTGAAGTCAGCTTAGCAGGCAGGCCCGACAACACGGCCAGGCTCTGAGCTGCGCCTGCATGTGTGTCCCTGAGGAACAAAGATGCTGCCAGCTGGGTTTATGTTTCAAGACGTCTGTCCTCGCCCTTGACCAAGAGATCTTACAGGGAGATCGGGGCCAGGGCCTGGTGTGGGGGAAGCGCGGGGGGAGAAAGGACATCAATCGGAAGCCGCCTTGCCTGGAAACCGGAGAGTTTCCCCACCAGCCCCAAGGTCTGCCCAGTTCACTTGAGGAGGCCGGGAACTGCAGGGGCAGGCTGGGGCTCACTCAGCATTTATTTCATACAGCTGCTTAGAAAGCTTGTTTTAAAATAGAGATCATTTTTTATATATATATATATTTATATATATAAAATATATAAAGAGGAATCGAGAAGAGCCACCCCAAAGAAAAAGCTATGTTTTATAAATATTTCTGCAGCTTCCACATCCCAAAGGAAGAAAAATCAAAAAACCAAAGAAAACATTTACAACCCAAGCTAGTGGTTCCATGTGGTGGGCCCAACAGGATCAGACCCCAGGGTGGGCCAGGGGGTCCCGCAGAACATTCTGAAGAAGGCGGGCAGACCCCTTCCCGGAGGCTGGTCTCTGTGGCCCTGAAAGGTCAAGTCCGTATCAGTCTCACCAAATCCCATGCCCTGCTCCTTAGACCAGCCTGTGGGCACTCCAGGGCCTCAGGCTGCCAAGTTATTTTTAAACTTGTCGGTTTCCTTTGATGTCCCGGCCCTCCTTCCAGGGTGGCCAGGCCTTCTGTTCCTGGTGGCTTCCAAGTGAAGGCAAAGCACAAGCCGCCTCCCACGCCTGGCATCTGGAATTCACATGCAGAGATCCATGGGGTGTCTTCAGGCCCCTGGCCCCAGCTGCTGTGGGTCCTTGAGCAGAGTCCTCACTCCTGCGTGGGGCGGAGGGCGGGGCCTCACTTGCATACATAGCGCTCCACGGTGCGCTCACACCTGCGGCAGGTGACGTAGCAGCACCAGTGGTACTTACAGTGGCACCGCTCGACCACGCGGTCCGTGTAGGGGTTGTAGCCACGCCCGCAGCACATAAGGTCGCAGCTGTCACTGCCGTTGGATGTCTTGTTGCACTGCCTGTTGTGGGGGCGGGAAGGAGGTCAGTGCATGCCTTGGTAACCACCTCCCCGCACCCCATGACCCCCAGTCGGGCAGCCGGCAGCCTCTCCCATGGCCACCGACTCAGCCCTTCTTGGAAGTTGTCTTGAACTTTTGGGAATTTAAAATAATCCTCTTACCTAAAGGTACTTCTAACTTTTCCCTATATTTCTAACAAGCGGTTACCAAAATGATGGGGTTGTTTTGTTTTCTTTTTCTTTTTTTTTTGAGACGGGGTCTCACTCTGTTGTCCAGGCTGGAGTGCAGTGGTTGTGATTATGGCTCGCTGCAGCCTTGACCCCGCCGCCCCCCGGTTTCAAGTGCTCCTCCCACTTGGCCTCCTGAATAGCTGGGACTACAAGCATGCGCCACCATGCCTGCCTAATTTTTTAATTTTTATTTTTGTAGCAATGGAGTCCCATTATGTTGCTCAGTCTGGTCTTGAACTCCCAGGGGCTCAAGCAATCTCCCACCTCAGCCTTCCAAAGTACTGGGATTACAGGCATGAGCCACTGTGCCCAGCTTTGTTTTGTTTTCTGGGAGGTATCTTTTTTCTGTTTCTTCTACTTCTAAATACTGGAAGGACCCTCTAACCAATATAATAATCCTATCTTTATGTGTAATCTTTTATTTTGAGACAGTCTTGCTCTGTCGCCCAGGCTGGAGTGCAGTGGTGCAATTTCGGCTCACTGCAACCTCTGCCTCCTGGGTTCAAGCAATTCTCCTGCCTCAGGCTCCTGAGTGGCTGGGATTACAGGCATGTACCACCATGCCTGGCCATACTTAATCTTTTATTAAATATTATGACAGATGTAAAGATCCCTTGATTTTTAGAATCCTAGGATAAATTCTGAAATACTCGAACCCCCAGTGGGCATCAGGCCTGCTGCTCGTGGAGGAAGAGGGGTCTGTCAGCCACGTGCCTCCTGTGGGCCAGACCCTCCCCCCAGTGTTTTATCTCAGGGGAGGCCCACAGGGCCCTTGGGTTAGTGGATTTATCATGTCCATTATGCAGATGAAAACAGGCTCGGCAAAGGGCAGAGGCTTAAACTCAGAGACTAAAACTAAGGCCCTGGCTTTCTTTGCCTACCCTGAAGGGCAGGGTGTGGAAGCCAGCAGGGGCTGCATTTCTTCCCAAATGTGGTATGAGAAGACATTAAAGGTCCCTATAAAATGCAAGCATCCTTCCGTCGCTCTCAGTTCTTCTGTCTAGTGACAAATCATCTGTTCAGACTAGTGGTTCCTCTCACTGGGCTGAGGCTAGACAGGGAGTATTTTCATGAGATGCAGTTGGGGACAGAACAGCAGGCGTCTGGGGCACTGACAGGGACAAAGGGTCCCCACAGGTGGATAGAGGAATCCCAGAGTGTCCAAGATGGGTAAGTCCTAGAGATGACTGAAGACAATCCTCATATTTACTGATGAGGAAACAGACACAGAAGGGGAAGGGGTCTTGGCCGGGGGTGAGTACAAAGTCTTTGAGAGTTCAGGAGGGCTTCCTGGAAGAGGAAAGGCCATCTAGGCCATTCATGAAGGATGAGCAGGACTCCACAGTGCAGAGGAGGGAAGGAGTGCTGGGGTAGAGGAAACAGCCTGGATAAAGGCAGAAGACCAGCCCTACCCTCAGAACAGGGAGAGCAGACGGAAAGGGAGGGCTGGCGGCCCAGAGGAGGCTGAGTAGTGCTGGGGGAGAGGCCAGGTCTGAGCTGGAAGGGGCGATGGGCAGAAGGAAGGGAGTGCCTGGGGAGAGACAGCCAGTGACCAGCAAGTGGGGGCTGTCAGCAGTTCCTGGAAGAACACATGCCCCAGAGCCGGACAGACCTGGGTTCAAACCTCAGCTCTGCCAATTACTGGCTATGTGACTTAAGGTAGGTCACTGAACCCTTTTGGGCTTTGTTTAGCCACTTGGCTTTAATGAGTCCCCCCTCAGCCTTATCCTGAAGGTTCTGGCTGAGCACTCTATACTGAGTGGCAGGAAGGAGACAGAGTTCTTTTTCTAATTTCTGGATCCCTGACATGCACTATCTGACCTGGCCTCCGATGTCAGAGCCAGACAAGGCCCGGGTGCCTGGGACCAGGATTGGGGTCAGTGGGGCCATGGGCCCAGGGGAGGGCCATTGGAATACCTGGCTCCCAGGGCACAGGGTGGCTCAGACTGTTGGTGGGGGGCGAGTTTCAGGGGTGCAGGCCTCTGGAAGAAATACTACAAGAGGGCTGGGGTTTGGAATATTGACTGCAGATTAGGCCTCGGTTTCCCCAGGTTAGATTTGAGGATACTGCAAGGTGTCTTCCCCAGCTAGGGAGCCAGCCTCTAGAGATACCACCTGTGCACACGCTTTGCACAGTTCACAAAGCTCACTTACATTCAACCTCCAATCCAATCAATCTCACATTTCTCCTCCTCTAGGAAGCCTTCCTTGATGCCCGGGCTGGGTCAGGGACCCTCTGGGCTCCCCTCACACCAGGCTTTCTTGTCACGACCTGAGCCCTTGGGGATCCCCCGCCAGCACCTGCCAGAGCCAGGCAGAGCCACAGCTGACCTGCAGTCTCATGTAACTGGCGCAAAAAATGTTTGTGGTGGTAAACTCCTGAGAAATTGGGGGTGTTTGTTAGTGCAGCAAAAGCCAACTAACACAGATACCTGCAAGGGCCCCCCCAGGGAAGGACTGGCAGCCACAAGCCGGAAAACTGTGGGGGCTGCAAAGGAAGACAGGAGGGTGGGTGGTGCTGTGGGGCTTCCTCATCAGGAGTGAGGGGGTGCTGGGAGAGTGGGGTCTGGCAGCCTGAGGGCACAGGGGGAGGGGAGATGCTAGGTAAGTGTGCTTGGAGATCACTGCCAACCCTGTGAGCCGTGGGGTGCCCTCTCCACCGCACAGGACACAGGCCTGAGCCTCAGCTCAGTGGGATGTGCTTGAGCCCCCCACTGGGAATCTGTGCCCTGGCTGACACACACAGAGCATACAGATCCAGGAAGGCCCTTTCTTCACTTTTGGGTCCTCCGTGGGCTTCCTGTAGCCCTCCGTGTTCTAGAATCCTCCTCTAACTCCCCCGTCCTCATGTACCTCAGCCCAGCCTCTGGCTCCTTCCTGTCTCCCTGGCCTGACCTGGTTCCATCTTCCCTCTGCCGACCCCGGCAATCTGGCCTCCAGATGGGAGCCTGGGCCTCCTCACAGAGCCTGCTGCCCTGGCCTGTGGGGATGCAGCCCCCCAGCCCACCCCTCCCTCTCCTGGAGACAGGAACGTGGGCTGTGGAGGAAGTCGACGCTGGCTGTGCACCAACAATGTGCCAGACACGTTCCCAGACACCCACTCTCTGGTGCAATATTCTTTTAACCCCGAGAACACGAGTTTTGTGGAATGCTATTAGGGGCTCCTTAATAAAAGAGTTCCATGGCCAAACACCTCTGGGAAGTACTGGCTTAAACAGATCCTTCACTGCAGATTCCTCGGAGCCTTTTGTATGTTCTAGTGCCTTGTGAAGCGCCAAAGAGAATTTCCCAAATGCATGTGATGCCAGAGCTCTTTCTCTCATTGGAGATCGGGACAAGTTTTCGCCAGCCCCGTCTTCTGGAAAGGCTGCTTGTGCGGTCCTCACCAGCCCCACACAGTACACAGTGGGTCTGCAGTCACCCCTGGCTCCCTCACTCTCCTTTCCTGAGCTGGCTGCAGCAGCTGTGACTGGGCCTGTGGTAGGGTTCCAGGACTGGGGTCCCCAGGAGGAGATGGGAGGAGCGGGGGGCCAGGGGCAGGGCTCACAGGGGTGGGGACACAGGAGCAGTATCACTGCCAGGAATGCAGGCAGACCTCACTCTCCCTCACTCAGTGGAGGCTGTCTCCACCTCCCCTGGCGCCTCAGTCCCTTTTCTGTGCACCAAGCAGGCTGTATGGCCTTTACCCCTCATCTGTTCATCTGACAAACATTTTCTGAGCACCTATCTTATGTTGGGCAGCCTCGTTCCTGTCCTGTCTCCCAGTAGCGGCATTGTCTCTTCCCATCTGTCTCCCCAGCTGGGGAAGGTGGAGCAGGGGCCTCCCATCAGCCTCCATTCCCTGGGCCCCTGCCAGGCGAAGTGCAGAATGCTCCTGGCAGCTCTGCAGGGGACCCTAGGACCCTGGCATCTCTAATCAGCATTCCTGGGGCCAACTACCTGAACTGAGCAGGGACTCCATTCTCCAAATGCCAACTAAATCCCTGCTGTGTGCGTGGCCCTGAGCTGGGGAACAGTGCGTGCAACCTGGGTGACCCTTTCCTGCCAGGGTGGCGGCTGGCCTCACCTGTCTTGTGTCCCGTGGGAGCCCACCTTCTCATTCTTCATGCAGAAGTCAGGTGAGCTCTGCAGATAGACGAGTTCCGAGTCCTTCACGGGCCGGATATCCAGGTCCTTGGGCACCAGGTGTTTGCGGGTGCCCATGGGACGGTGCACTACCTTGATGGCCGACAAGTATCGGGTCTTGAGATCGGCAGCCACATCCTGCAGATCCTGCAGCCCCTTCCAGCAGGTGCGGATGGAGCAGGAGCCAGACACCCCATGGCACTTACACTTCATTTCCAGAGAGGCGCGCAGAGCCTGCGGACAGGGGGAGGCATTGGCTGGGCGTCCAGAGTCCCCTCCCTGGCCTGTCCTGGGACCCCATGCCACCCACCCATGGCTGGGCGCTCTTGGGGAGACACTGCCTGCTGGAGCCTCAAGTGATAGAGCTTTTTGCTGTGAAGCTTGGAGGTGGTGTGGGTCTTCCTGCAACCTGGGGGGCAGCTGAGGGGCAGGAATAAAGGCATTTGCAGGGATAGGGATGCAGTTATTGAGCACCTACTATATACCAAGCACTCTAACACATAATAGGGGTTGATCATCACAACAGCCCTTCAGGGGAGGTATCCTTACTCCCCCCATTTTAAAAAGAAGAAACAGCTCAGAGAGGCTGCTCAGGGTTGCAGATGAGAAATCATGGAGCTGGGATTTGAACCCAGATCTGAGGGTGATTCCAAAAGTGGTGGCTTTTAATTGTTCCCTGCTGTTTCTCTCACTAACTGCTTGCTGGAAAAAAGGAAGAAAAGAAGAGAAGGAAGGAAGGGAGGAGGGTAGGAAGGGGAGAAGAGGCAGGGGTGAGTGCGGGAGGCACCTCCCCGCTGCCTGGCTGGCTGTCCCCCACTGCCAGCACTCCTGCCAGGCCACCCTCAGCAAGCCACGTCACCACTCAGGGCCTCTGTCTTCTTTCGTGCAAAGGGAGCATATAATTCCTGCCTTGCAGAGAGCTGTAAGGATGAAATGAGACGACACACACAAAAGGGTTTGTGAACCATAAAAGTTAAAGCAATATTGGTTTTGAAAAATCCATTTAAGTAATAACTATGGTGGAGCCCCTTGGGCTCAGAGGCTTGGGGAGATTTTTGCCTTGGCTTCCAAAAGGACTTGGGCCCACCAGATTTCCTGGGCCTCAGTTTCCCCATTTATACCTGAGGGGCAGAAGTTAGATGCCTTCTAAGGGCCTTCCAGTTCTGCCTTTTAAACTCTTCTTTCAAAACAAGACTCGGATCCCCCTGCCCTGGCCTGCCCTCCTGCCTGTCCTGTACAGAGACCGGCAAGAGTCATGGGAAACTGGGCCCATCCCCTGCATCAGAGAGATGGGGAAACTGAGGCACAGAGTGGTCAGGCCTTGCCCCAAGACAAATGAGTTAGTGGGGGAACTGACCAAGGTCCCAGGGCTCCTTCCCCTTGCCAGTGCCAGGAAGTGAGGACCCAGGGAGTGTGTATGGGCATCAAATCTGGAATTTGTGAGAAAAGTCTGTGGAGGTCACAGGAATGAAGTCAACAGGACTGCAGGGCCCTGCAGCACTGGCGAGCCATCGAGGGAAGGTGAACTAGGTTCTGCTACTCAGCATAAGCTAGGGTAAGGGGCCTGGAGCTTCCCGAGGTACTAAACCCGTGTTGGCGATCTCATTTAATCCTCACGCAGCCCTGCAGCTTGTGGGGACACTGGCCCCTTTTGCAGATGGCCTCAGGGACAGGCCTGATTTGCCCCGAGGCTGAGGACCCTCTTTGGACTGCATGGCAGGGAGGGGAGGGCTGTGCCCCTGGCAGCGTGGTGCCCAGCTGGCCTGGCCATGGTGATGGGCGTGCAGGCTGCTGGGAAGGGCTCCCACTGGATTTCATGAGCAGGGGTAGGGGACAGGTCGGCAGGACCAGGAGGCAGGAGTCCTGAGTCCCTGGCCAGGCTCTGCTATAGACCCACAGTATGATTTGGCCTCAGTTTCCCTAACTGTCCAAGGATGGCCTGGACATCCAAGAATCCTCACACAAGGGAGACCCTTGAGAGCAGGTGAGACCACAGAAGCCCTGGACATGGGAGTCGCACAGGCCTGGGCTCTATCGTGCGGTGGGGCTGACCTGCTGAAGTGCTTTCGGTCTCACTCAGCGCCTCTGTAAAATGGGGCTAAAGGGTGCAGAGAGGAGCCGATGAGATGCCGACTGCACATGCAGCTCTGGCTGAGTGGCCGTCCTGCGTTCACAGGCCTTTCCCCATCTGTAGAAAGGGGACAACAGGGCCTGCCCGAGTTGTTCTGCGACCACAGAGCAGAAACATATGGAGCCCCAAGCACTGTATCTGCAACATGGATTGGTAGAAAGTTCATTCACTTACGGGTCCACCCACCCCAGCCTCTTGGGCAGGGAGGTGATGAATGAATGAAAACCTGATAATAATGAATGCTGGAGGGAAACTGTTCTAGAGGCTGTGGTGGGTATGGGTGGGAGTCCCTGTTCAATCCAAGCAGATGACCCCTTAGGACATGCTTCTGTTGACCACAGCCCTCTCCACGCTCTGGAGGGAGGGACAGCAGCAGGTCACCCCACCATTTTATAGATGGGAACAGCTGAGGCTAGAGAAGCAGTGACTTGCCCAATGTCCCTAAGAGAGTTTAGTGCCAGAGCCAAGGCCAGGACTCGGAGCTCCTGACTCCTAGTTCAGTGCTCCTTCCGCTTGGACAACCCAAACCCCAGTGGATGCCCTGGAGGAGGAAAGCGAGGCAAGCCCCAAGCAGCTGGCGAGGGAAGGGCTGAGGACCAGGACAGTGCGAGGCACGTCAGGTATGGGCCAGTCAGGGCCCGTCTCCCCGCACCCCCGCCATCGGGGCACACTGGGTGGCCCTTTTCCGGTCAATGGCACAAGCACAACTATCTGGGAGTGGGTGGGATGGGTGGTTACCTGTCTCCCCACTTCACTGTTGTGTAGACGCATCAGTTTATTGGCTTGGGATCCTGTTTTTTTCACCTTCATAGGAGCATCGGAAAACTTGGCCCCCATGAGGAGCCCGTAGCTGAGGTTGTCCGCACATCCTCCCCAGCGGTTCCCGGGCCCGGGTGGCTCACCTGGGACAGGGCCGCAGGAGCAGCCGGGCAGGTCGCCGGAGGTGCAGGCCCGGGCGATGGTGTGGCTGATGGTGGCGGCCGACAGCGCATATACGAAGGCCGACTCCCGGGTCCCTGGGGGTGGGAGGGGAAGGTGAGCCGGCATCCATCAAGGGCTAGGACCCCGCCCAGGTCGGAGGTCCTTCTCCTTTGCCCACACCCTGCTGTAACCCGGATGGCGCTGGCAGGGGTCAACACTGGGACCATTGGGCTGTCACCCCTGCTTCCCCAATTACCTCTGAATATACCAGCTGACAGCCACACTTAGGACCCCACACCCACAGGCACACCCTCGCCCAGTCCTCCTACTCACGCATAGTTCTGGGCTTCCACCCCCTCGCCCTGCCCTGGCATTAGGGGATGCTTTACAGAAGTGAAGCCCAGGTTCTGAGCTCCTGATGGGCCAGGCGAATGCACAAAGGGCCTGCTGTGAGTGGACCTGTGTTCCCCCAAAGGATGTGTTCAAGTCCTAACCCCTGTACCTGTGAGCATAACCTTATGACGAAGTGGGGTCTTTGGAGCTGTAATGGGCTGAGATGAGGTCATACTGAATCAGGGTGGGCCCTAGGCCAGTGACTGGTGTCCTTATAAGAAAAGGGAATTTCGGATACACAGACACACAGAGAGGGAGCTTGCTCTGTGACGACAGAGGCACAGACTGCAGTGACGCAGCTGCAAGCTAAAGAACGCCAAGGATGACAGGCTGCCACCAGGAGCCAGGGACAGGCCAGGAAGGATCCTTCCTAGCACCTTCAGGGGAGCACAGCCCTGCGGACACCTCTGTGTCAGACTTCCAGCCTCCAGAACTGCGAAACAATACACATCTGTTGTTTGCAGGCAGCCAGTTGTGGCCCATTGGACAGCAGCCCTAGGAAACGAATCTGGCACTCAGGAGCCTCAGCTGCGGGGTCCTGGACATAGGTCTGAGCCCTGGCTCCGTTTCTTAACTAACAAGTCACTGCCCCTTCTCCCACAGACCTATATACGGGTGATAACACCTACTTCACAGGCTGGCTATAGAGTTCAAATAATTCAGGAAGAAAGGAAGGTTTGTCAAACATTAGCTGCTACTGTTAAGGACCCACAAGAAAAGCTATTACAGTGCAGGGGAGAGATGACACCTACTGGGGTGCTTCTGCCTATCGGAAGCCTCCCTATTATATATAGGTCCCCACAGACCCCCCACAGAAGCCACCTCCTCCAGGAAGTCTTCGAGATGTTCTGTCCCTACACTGCTCTGTGCATGGTGCAACAGTTTCCGCAGGCTGCTTCAGTGTTACCTGTGGCACACCTGTCTGCCCTGAGGGTTTTCTCTATAGCATTCTTGTTTCTTTTTTTGTTTGTTTGAGAAAAAGTCTCGCTCTGTCGTCCAGGCTGGAGTGCAGTCGTGCGATCTCAACTCACTACAACCTCTGCCTCCCAGGTTCAAGCGATTCTCCTGCCTCAGCCTTCTGAGTAGCTAGGACTACAGATGTGCACCACCATGCCCAGCTAATTTTTTGTATTTGTAGTAGAGACGGGACTTCTCCATGTCAGCCAGGATGGTCTCGAACTCCTGACCTTGTGATCCACCCACCTCGGCCTCCCAAAGTGCTGGGATTACAGGTGTGAGCCACCGCGCCCGGCAGCATTCTTGTTTCTAGACTCCTCTCCCAGGAGCCTCCCTGACATGTGGCCTCAAGTACGGAAGGCCACAGCCTTGCGTCATTCCTTCATTCATGCATGGGGGTACACAGGTATGTGTGCTGTCCTTCAGGCTCCCCTGTGCTGATAGTTCCACACATGTGTTTACTCAATGGTGAATGCTTGCCCACCCATACCTATGATTAATTCATCCACCCATACGCCCATCCATCCATGCCTGTATCCACCCGTCATCCGTCCATCAATCCATCATCCATCCACCCATGAACCCATCCCTCCATCTAAACACACACAGATCAATGCCTGAATTCCTTCACTCGCACCCACACATGCATTCAGCAGCCTCACTGGCTCCTACCTCTCTCCAGGTCAAGCAAATAGTTGGGGGCGAGCTCGATGGAGGAGCAGTTCCAGCGCATGTCGGCGAAGGCCTGGCGGCAGGCCTTCATGACCTCGCGGGCGGCATGCACCACCGTGTGCATGAGCCCCAGGTTGCTGCGGCACAGCTGCACCTGCGCAGACACCAGGCCCTCCAGCTGCTTGCAGTGTTGCGTCTGGTTCAGCGCCAGGGCCGCTGGTGTCTTGGACAGCGCCCTGCACACCGTGGAAAGGCCGTGACCGATGGAAGGAGAGACAGGGTTGTCAGGGGCCACATGGCCTCCACCCGCCCCAGTGGCCCTAGCCTTTCCTCCTGGCTCCTTCCAAGAAAGGCTCCCAAAGTGCCTGCTGGCAGAGCAGTGGATCCCCCTCCCACCCCTGTGTGACCCTGGGCACATTACTGTCCCTCTCTGGGTCTCAGGCCCTATTCATAACATTAGATCACAACCCCCAGCCTACCTAAGCTTTATGATAATTATACTAATGAAACAGCTGTACAGTTCACAACGCTCACATCCACGGCCTGATTTAGTTCTCACACAGCTGTGAATTATTAGTCTTTATTCAACATTCATTCAACACTGAGCAGCTATGTTCCAGAAACCATGCGAAATGCTAGATTCTTATAATCACAATAATTGTCCATACTATTAACTGAAGCCTTACTAGATGAGCAACATGAGTTAGGAGTTTTCCATCACTGCTTCATTTGATTAGTAAGCCCATTTATTACTTTATAAAGTCCCATATCCATGCAAGGAATTGCTAATAAAGGATTAAAGAGCAGCTCAGTTTTGTGATGACCTGGAACTTGGAAAATTTAGTGTCTAATCCACACTTGGCCATTAACTTGTTGTGTGACCTTACATAATTCATTGCCCCTCTTTGGGCCCCAGTGTTTGTACTTGTAAACTGTATTTCCTAGAATGGGTTCCAGTGAGGCACTCTGACAAAAGGGATCCATCTGGGGAACACGATGTACTGTGTCCCTGCTTGGAGAGTCAGGATGCGCATTTATATTTTAAAGGTCCTGAGAAGTCCTGCAGCAAAGCAATAGGCTTGGTTTTGTTTAGCTTGGGGAGTCTGTTGAGCATATTGAGCACAGAGCCCTTTGCTTAAGGCTGCTGACCTCATCCACGCTTTGGGAAATGTTAGCCTCGTGGGTCTCTGTGAACCCTGGTGATGTTAGAGAACCCGAGAGCCTCCCAGATCCCAGCTCTGGGCACCTGGATTCCAAGACTCTGGGACCAGGACCCTCCTGGATCTGCTGTTCTCCCAGGCCTTCTCTGAGGGGCAGACTGCATCAGCGGCACTTCCTCTAAGTGCAGGCTAGAAGGACCCCACAGCCCTAAAGGACTCCATGTGGATTCACTCCCAGTGCCCCGACCCACAGCAGGGGTCATCTGGAACCCACAGCAGGGGGCCATCTGGAGCCCAGAGCCAGCTGGCCTTCAGCAACCCAGCAGAGACCCAGGAGGGACAGAGCCAAGAGGGGTCAATCAGCAGCCAGAAGTGCTGAGTGCCCTGCCTGTTGTGGCCCCAGCGGTCCTCACCCAGGGTCAGGGCTGAAACCTGGCAAGTTGGAGATCCCAGAACTCCTGGGCTGAGTTCTGAGGGAGGCAGCCCATTGCCAAGGGCACTGCACAGGCTCGGGTAGACTCCAGGCTGTATCATTCCCCTTGCAACCTTGAGCAAGTCACTTAACCTCTCCTCTCCCACCAACCTCCCAGTGTTAACTGAGGGCTTAAATCAGACAATGTGCATCACATGCTCTGGCCCAGGGCTGATGTGCTGTGCTCAGTGATGGAAGCTACTACAATTACCACCTTGGTGGTCTTTTCCTACCTGGAACTGCCTAGTCAAGGCCAAAGGCTGTCACCTGCCATTCACGGCCCCTCAAAGCCTGGCCTCCCAGCTCTCTCCAGGCTCCAGTTCTTATCCTGACATCCAGCCGCAACAGGTCCCTGACTTCTCTGAAAGGAACTGTCCTGCCACCATGCCTTTGCCCAGGCTTTTCCTGATGCCAGGAAAGCCTTTCCCCCTGCTTCTGCACATGAATGAATAAATGAACTTGATCTACTTGTGGAAGAAACATTTACTAAGCACCAACTCTCCCCAGTCTCATTTGGTAACGAATATGACATAGATCCTCAACTCAAGGAGTGCCTAGTCTAATGGCTGGATAAAGCTATCAACAGTTATAAATCAATGACCCAGCTGTTCTAGCTCCTGGCCTGACCCCAGGAAGAGCAGCACAAGCTTTCGACACCAGCTGTGTGACCTAGGTAAGTTACCCAACCACTCTGGGCCTCATGATCCTCATCTGTTATGAAGAAATGATAAGGCCAGTTGAGGTGGCTCACACCTATAATCCCAACACTTTGGGAGGCCAAGGGGGCAGATCATCTGAGGTCAGGAGTTTGACACCAGCCTGGTTAACGTGGTGAAACCTTGTCTCTACCAAAAAAATACAAAAATTAGCTGGGCGTGGTGGCGCATGCCTGTAATCCCAGCTGCTTAGGAGGCCGAGACAGAATTGCTTTAAACCAGGGAGTCAGAGGTTGCAGTGAGCTGAGATGGCGCTACTGCATTCCAGCCTGGGTGACAGAGTGAGACTCCGTCTCAATAAAATAAAACAGAAATAGAAATAATTACTACTTCAAAAGGCTATAAGGCTGGGGGCTGTTGCTTATGTCCATGATCCCAGCTACTCTGGAGGCCAAAGTAGGAGGATCCTTTCAGGCCAGTAGTTCAAGACCACCCTGGGCAACATAGTGAGAGCCCCCGTCTCTACAAACAATTAAAAAATTAGCTGGGTTCTGTGGTATATGCCTGTAGTCCCAGCTACTTGGGAGGATCACTTGAGCCCAGGGGTTTGAGGTTACAGAGAACTATGATTGCACCACTGCACTCCAGCCTGGGTGACACAGTGAAACTCTGTCTACTGAAAAAAAAAAAAAGAGGCTATGGTGAGACTCAAATTAAATAACAGAATATACGCAAAGTGTTTAAAACATTCCTAGATGAAGCGAAGTCCCCCGCTTTTTGCCTAGCAAGTGTTGGACCAGAGAGAGTGAGAAGACCTGGGTTCTCACTCAAGCTCTGTCCTCTATGAGCTGTGCAAACTTGGGCAAACTGTTATCCCTCTCTGGGCATCAACCACAACGTGGGGAGCTCTCGGAGTCTTGCCAAGGCTGAATGATACGTGCTATAATAAGTACTAGATAGGCTCCTTCACTTCCTCCTGCCTCTCATGATCTGCCATGCCTCACCCACCCCATAACCCCCAAAGATAGAAACCTGGAGACCCAGAAAGCAGGGCCTGGTGTCTGTGGTTAGGGTGGCATGACTCACCCTGTGTAAGATCAACTGTGGCGTCCAGGGCAGTATCCCCTCCCTGCTACCCCCTAAACTACGAGCCTGGAAATCTTTGGTGTGTAGATGCCAGCATCCGGCACGGAGTGGGCCACACAGCAGCCCTCAGATGCGGTTTCTTGACCTAACTGGAACTGCTCTGGCCTGCCCTGGCCTCGCCGTCTTGGGGAAACTGTGACTGAACCCTGCTGTACTTCCTGGGTGGGCTCCGACCACGCAAAGGCAAATGTCATCACCTCGGTGCGCTTCTGGTTGTCACAGCCCCTCCACCTCCACCGAGCAGACGCTGTCCCTGCGTGCAGTGCGGTGGCAGTGGCAGAGTAACAGCCCCACGTGGGCACAGCCTTTCCAGCTGGCACAACCTCTCACTTCACACCTCAGAGGGTGGCCAGGAGGGGCTGATCATCCCTACTTCAGGGGCTGTGCTTGTCCAGCACCCCCCAGCAGGCCCCACCAACCTTCTTGGTGAGGCTGTCAGTCCCTACGGGTGCTGTGGTCACTTCTCTCCGGGTCCCCACTCTGCTTTGCTCTGGGCGGTCCCTACCCAGCCTGTCTGAGCCTGTGCTGCCGCTCACCCTCACCCAACTCTCCACTCCCTCCTTCTGAGCCAGCTTCCTCCCTTTACAAACATGGGTGACAGCACATCATCGCATGGCCCAGCAGCAGGCACATGGCACATGTGGGCGTTCAGGCCGCCAAGTCAGCCTCCCGTGTCTCTCCCTGGGCTCCTGCTTAAGCCATGGGGTAGGATGATGGGGGCTGAGCCTCTTCCCAGGGAGCGGGGTGCAGACAGCTTGTGAGTGCTGGGTGCCACAGCTCTCAGGGAAGGGAGCTGGTGCTCCCGGTGCCTGGGTCTCCTTAGCTGGGACCCTGGAGTGAGCCCTGGAGTCATCCTGGGTCTCAGTCTCTCCATCCTCCCCAGAAGGCTGAGGGAGAAGGTACTGTCAGAGCACCTTCCAGACAAAGCTCAGACTCCCCAGGCGGCCAGAGGGTAAATGAGAAGCCGATCCAGAGGCCCTGGTGGGCGCAAAGCAGCATGAAAGCTCAGGGGCCCTCCGTGGAGGCTGAGGCTGGGACGGGAGCAGCCAGCCATGCGTGCCAGGGAGGCCACCCGCCCACCCGGCTGCAGGCAGAGATTGGAGGCGGGAGGCAGCAGATTCCACTCCCAAGGAGGGCCATGCGGTCATCTGGTAATTAGTGGTAATGACCGTTTCCAAATAAATCCCCCTTGGGGAGGTAATCAAGGATTAGGACGGGAGGCGGGGGAGTTCTCCTTGTGGACATCTCACTCGCTTCACTCCAACAGACCCCTAATTGGAAACATTTCAGTTCATCTGGGGGTGGGGGCCTGGGGGAGAGAGTGGAAGAAAGGACAGGAGGGAACGCAGAGTTCACAGGCGAGGCCCAATCTCAGGGCCCTACCGGGGTGGCGAGGCCTCTTCTCATTCAGGAGTCGGGGGCCTTGCTAGGACTGGCTGGGGCAGGGACCTGGGCTCAAGCCTGGCTCAGTGTTTTCAAATGAGAAGGACGACGTGGGTGGCAGCACATGCGACCTTGGGCAAGTCACTGTCCCTTGCTTCTCCTCAATTTCTCCATCCATACTGCTCAATTTCCAAGAACAATGCAGGCTCTGACATTGGTAACACAAGCTGTCAAATGACTTCACTGAGGTGTTTTCCTGGTGGTGCCAGCAGCCCCACCCTCAGGCTGCTCTAGGGGACCCGGCCCGGGTAAAGCACCTTCCAAGAAGGGCTTCTCTCCTGGACCTGCCCTTCACAGCATCCCTCTCCCTCTAGGCACAGGGGTCAGGTCACATGACGAATTCTAGGCCAGAGACCTGGCAGCCAGGTTCAGGCTCCTTTAAGTGCCCTGGGCTCCAAGGTCCCTCTCTGCAGTTCTGCAGCCCTGCCACCCACGGTGCTGAGTGGCATCGCCAACCTATTTCCAGGTGAGGCTTCAGCAGAGCTGGGCTCAAAGGGCCTCAGAAGGCGCCCCCAGCAGCACCACCCAGAATGTAGCCTGGCAGCTGCCCACCCAGGGGGAGAGATGGGGTGAGGTGAACAGGTGGCCGTGGGAGAGACCCTGATGCCCACATCTGTGCTTCTGGGATGAGGATGCTGGTCAGAGCTGCGGGCTGGCTTAGGGGCTCAGTCTTGCCCTAGAATCCCCATGTTTCTGCATCTTTGGACCCTGCTGACCCTGAGGTGGGAGAGCAATGGAGTTGAGGAGACCCCGTTTTCCCAGCCAGACCTTTGTCCCTCCCCTGCTCATGTCCCTTTGGGCTCTCCTGGGCCCCACTGCATCCTGGTGCCCATGTGGCAGGGAGGATGGAGCGGGAACCTGGGCTCCAGGCCACCTAGGCAAGCCCTGCCTCTCCCCAGGCTTCCGTCCACTCCCCTGGGGCAGCCTTGGAGAACCTCTCCCTCCTTGACTCCCCAATTAACTTCTCAATTAGCTCTAGGTCCAGGAACCAGGGCGAGGTCTAGGAACCTCGGAAGTGCCCCTTCCTCACCAGCCACCCCAAATTGGGGCTGCAGCTGGCCTTCCAGGAAGAAGAAACCTCTGGGGCCCCACAGCCTGAGAGTCCTCCTGTTCCCTCCTAGGCTTTGACCCAGGGCTCCAGAGTGAAGAGGGACCAGTCCAGCCCTTGTCCCCACTGTACAGATAGAGAAATGGAGGCTGATGAAGGGCTTGGAGCCTGCAGATCCAGTCTTGCCTGGAAATGACACTGAGTCCCTTCACACCTGACTCCCCAGACCTCAGAGATGGAAGCCTGTCCCCTTGGCCTCACACATGCTGACCCACCTGTGCAGTCCACCTTGTGAGGAAGAGCCCAAACAGGTCTTGGTCTGACACTTCTCAACCAAGTAGCCAAAGGGCAGCTGCCACAGCGTCACCAACTCCCACTAGGCAAGTGGGGAAACTGAGGCCCAGAAAGGCAGGGTTTGCCCAGATCTGTACACAGCCAATCAGAGGCAGAGCCAAGCTAGACCCCCAGGCCTCCCACATCCCGAGTTAGGGCTCCTTCTACCCCTATCTTAGAGCTGAGGAAACTGAGGCTCAGAGAAGTTGAAGCGATTGACCTGCAGAACTCAGGCTGGGCCTCCCACTCCCAGTCTGACACTCCTTCCACCCTATTCTGCAGCGCCATGGCCGTTCTAGAGCCTCCTGGCCCCACCTCCATGGGAGCCTCAGATGTGGGACTGCCCAGGGAAGGGGGCGGCCTTTATGGGTGTTCCCAGCCACCCTGGGCCTTTCCTCTCACCCGCTGCCCCTGCCCCCGTGGTTCACAGGAGGGTGGGACTCCCCTCAAACCCTCCCCCTACCCAGGGCAGCCAAGAAGTGGGGACAGCCCAGACCTGGGACCCCGAATACCTGCGGGGCAGGGAGCCTTCCAGTGCTGGGCCTGGGAGGAGGTAAGGAGGGAAGGGTCAGGTTATTTCTGGGCAGGTGCCTCCATGGGCAGCCAGGTTCCAATCCCCTCTCCCCAGCCCCCATCCCACCAGCTCAGCCTGCATCCCAGGCGCCCCCCAGGTGAGCATTCCAGGCCACTCAGCCACACTGGGTTTCAGTTCCTGTGCCAAGTGCCCCTTTCATCTCCAGCTCACTCTCCAGAGCTCAGGCCAGCGGAGGCTGCTGGGTGAGTCCCCGGCTTTCCAGGCTCACTGAGCACATCCCTGCTCCCAGCCGTGCTGGGGCTCCCTGTGCCCAACAGGCCACAGAGCCAGGTAGCTTAACTCAAACCCTGCCTCCACTACCTCTGAGCTGTGACACCCTGCTAGGTAGAGTCCCCCATGCCTCTGTTTTCTCTTCTGTGCAATGGGGGTAATAGCAGCACCCACCTCACGGGGTAGCTGGCAGATTTAAATGGAACAGTATACATAAAGCACTTAGAACAGTGCCTGGCATGTAGCGAGGCTGTGTGTGTAGACATATATGTACATATACATACATATATCCACACAGCCTACACATGTGTCTATATATACACATACACACATGTACACACAGATAAATGTTATTCACTCCACCCCTTCTCCCTCTTCTCCCTCCATCTTAAACTCTAGCAAGCCTTTAACCTCTCTTGCTAGACTATCACCTTCTCGCTGGAGTGCAGTGTGAACTAAATTCAACAACCCAAGCTCTCGGAGCAGCCTCTGGGGCAGTTAGGAGTAGGCTCTTGTGGTGCCTGGTTTCTCCAGGTCTCCCCACACGCACTGTTCGGCCTCCAGGCTTTTGCTCATGCTGTGCTTCCTGCCTGGGATACCTGCTTTGCATTCCATCTCTGACCACCCAAATCCTCTCTGTCCTTCCAATCCTGGCCCAGGCACCTCCCTCAGGTAGAACTGACCACGCCTCCTCTGGGCTGGGGTGCTCCCTCTGCTAGACACGGGCCATAGTCCACTTTGTATTTCTATGTGTCCATCTCCCCCAAGAGGCTGGGGGCTTCTTTAAGGCACACAATGAGTTGTACCAATTTCTGTGGCAGCCTAACTGCCGTGGGGACAGAGGACGTGGATGTCAGGCTTAGCCAGCTGCCCACCCCACCACATGCCAGCATGGGGACTTGTGTGCATCACACCTTTTGTGGGGCCTCAGTGTTCCCACTGTGGAGCAGGGATGATGGCAGTGACCCCACAGCACTCTCAGGGGCGGCAAATGCCACCCAAGCCCAGTGCAAGGCCTCTGATGCTCCTGGTGCCCTTCAGCCAATCCTCTCCTTCCCTGGACCTTAG
Source organism: Aotus nancymaae (assembly GCF_030222135.1). Taxonomy (NCBI): domain Eukaryota; kingdom Metazoa; phylum Chordata; class Mammalia; order Primates; family Aotidae; genus Aotus; species Aotus nancymaae. The sequence goes on from NW_026988473.1 coordinate 60,062,385, forward strand.
TATCCTTATCTGTAAAATGGTGGCCGTGGAGGAGAGAGCTTGGACTCATGAATTGGAGGTCCCTACCAGCTGGAACAGTGCTGGGTACCCCACCGCAAAGGGAAGGTGGCTGGTTTCTCACAGAACTCCTCAGGGACAGCTGGGAAGAGCTAGTGCCCAGGGCCAGGATACCACTGAGACCAGGTTTCTTATAAACAAGAAAGGCAGGAAGACATGGTCCCCGCCTTGAATCAGCCATTAATCAATAACTTGGCCCCAGAAGGGGCAGGGCCAGTGACCTCCAGACTGTTTGCTGGCGGCGCAGCCATTATCACCCTGTCTTCCAACTAATTCGCAAACCCTCTGCAGGGCCCTCCCCAGCCCCCTCAACCTGTCCCCTGCTGTCTTATCTGCAGGCTCCCTGCCCCGGCCCCGAACTCCAGACCCTTGTCCCGTCCTGGACTTGCCCTCTGAGGGAGCCCCTCTGCTCACAGCGCCTTCCTCTCCACTGCCGGCACCAGCGAATCCCAGGCAGCGCTTCAGTCACTAGGGGTACAGCCCAGGGAAAGCTTCCCGACGTCTCAAATCTGCATCCCCACCAGGTGGGCTTCCTTCCTCTAGCCCTCCAGAACCCCGCTCTGGTTTCTCCTCGGGCATTCGGACACTTGTGGAGTTATTTACAGCCTGGGCTTATCTCTCTTAGCTTAGAGGGCAGCCCCTCCAGGAAGGGGCTGGCGTTGACTCCTCTCCTCACCACCCTCGGCCCCCTGAGCAGGCACTCCCTTGTGCTCCTCACCGAGCCTTCCGCTCCCTCCTCCCGCTGCGTGAATAATTTCTATCTAAATGAGTGCCCTGCACATGTGCGCAGCGGCATCTGACAGCTTCTAAGGTCCTTTCAGGAGCCTTTTATCTGATTTGAGTGAGGTGAAGAGTCGCACCCTCCTGCGACAGAGGAGGACACAGAGGCTCCAAGAGGTAGAGTGACACCGCCCCAAGGTCACCCAGGTGGAGGGGCCAGGAGTGTCTCTGCGGAACTCCCGCTAGGGTCAAGGAGACTGACTGACTAGGAACCCTCTTGGGCTGGCCCCCTCTGGATTGAGCCCCCTCATCAGGATGTCTTTTTCCATCGCCCCTGCGGAGGTGGCCAGCAACTCCGCGGCCTTTGCGCCACCGTTAGCTGCACGGGACCGGGAGCTTCCATCGCCGTCCACGCCCGTCTCGTTCCCTCTTCGCAAGCCCCCAGGAGGTAGGGACGACATTTTACAGAGGAGGAAACGGAGGCTTAGGGATGACTTGCCCACGACCGCCAAGCCAGCTTGGGCTCCCGGGTCTCAGCTCGCTCGCCCCATACAAGGAACCCCGTAACGCCCCCCGCCGCCCCAGTCCCGGGCCTATGCGCGTGGACACGGGGTCCCCCTACTCACAGCCACTTGATGCCATAGCACACGCCGGTCTGGAGCGCCAGGGCAAAGAGCAGCGCCTCGCAGACCTGCGGCCGCGCCCTCATCGTCGCGCGGCGGGCGCGCCCTGGGTCACACCTAGGAGGAGCCGCGCCGAAGTCCTCCTCCTGCTCGGCCGCCGCTGGTCCTGCACGCCGCCTGCAGCCGGGGAGTGCAGAGACGGCGGGTTAAGGAGGCGCGCGGGCGGGGGAGGCGTTTTATTCAAATTACAAAGGAGGGGTCGGGGCCCCGGGAGGCCAAGCGCGGCGGGCGTCCCCTCCCGCCCCGCCCTGCCTGGGGACGGGTCCCGCGCCTGGCTCGAATTAGGCGCGGCCGAAGGCGTGTCCACCAGCGCGGCCCCGGGCCCCAACGCACCCTCCGGCCCCTCCAGCCCCGGCAGCCGGAAGGAGGGACAGGAGGCGGCAGAGCGGGAGACCCCCGGAGAGAACGGACCGACACAGCGAGAGGGAGAGGGACGCTCAGAGGACAAAGCTGAGAGCCACGGAGGCAGAGGGGACCGGACAGACGCAGACCTGGGATGGAAAGGAGAGGAATCCGGAGTCCGGGCGAGGCAGTGGAGCCGGGGCCCCGGAGCTGGGCTTATCCCGGCAACATGGATTATTAGTTATTAGGACCTCAGCAATTCTCCTTCCCAACTGTGCCTCAGTTTACCTCCTCGGTACGCTGGGGCAATTCGGGCACAATTCAGCTTTTATAAAGAACGTTCCCTAACACGATCGCATCTGCTCCTCCCAGCACCCCGTGAGATAGGCACTATCACTGCCTCATCTCACAGATGAGAAAACTGAGGTGCAGCGGTGGGGTTGTTCAGCTATGGAGGGGCAAGCCGGGTGTCCGGCGAGATCAGAAAATGAGGCTTGCTTCGGACCCCGCTTTCTCGGCGTGGGAAGGGGAGGATGGGAAACGGGATGTAGAGTTCTTCGTACGGTGAGGATTCCGAGTCTCCAAATCCGTCTTTAGCCGCCCCACTTTGGAGGGTGGGGGTGGGGCGTGCGAGCCGGGACTGGGCGGCCCCGCCTCGGCGAAGCTGGGAAGCTCGCGGGGCTGGCGCGGTGTTGCCTCTGGCCTCCAGGCGGCGCCCTCGGGCCGCGGAGGAGCCGTTGCCCCGCCCGCCCGCAGCCCGCGGAGCCGCTTTCTCCGCTTTTTTTCTCCTTCACTTCATTCTCACCTCATTAACTCCCTTCCGAGCTTCTCCCAAATTTACCAACACCTGGCGTTCGCCCGGAGTCAGAAACAGCCCCCAGCCCCTCTCTCCTCGGGAGGAGCAGAGACAAAGAGATTCCTTTCTAAGGGTTTGGGGAGTTGGAAAAGGAGGCGCCCACCGTAGTGGGGGCGCTGGGGCGGAACAAGGGCGTTCTCATCTGGCTCTGTGAGCTTGGGCAAGCCCTAAGCCACCCCAGCCTCGGTGTCCCCTTCTATAAGAACGAGGAGCGGGGTTTCACCGTGCGTCCTTCGAGGTCCCCGCCTCCCTGCAGCCTGCGGGGCTCAGCGCACCTCTGCTGTTTGCACCGCGACGCCACCTGCGTGGCGCGTTCCTGCGCCTGGGCCGTCAACGCGCACAGAGGGGAAGCCCCACGGTTTTCTGGAGCCTGCCGGCAAAACCCACAGGAAGACGAGTTGAAACCTGGATCGCACAGTTCTTTTCCTCCGCACAGCCCCGCAGCTAGCGCCCAGCTCAGGGGCGCCTGCGACAAACGTGCACTCAAGGCTGGTGTTCCTAGCGGGGTTCTCGGTGTAACCGAGCCCCGTCCTCCCACCCAGCCTGTATTCAAACTCTTTGTCTAGTCTTGCAAGTTTCCTGCACTTCTCAAAACGAGAAAAATGTACGTTGGATATGGAGGGGGGAAATCAAAACTCCAGTCACCGTCTTTCCCCTCCTAAAGTGCGCCCCCACCAAGGCACCCGGCATTCCTGGGTGGGGAGGAGGCAGGGGCTGCACGGGGACGGAGATGCGCCGACTCACAGCAGGGGATCCATGTCCAGCCTAGTCTCCCAGGGAGAGGAGCCGCCGCCTAGGTCGCACAGAGGACGGGGACCCAGGCCTCCAGCCCCTCCCGCCTCTTCCGGAGCAGCCTCGGCTGTCCCAGGCCTCTGCCTTCGCCGCCCCAGCTCGTGGCACGGGGAGGCAGCGCCTGGCCCGAGCCTCTGGGTCCTGACGGACTGTTGCTGTCCCTTGTACGAACGCCCCGGACAGCCGAGAGGGCCGCGGGGTCACCCTCCGCCTGAGACCGCGGGTCAGGGTGCGCTCGCCTCCCGAAGCCCCCAGCCCGCCAGGGGGCGCTAAGCCGGGGCTTGGCGGGGGCGGGGGGGATCGCGGCTGCCTCCCGCGTCGCGGGCTGGGGGCAAGTCCCCTCCTCTTCCTGGGCCCACGCATCCTCGTCTGGGGATGGGATGAGGTGTCCAGGGAGTGCCCCCTGGGTCCTGGTCGTTCTATAAGACACTTGCGGTGGGCCGCCCTGACAGGCCCGACCCCTTGTTTGGGGCCTTGCGCGTAGCGGGCCCCACCAGGCGCAGAGCCTTTGGAGAGCGATCGGTCCCTTCCTCGAAGCTGGTCCGAGCTACCCTGCCTGCAGCGGGCCCGGGAAGGCGGCCGGCTGGGGCTGTGCACAGGCGGGCACCGCAGTCCCGAGCCACCAACAGGTGGTCATAGGCCTGGGCTGTGAAGGGCTCTGGAAAGCCCGCCGCTGGGACCAGGCCACGCCGGCCGGGACTTGCGGGACCTTCCCTACCCCGACGCTCTGCGGGCACCGCGAGCCGGGGTCGATTATTCGCGCGGCGCTCAAGGTCCGCACGGGCAGGTTCCGAAGCCGCGCAGCTCACGGAGCGGACCCCGCCAACCAGGACACCGAGCGACGGCTTCAAGGTTACCTGCGGGGCGGGGCGGGGCCGGGCTGGCCACCCGACTTTGACCCAAGCCTCGAGGTTTTCGAGAGACGCCTGCTCGGCTGCGGACGCGGCGCCGGGTCACCCGGGAGACGGGTTGTTTTGGAAGTGGGAAGGGTGGGTGGGGGCACTCGGGATCCCTCCCGCTAACCCCCTGGACCCGGACCCTGAGCGCCCAGGGCCATGAGGGACACCGAGGCACTTCAGTCCCAGGAGTGGGAGGCGTGGAGTTCGTGCGCGAGCTCAGCCAGATGTTCGGGGCGGTTCCAGATGTGCCGCGGGGCCGGCGACAAGACTCTCCTCCTCCCCAGCCCCCAGTCTGGAGCTCAGGTCAGTAAACAAACTCTGTCCTCCTCCTCCCCCCGCTGCCTTTGGGACCCGTTCTCAAATACAGGCGTTCGCCCCCATCCTCAATCTGCTAGGCGCTGCCGCATTTCTCTGCCTTTTTGCCACCCTCTCCCACACACACTCCCACCACCACCACCACACACACCCTCTGCCGCGGGATCCAACTGTCCCACCCTGGAGGTGGCTCTGGCAGTACCTCGTCCGCGGGCAGACTGGGAAGGTGGGGGTCGGCTGGGATGCGGGGGAAGGAGATGGGGGACGGGCCGGGAAAGTTTGAGGAGGGCCGCAGGAACTGCACAACCCACCCCTGTCCCGCGTCCCTCTAAAGCCCGCGTCGCCGGGCTCCCGCAGCTGCGCTCCGCAAGGGGGAACTCTTCGGAGTGCTGGGAGGAGAGGTATGGAGGAGCGCTTGGTGTGCTTACCCAGGAGTGGGTGCCCTAGGGGGTCGTGGCGGGTGCGAGAAGCGTCGTCCCCCTCGGACTCGGGCGCTCCCAGCCCTAGCGGGTCCCTGCTGAGCGGCTGCCCGTTGCCCGTGACCACTGCTCACCTCCCGGGTCGCTCGCCAGGCCTGTCCTGCGTGCCCGGGTGTCCCGGCCTGCCCAGGGAGTGGCGAGCGCGTTTCCAGCGGGCCCGGGAGCACTCCGGCTGGGGGAGCGGCGAAGGCGCCCTCTTCTGAAGCGGCGCGAGAAGGACGCCAGGGATCCTGGCAAGCGGCGGCCGGCTCAGGACCCGCGCGGACTCGGGCGCGGACTCGGGCGCGGACTCCGGCTGCCCTCGGCTGCGCTCAGCTCCCGGGGCCTGCGCTCGCCGCCTGCCGCTCGCCGGAGCTCTCCTCCGCGCCGGGCGCGATCTCTGGCGCAGGCCTCCGAAACTGCTTTATAAGGCGCGGGCGGCCGCTTTGATCCGCCCACGTCAGCGCGCCGCAGCCCCACCGGGTGGCCCTGGCCGCGCGCGGGGGACGGGGGCGGAGTCCCCGCGGACGCCACTGACCTGCGGCGCTCGGCGCTCCAGAGAACTTTGCATTCTGTCGAGTTACAAAGGGGGACTCGCTCACTACAGCTGGTGTTTACTAAGCGTGCGTGCTGCGTGCCTGGGACACGCGTGGGGCCCGGGTAAGGCCCTTCTCGAATCGTCGCAGCAACCAGGCAAGGAGCCTCAGTCCGCTAGAGGGAAGTCAGACTTGGGTCTCAGTCATGGAGCCGGCATCCTTAGTTGCCGGTCCCGCAGCGTGATTACTGTAGGCGTCGGAGTTCCCGAAACTTGCCTTTGTGTCCTAGTCCTGGCCATCTCTTCAAGCCTCTGGTTCCAGTCGTGGAAAACGAATCAACGATCCTGCAGGAGAAAGAGACACGAGGACTTGGCGCTGCAAAGCCCGCTGCTGTAAACCTTAGGTGTGGAGCCGGGCAGCTTTCCAGCCACTGGGGTGACTGCTGGGGAGTGTTCTGGACACACGGAAGCGGGAGCAGAGGAGGACCGGGTTTCGGAAGCCAAAGGGGCCTAGAGAGACGCCTCCTGCACGGCATAGCCCAGGCGTGTGGTGCTTCTGGGACCACTTCTCCCCTCACTTGGCCTTCCCTGACCAGACCGCTGCTTACCCCGCAGCACCGCTATGCCCATCGGGTGCTATGGGTTCATTCGTGTCTCCCCCTCCTTCTAGGGACCTCAATCCCAGGACGTTCTCAAGGATAACTAGTTCATTAGCAGAAAGGGAAATGGAAACTTAGTGAGGACACAGAGGCTGTCTCAGGTCCCCCAAAATACCTGACATTCTTTTCCCCATTCCTTGCAGCTGCAGATGAAATGGCACTCAGGCTGCCCCACACCCAGCCACAGTTACCTCCACATACAACACAAACATCTGGGCCCACAGTGCCCACAGCAGCCTCCCAGCCACACCAGTACTCCCACACAGCCAGTCTTCACATACAGGCTGGGGCATATCACCCCACAGATGGTTACTGAGACACTTGGGAGATACCGGAACACATCATCTGCCCTCACACACAGTAGCACAGAGGTGCGAAATGGCCACACACACATCAAGAAGGGAGGCAGCACACAGACCACCTGTGCCCAAAGAGTTCATGGACAAACATGCATGAGCTTCCATGCACACACAGCTCCCAAGTGTACAATGCCAAACATGTACTCCTGCATACAATCACAGGAATAGCCTTTAGAACATACGCTGGGACACCCCCATCTCTTATCCCAGACCACTGGGGCAATCCGATCAAAAAAGCAGTGGAGGCGAGGTGTGGTGGCTTACATCTGTAATCCCAGAACTTTGGGAGGCCGAGGTGGGTGGATCATAAGGTCAGGAGTTTGAGACCAGCCTGGCCAACATGGTGAAACCCTGTCTCTACTAAAGATACAAAAAATTAGCCGGGCGTGGCAGCGGGCAGCTGTAATCTCAGCTACTCCGGACGCTGAGGCAGGAGAATCACTTGAACCTGGGAGGTGGAGGTTGCAGTAAGCCGAGATCGTGCCATTGCACTCCAGCCTGGGCGACTGAGTGAGACTCCATCTCAAAAAAAAAAAAAAAGAAAAGAAAAAGCAGTGGAAAGACAGTGGGGCTTAGGGCATTGAGGAAGGGGAGAAGACGGGCTATTTCACCTAAGAAGTTTGGGGGGCAAAGGCCTCTGGGGGCTCAAGAGTGTCCTTAGCTCCCCTGTCCCAGGCCCTCTGGCCACCTCAGAACCATTCCAGGTGGCCTCTGTCTGATTGGGATGCGTACCCCTTTGCTCATTTAAGAGGCTCAGTCAGTTGCCTCCAAACATTTGCAGGAGTCCTCCTGCCAGAAATCTCTGGCTCCCTGCTAGAGTAGAAATGGAAGCAATCTGGAGTCATGTGAACTTGGATTCCAATACAGATTTTGCCCAATTTTATTTTTAGCTGTGTAACCTTGAGCAAGTTGCTTAAATTCCCCAAGACTTAGTTTTCTCACCCACAAAATTGGAATATACAATCCCATGGAATCCTCTACTTCTCCAAGATCAGGATTAGTATTCCCATTTCACAGATGTGGAAGCTGAGGCTCAAAAGGGAGCTGATATTTGAACCCATATCTCTCTGGCTCAGTGTCCACTACCACTGGTGGCCCCCAGTGAACAGATAGGGGAAGGATAGTGACTTTCCATTGTCTTGTGGGGAGTTGAGGGAAGCTGGGAGAACATCACAGACTCCTGAAGCCAGCCCTGCCCACTCCTGCCACCTGCCAGCTACTCAGCTGTGTCCTGTGGATCAGGACCCAGGCATGAGCCAGGGCTGGAAACCTGCCTGGGGGGTGGGAGTAGAGGGAAAGCTATAAGAAGTAATGCCAAAAGCTTGCATCGAAAGTCAAGGGAGACTTGGGGTGAAGGTCTGCCCCTCCCTGCACCCAAGCCTCCCTATTTGTATAACAGGCAGTACTTGAGAATAATTTTGTTTTCATCCTTAGAACCAACTGACCTTCCCCACTTCCCTTCTCTTCTACTTCCCTCTGTCCAGTCCTCCTCGAGGGCCACTGTGTATCAGGCCTGTGCTGGCCACCTGGGCTGCAGGCTTCTCTTCAGCGGGGATGAGGCCCCATGCCCCTGGCTGTGGACGTGGATGTGAATATATTTTTCTTCTCAATCAGCCCAGGCGATTCTGGTGATCTGATCGCCCAGAAATGCTGGGGGCTTCCTGTCAGCTGGCTTCTCAGCCCCTGCCTGACTGCCATTCACCAGGGGCACACCCCTTTCCCCCCACCCCCATCCCTGCACACGCCCTGCCCAGGGAGGCACCCAGGCTGAAAGGACATGGAGGTGAGGGAGGACACAGTTCCGTTCACCATGCTGACCTCTAGTGACCCCTCTGCCCACCTCAGCTTCCTTTCCTTGAGGCCAAAGCCTTGATGGAGATGGTGGGGGGCAGTCACCTGTTTCCAGGGGCCCCAGATGGGGGTGCAGGGGAACTGGTTACAGTCCTGAGCCCCATCACTAGTTTGCTGTGTGATGGCAGGTAGTTATTTTGCTGTGTCTGAGCCCCAGTTGCCCATCTGTAAGTGAAGGATTGAACAATATAATCTCTAAGGGCCACCCACATATCTTGGGTCTCCTGACCTAAGGATGCTGTGTGACCACAACCCCAGATATACCCCAAAGCCTTCTCTGTCTTCCCTAAGCCTGTACCCCTACTCAGACCTCAGCACTTTATCCCTCCTACAACAACAAAGGCTGGTCCGGAGAAAGCTGAAACCAGCCAGTAAAGAGAAGGGTCAAGATCACCCACTCTGGGCCATGACTTTGTGGTGTGTGAAGGGGGACGTGGCGGGGCCCCGCTCAGCTCACTGCTGTCACCTCACCAAGGGGATAAAAAGAGAGGGACAGCTAGGCATGGTGGCTCACACCTGTAATCCCAGCACTTTGGGAGGCCGAGGTGTGTGGATCACTTGAGGTCAGGAGTTTAAGACCAGCCTGGCCAACATGGTGAAGTCCCATCTCTACTAAAGGTACAAAAATTAGCCAGGTGTGGTGGCACACACTTGTATTCTCAGCTACTTGGGAGACTGAGGCAAGAGAATCGCTTAAACCTGGGAGGCAGAGGTTACAGTGAGCCAAGATGGCACCACTACACAGCCTGGGTGACAGAGCAAGACTCTGTCTCAAAAAAAAAAGAAAGAAGAAAAGAGCGACAGTGTTTTGCTCCACTTTTGCTGCATACAGAGTCTCTCTCCCTCCCATGTCTGCAGGTTGGCTGGGGTCTCATGGATCCCAGGCTCCAGGTTGGGTTTGGACCTGCTCCATAGATCACTCCTTCTAGCCTGGAACCAGCACTCCCTGGGCCATGCTCTTCTCACCACCAAGTCAACCTGTGCCATAGGACCAGCCATGAATGGGAATGAAGGAAACCCACAGGTAGTCCCCCTCTCCCGACCTCAGGCCGCCTGGTGGATGCTGTCTTCCCAGAGCCATTTTTTGAGATCCCTCAACCTGGTCCTGGACACATCTCAGAGGAAGGCAGGGCAGGGCGGAGGCTGTCCAAACCATTTCCCTCATTGGTTACAATTAGACTAAAGGGCACTGTTTCCAGCACCAGGGTGCTTTTAGAAAGACCTCTGAGAAGACACATAAATGGGGGGTCTGAGCAGAGTAGCCCAGCCCAGCTGTTTCTGGCACACCCTGTGAGGCCAGATCTTCCAGGCAAGGGTGGGATGAGGGGACCAAATCTCAGCAGGCCTGTCATCAGAGCTCCTGGGCCTGGCCGTCAGACTCACCTCCTCCACTTACCCACCGAGTGACTCTGGGGAAGTCACTCAGCCTCTGGGATCCTTAGTTTCATCATCTGCAAAACAGGGAAGCTACGAAACCAACCCTTCTCAGTGTTACTGAGAAAAAACATGAGAAGAAGTCATACTGGTTGAACGAGCACCTACTGTGTGCCAGGCAGTTTCTGTGCCTGTGGACAAGACAGGCACTTCTCTGCAGATGGGCGCACTGCCAGGCCTGGCAGGTCTCTCTGTTGTGTGGTGGGCCTGGCTGCAAACCCTGGGTCTGTGGCTGCTGGAACCTCTGCCCTCTGCCCAGGGTAGGGTATGTCCTCCTCCTCCTCCTCCTCCTCCGTTCTGTCAGGAGAGGTATTGTTGTTTTACAGGGCTCAGGGAGCCGGCCTGGGGAGAGATGGGAGGCGTCTTTCCTGGGTGCACGTAACAAAATGCCACCCGTCATGTCTGCTGAGGGCATCACATCTGAAAGGCTGCTTTCAACTCTCAATTGTTGAATCATGGTGGTGGCTGCTCAGGAGACAATGTTTGAGTTTCTCAGGCCTCTTTCAGCTCCAGGAGAGAAGAAACCCAACCCCAACCAGCTTCAACATGAGAAACTGACTGGCTCCTGCAGGAGAAACTGGGGTGGCTAGTGACCCTACTGCACTCAGGAGGGCCCAGGGCTGGCGCCGGGGTCCTGGGCCCCTGCCGATGCTATGCTGTCTCAAACTCACTTCTGCTTCTTCCTGCTCTCTTTGAACTCACCTGGGCCTCATTTCTCCCCATTGGGATGCGGCCACCAACAGCCTCAGTTAGAAATTCCAGTCAAATGAGACCTCTGTCTCCTTGGGCCTCTGAATCAGTCCCAGGGAAGGCAGCTGATTGACCTTGTTCAGGTCATGCGCTCTAGCTTTGATTGACATCTGTTATTGCCACAGGAAAGGGGCTCTGGGCATGGCTGGGAGCAGTGCCTGTCACTAGAAGAGGAAGCATAGGAAGCAGTGGACCATTTGTGTCTGGACGGCAGTGTCTTCTACGGCTGGGCTTCTGCTTCTCTGGTATGTGTAGAAGTCAGCGACTCTGCACCTGGGAGAAGAGAGGAGGCATTGTCTGAGTTTCACCCCAACACACACACACACACACACACACACACACACACACACACACGGTCAGAGACCTACCATGCTCGGTGCCCCCACTGTACACACAGAGAAACTGACGCTAAGAAAAGGAAACAATTTGTCGCACATCACTTGGTGAGTGGTGCAGAGACAGAAATCAGGTCTCCTGACATCCAGGCATAAGCCATGCAGTCACTTGTCATTGGTTCTGAACCCTTTCTGAGCAGGCCAGTGAAGCAGCCTTTTAGTGGCACCAATTTCTCCCAGCCCAGAACATAAAGACCCTTTGGAATGTGACTCCATACAAAGGCGAAAGCTCTGTCCCCACCCCTCCACTGGGCTGACCTCCTGGCTTGCTGGACTAGTAGATGTAGCCTGCGTTCTGCTGCCCAGCACTCGGGGCCTTATAGCGTCTGCCTTCACCCTGTTGGGGCCCAGCCCAGCTGCAAGGTCAGAAGCCCAGGCTGGGGCAGAGAGAGGCCTTGCTGTGTCGGCTGGCCCATCAGTCAAATGCAGCCGCACGAGCGAGCCCAACAAAGTCAGCAGAGCTGCTGGGTCAGCCCACAGAAGCAGGAGAATCAATCATGGCTTTAAGCTACTAAACCTTGACGTGGTTTGTCATGTAGCAATAGAGACAAGAAGCAGCCAGGCTTAAAGCGTAAAAAAGCTAAAAAAAAAAAAAAAAAAGCAATTATTTGTCTAATGTCATTTCTTTTTTTTTTTTTTGAGATGGAGTTTCGCTCGTTACCCAGGCTGGAGTGCAATGGCGCGATCTCGGCTCACCGCAACCTCCGCCTCCTGGGTTCAGGCAATTCTCCTGCCTCAGCCTCCTGAGTAACTGGGATTACAGGCACGCGCCACCATGCCCAGCTAATTTTTTGTATTAGTAGAGACAGGGTTTCACCATGTTGACCAGGATGGTCTCGATCTCTTGACCTCGTGGTCCACCTGCCTCGGCCTCCCAAAGTGCTGGGATTACAGGCTTGAGCCACCGCGCCCGGCTAATATCATTTCATAATTTCAGAATCTTACAGTTGGGCCACCCCCTCTCATAACCCCGAGGTTCTAGCCACCAGAGCCCCTGTAATGCCTCCACTGATCTGGGGGCAGCAAGTGGCCAGTGATGGCTCTGTCATCCGCTGCTATGTCCCCAGTACTGCACCAGGGCTGGACAAACAGTAATTGCTCCAAAGTTGCCAAATGAATGGAAGAATGTGACCCAGCCTCTGTTTGCATACCCGCAGGGATGGAGCTCACTCCCTCCAGGATGATGTCTTCCATTATGAATGGCTCTGTCTGAAAGAAGATTCTCCTCCATCTAGAGCAGAGAACTTTGATTCCCTCAGGGGTCCTGGCTATCTTTCTAGGGTCCCCTCTTCTATAGGACAGACTTGGGCACATCACAACAGTCTCTAGCATTACAAAGCAGCACAACCTCGCTTAATAACAAGTATTTTTAGGTATGTGGTGTCCCCAGCCACAGATATAACCCTGAGGGAGGTGCTTCCACCAGGCCTAAAACAAGCATGGGCTCTGGATCACACAGTTCAGGGTTCAACTCCAACACAACTTCTGCTTGGCCTTGGAAAAGACACTTCATGTCTCTGAGCCTCAGTTTTCTCACCTGAAAAATAGGAGAAGTGAAATTTACTGCCTGGGTTGCTGTGGGGCTTAAAGGGGAGATGATGTATGTTAAATGCTCAGCACGTAATTGGTCCTTGATAAAGGTTAGTTCCTTTTCTGCCAGGTACATAAACAGTTCCAGATGGAGAGCTCATCTGTACTTAGTGTTCATGTCTATATAAATAATGTGCAGGTGGGAGAGGAATTGTCAGGTGGCCGGGGAAGGGGGAGGGTGTTCCCAGCAGGGGAGCAGCATAAGCAGAGACAAGAAGGAGAAGTTTGCTTTCAGAGAAGGGTAAGTGGGTGGTTCAGTGCTGCTGGCACGAAGAGCATCAGGAGGGAGAATAATGGGAGAGGAAGCCAGGCCCACACCACGGGGGTCTTCAGTGCTGGGCTAGGGAGCTTGGGCTTTGCCGAGGGAGACATGGAGGTAGTCTGAAGAGGGTAGGGTAAAGTCAGGTGTGGGATTCAAGTCTGGGGTTGGATGGGGAGGTGAGGGGAGATGGAGCTCCTGGGAGCCTATCAGGGGAAAGTTGGAGTAGCAGCAGGAATGACTTGGGCCAGTGGATGGGAGGGACAGCCTGGCCACTGGGGCAGCAGCTGAGCCATCTGCATGGGGACACCTGTTGTGAGAAGCAGGGCTCTTTGTCCTCTGGTCTAGCACCTCTGCCCTGCATCTTTGGCACCAAGCCCTGTTGGGAAGAGCACTTTTTCTGTCCTTTTCAATCTAGGAACAGACTGTGAAAGGGGACAGGGGAGAAGACCTGGGCTAGATCTGTAGCCAGAAGGATGCAGGGTAGACCAAAGGGGAACTGACTTAGCTGTCTGTCAGAGAAGTCCCTCTCAAGGTCCGCTTGCTCATTTTATTAACCATCCCAGACCTCAAACCAAGCTTTCCAGTTTCCTAAGCCCTGCCACAGTTATGGGCAGGCTCCTTTGAGCCTTGCCACTGGCTTGAGGGGGAGGCTGGGCAGAGGGGATTAGCTCTGTTGTTAAGATGGGGAGACCTAGGCCCAGAGAGGGCAAGTGACTTACCCAAGATCACACAGCAAGCGCATGGTAGAGCTAGCCTGGAACCCAGTTCTCCTGCCTCCCACTCGCATCCTACTCCCTTTCCACAGCACTGAGGGACAGGCAGGACGTTCTTACTTACCTGCTCTGGGTGAAGAGTGAGGAGAACCGGAGAGAGGTTGACAGCCATCAGCAGACAACACTTAACCCAAACTGACAATTTAATTGTGAAAATGTGGACGAGGTATAGTTATGTGTAAGGAAATCCAGACAGTCTGGGACCCTGGGGAGCCCCGGCCAGCACCCCAGTTGCCAGGGAAACGGGAGAGGGTTGTGGATGATGTCACTAGATTCCGAGGCTGAGGTCTGGGGGTGGGCTCTCCATTCAGCTCTTTGGGGCTGTGGGCTCTCATCCTCATGTTTAACCCCTTCTCTTACAGATGGGAAAACGAGAGCTTCACGGGGAGGTAGTGACTTGCCCAAGGTCACACAGGGACTCAGTGCCTGAGCAATCCTTGTTCAGGGGCCATGTTGATTCATCTAGCCAGGCTGCAGCCCCCTGAGGGCTGGCTGGGGCAGAGTCACCTATGAGTCCTCAAGCCCAGCACAGGGCCTTGAGAAGGGCGAATGTTCAACTCTGAGGTAAGGACTGCTTGATCCCTTTAAAAAACAGGGAATGTGGGAGGTGACATGCTGACTTCCTAGCAGCCTTAGATGAGCAGGAGCCCTGAGCAGTCTTACAGAGCAGCTGTCACTGGTTCAGGGATCATTGCACACCCCCAGGGATGGGGGGAGCTCAGAGAGGGCAGGCCACCAGGCCCAGGTCACCCAGCAGGTTGGGCAGTGCCTGGCTGACCCTGAGTTCAGGACTCCTAGGTGTCAAGTCCCCTCTCATGCCCCACAGATATGATGTCTTCTTTTTTTCTGAGACAGTCTTACTTTGTTGCCTGGTTTGGAGTGCAATGGTGTGATCTCGGCTCACTGCAACCTCTGCCTCCTGGGTTCAAGTGATTCTCCTGCCTCAGTCTCCTGAATAGCTGGGATTACAGGTGTGCGCCACCATGCCCGGCTAATTTTTTTTTCTTGTATTTTTAGTAGACACGGGGTTTCTCCGTGTTGGTCAGGCTTGTCTTGAACTCCTGACCGTGTGATTTGCCCACCTCAGCCTCCCAAAGTGCTGGGATTATAGGCATAGGCCACGGAGCCCAGCCTGACATCCTCTATAATCCTTACCGGGGAGGAGACATCTCTCTCACTGCCATCCCCCTTAACCCTGGTACAGGGGTCTGGGTCTTGAGAAGCTCCCATTGTCTGAAGCATTTTCTCAGAATTCTCGGCTTCTGACTTGACCCACCCAAAGCATCAATAACAATGATAATCACCACCCTTAGCACAACCCCTATTGTGCGCTAGGCTCTGGGCTATCACTCTACTGCCCTCATCTTAAATATTTACAACTCTGTAGGCTGGGATTGTTGCTTTCACTTTGCAGTCTGAAAATGAGGTTCTGGGAGGTCCCTTGCCCACCTGCACACAGCCTGAAAGTGAAAAGGCTGGGTCTTGAACCCCAGGCCACTCTGCATCCAAACACCATGAATGCCTTTTCCCCTGGCTAGCGGCTCATTCCCACAATGGCCTGAGTGCTTATGGGAGGGGGCAGCTCCTCCCTTCCATCCCCCACTTTATAAGGTTCTGATGAAGCTCTCAGTCACAGAGCCCAGTCCCCTCATAGAAGGCCTCGCCTTGTGGAGAATTCCATCTTCCTGGCCCAACTGGACCAAATAGAGCCATTTCCCTGGGATGCATAAATGGAGTCTGGGAGAAAGCAGTCAGCCCCACCTTGGAATGGAAGCTCCAAAGGTGTGATCCCAGAGCTTCCTACCCTGTATTCCCTGCCCTGTGAGGAAGAAAAGGAGGATGAAGAAGGAATAGAAGAAACAGGTAGTGGGGTGGAGATGGGGTGCCGTTTGAGTCCCTGAGCACACCCTGTCCTTCTCAGATAGGAGGCTAGTGAATCCATGTTTCCTTAGGCTCATCGGAATAGGATCTCTATCTACTCTCTTCCAATTGGAGCAATCCTGTTTCCACTGCAATGTGCTGAGTCCTATGCTGTTGCTACAGGGGGTACAAAATTAATAAAGATTCCTGTCCTCCAAGACTTAACAATCTAGGCAGGGAACAGCGGGTTGGCAGTAGCTCTGGGTTCTAGTCCTTGCTCTGCCTCAAACACGTGGTATGATCCTTCCCCTCTCTGAGCTATGGTTTCCCTATCTTTATCATGGAGGTATGTGGGAGCAGGGAGCAGGAAACATTGGGCTCAGTGTTCTGCAGGACTCTCTCCAGATCTACACAGTACATTGCTTTTAAAAAAAATGAGACCAGGTGCTGTGGCTCATGCCTGTAGTCCCAACACTTTGGGAGGCCAAGGCGGGCAGATCACCTGAGGTCAGGCATTCAAGACCAGCCTGGCCAATATGGCGAAACTCTGTTTCTTCCACAAATACAAAAATTAGCTGGGCATGGTGGCGCATGCCTGTAATCCCAGCTACTCGGGAGGCTGAGGCAGGAGAATCGCTGGAACCCAGGAAGCAGAGGTTGCAGTGAGCCAAGATGGCGGCATTGCACTCCAGCCTGGGAGACAAAAGCGAGACTTTGTCTCAAAAAAAAAAAAAACGTATATTTGCAAACTATCCATCTGACAAAGGTCTAACATCCAGAATCTATAAGAAACTCAAACAGGCCGGGCGCGGTGGCTCACGCCTGCAATCCCAGCACTTTGGGAGGCTGAGGCGGGTGGATCACGAGGTCAAGAGATCGAGACCATCCTGGTCAACATGGTGAAACCCCGTCTCTACTAAAAATACAAAAAATTAGCTGGGCATCGTGGCGCGTGCCTGTAATCCCAGTACTCAGGAGGCTGAGGCAGGAGAACTGCCTGAACCCAGGAGGCGGAGGTTGCGGTGAGCCGAGGTCGCGCCATTGCACTCCAGCCTGGGTAACAAGAGCGAAACTCCGTCTCAAAAAAAAAAAAGAAACTCAAACAGATCAACAAGCAAAAAGCAACCCCATTTAAAAATGAGCAAAAGGCTGGGCATGGTAGCTTATGCTTGTAATCCCAAGCACTTTGAGAGGCCAAGGTGGGAAGTATTGCTTGAGCTTAGGAGTTTGAGACCAGCCTGGGCAACATGGTGAAACTGTACCTCAGTTTTTTCAAATTAATAATTAAATTTTTTTTAATTAAAAAAATGAGCAAAAGACATGAGCAGACACTTCTTACAAGAAGACATCCGTGTGGCCAACAAGCACATGAACAATGTTGACTATCACTAATCATTAGAGAAATGAAAAGCAAAATCACTATAAGATACCACCTCACACCAGTCAGAATGGCTATTATTAAAAAGTCAAAAACTACAGATGCTAGTGAGGTTGTGGAGAAAGAGTTATGTGTACACACTGCTGGTGAGAATGTAAACTAGTTCACCCGCTGTGGAAAGCAATCTAGAGATTTCTCAAAAAACTTAAATAGAACTACCATGTGACCCAGCAATCCCATTACTGGGTACAAACCCAGAGGAATATAAATTATTCTATCATAAAGACACAGGCACACGTATGATCATTGCAGCCCTATTCACAATAGCCATGACACAGAATCAACCTAGATGCCCATCGACAGTGGACTGGATAAAGAAAATGTGGTACATATACGCCATGGAATACTATGCAGCTGTGAAAAATGAGATCATGGCCTTTGCAGCCACATGGATGGAACTGGAGGCCATGATGCTAAGTGAATTAACACAGGAACAGGAAACTACTGCGCGTTCTCACTTTTAAGTGGGAGCTAAACATTGAGTACACATGGATGCAAACAAGACAGCAGTAGACACTGGAGCCTATCTGAAGGGGAATGCGGGGAGGAGGGTGAGGACAGAAAAACTCCCTATCGGGTATTATGCTGATTACTTGGGTGACAAGATTATCTGTACACCAAACTCCCACAACATGCAATTTACCCATGTAAGAAACCTGTATCTGTACACCTGGAACCTGTAAGTTGGAAAGGAAAAAACTTAGACATATACCACACATTCACCCTGTCAAAGTGTACCGTTCAGTGGTTTTTAGTATATTCACAAAGTTGTGCAACCATCACTACTTTCTAATTTCAGATCATTTTCATCCATCACCCCAAAAATAAATCCCATACCTGTTAGCAGTCACTCTTCATTCCACCCACCACTCCAGCCCCTAGAAATTGCTAATTCTTTTTGTCCTTATGGATTTTCCTATTCCGACCAGTTCAAGTTTATTTTCAAGTTCATCTATTTGTAGCATGTAATCATATCCTTCATTTCTTCTTATGGTGGCTTAGTATTTCATTGTATGGATAGACCACATTTTGTTGATTCGCTCATCAGTTGATGGACACTTGGGTTGTTTCTACTTTTTGGCTATTACAAATAATGCTTCTATGAACGTTCACGTGTAAGTGTTTGTATGGAATACATGCTTTCAGTCTCTTGTGTATGTACCTAGGGATGGAATTGCTGGATCATCTGGGAACTGTATGACTTTAGGGGAACTGTCAAACTGTTTTCCATAGTGGTTGTACTTTTTTTTTTGAGATGGAGTTTCACTCTTGTTGCTCAGGCTGGAGTGCAACAGTGCAATCTCGGCTCACTGGAACCTCTGCCTCCCAGGTTCAGGCGATTCTCCTGCCTCAGCCTCCCAAGTAGCTGGGATTACAGGCCCCTGCCACAATGCCCGGTTAATTTTTTTAGATCGAGCCTCACTCTGTTACCCAGGCTCGAGTGCAATATCACAATCTTGGCTCACTGCAGCATCCAGCTCCTGGGTTCAAGCGATTCTCCTGCCTCAGCCTCCTGAGTAGCTGGGATTACACGTGTCCGCCACCATGCCAGGCTAATTTTTTTGTATTTTTAGTAGAGACAGGGTTTCACCATGTTGGCCAGGATGGTCTGGAACTCCGGACATCAGGTGATCCATCCGCCTCAGCCTCCCAATGTGCTGGGATTACAGGCATGAGCCACTGCGCCCAGCTGTGGCTGTACTATTTTTTTTTTTTTTTGAGATGGAGTCTCATTCTGTTGCCCAGGGGATTTGAGTGCAATGACGTGATCTTGGCTCACTGCAACCTCTGCCCCCTCGTTCAGGTGTTCTCCTGCCTCAGCCTACCGAGTAGCTGAGAATACAGGCACCTGGTTAATTTTTGTATTTTTAGTAGAGACGGGGTTTCACCATCTTGGCCAGGCTGGTCTTGAGCTCCTGTCCCTGTGATCCACCTGCCTAGGCCTCCCAAAGTGCTGAGATTACAGGCATGAGCCACTGTGCCCAGACGCTGTAATATTTTACATTATGAGGGTTCCAATTTTTCCACAATCTTGACAACACTTGTTAATTTGGTATTTTTTATTACAGCCATCCTGGTAAGTGTGAATAGTATATTGCATGGTGGTTTTGATTTGCATTTTCCCAGTGACTAATGGTGTGGAGTATCTTTTTATGTGCTTATTGGCTATTTGTATATCTTATACGGAGAAATAGCTGTTCAAATATTTTGCCCACTTAAAAAATTAAGTTATTTGTGCTTTTCTTGTTGAGTTGCAAAGAGTTCTTTATGTATTCCAGTTACTGGAATACTAGACCCTTACCACATACTTCATGTGCAAGTATTTCTCCCATTCCGTGGGTTGTTCTTTTACTTTCTTGATAATAATCTTTGAAACACAACGTTTTTAATTTTGATGAAGTTCTGTTTCTCTGGTTTTTTTTTTTTGGTTGCTTGTACTTTTGGCATTATATAGAAAAAAGCCATTGTCTATTTCAAGATCACAAGGATTTACATCTATGTTTTCTCATAAGGATTTTCTAGTTTTAGCTGTTACATTTGGGTCTTCGATCCATTTTGAGGCAATTTTTGCATATGGTGTGAGGTAGAGATCCAAATTCATTCTTTTGCACATAGATATGTTGTTCCCCCACCATTTGTGAAAAAGACTATTCTTTCTCCATTGATTGTCTTGGCACTCTCGTCAAAATCAATTGACCAGGCTAGGTATGGTGGCTCACGCTTGTAGTCCCAGCAGCTTGGGAGGCCAAGATGAGAGGATCGCTTGAGGTTAGGGGATTTGAAACCAGCCTGAGCAACATAGTATCTCTACAAAATTTAAAAAAAGAAAACTAACTGAATGTGGTGGTGTGCACCTGTGGTTCCAGCCACTAGGGAGGCTGAGGTGGGAGGATCACTTGAGCCCAGGAGACTGAGGCTGCAGTGAGTGGTGATCGTACCACTGCACTCCAGCCTGGGCAACAGAACAAGATCTTGCTTCTTTAAAGAAAAATAAAAGTCAATTGGCCATAGATGTATGTGTTTATTTACACAATTACTTGTTAAGTGACATCTAGGAAGTAAGTTACAGTAGGGTCCACGTAGTCACAGCCACGTTAGGCATGTGGCAGAGGGAAGAGGATGAATGAGCAATTCGGAGTCCTGCAGTCCTTTGTTTCCATTCCAGATCCACTGTCACTCAGGCAACCTGTTTCATTTTGCCTTTTAAGAAGTGACACAATATATCACATAGGACACATTCTCATGAAAAACACCAACATCAGAATGTCCCTAAGCCTCAGTTTCCTCCTCTGTCATGTCTAAGCCCCAGAGCCAGCATGAGGCCTAAGGTTGGGGGCAGGGGACAGTGGGGAGAGGAAGGGTATTCAGATGGGGTCAAGGGCACGAGGAATAGCTGGGAGACTGGAAAGAGGAACCTATAGGCCAGGAGTGGTGTTGAGAGGCTGCCTCTCTTGTCCTGAAGTTGGTGAAAAAACAAGACTCTGGTCATAGCTCAGAAGGCATAGCTCAGAAGACACCTCCCACATCCCCCTGGGGAGCCTCATGGTACAGAGGCCAGCCAGGCCCTCCAGGTAGAGCCTCCCTCACCCCCACGTTGGAATCAGTGTGTCCGTGAGCATGCTGCTTGGATACTGTTGTCTGCGCTCAAGTCTGGGGCCGGGAGGTAGTTGGGGGCCAGCGGGGGGCTTTTGTTTCTTGTTTTGCCTGTGAGTGAGCAAGACGTGCAGGTCAAGAAGACAGTGCCTAAGGAAGGTAAGAGGCAGCCCGTTTGTTGAGCACCTCCTGTTTGCCAGAAGGCACTTTGTGGACTTCATCTCAGCTTCCAACCACCCAGAGAAACAGGAGTTATGAGACTCATCCCCATTCCACAGGACAGGAGCCTGAGTCAGATGGGAGGACACGTTTGCCCAAGCTCACACAGCCAGCAGGTGACAGGGCTAGGATCTGAACCCAGTTCCATCTGTCCTGAAGCACATGCTTGTCTATAATGCCAAGCCACCCTAGAGAAGAACCAGAAAGAGGAGGGGGGCGAGACACAGGGCGGCCCAGCAGAGGGCCAGTCACACAGAGGACACTCAAGAGAGGCAGAAATGAAAAACCAGAGTAGAAAGAGTGTAAGGCCCTGGCCGGCTGAGGCCTGGAGCAGGTCCTCAGGGAGCAGCTGAGGGCCGGGACGGCCGGAAACCAGCTCACAAACCTGGAGCCAAGAACCATGCTCGGCCTGAGACGTGGTGGAAAAGCGCTCACCTCAAGATACTGGCAGGGGAAGCTGGCGTTGGGGGAGCAGGGTCTGCCTGGGAAGAGGACAGCGGGGTCGGATGGCCAGGAGCTGCCAAGCAGGCCAATCATCCGGCTCTAGTAACGGCCTCAGCTGCTGGGCAGGCAGGCCCTCACTGCTGGACGTGCAGAGCGGCAGGCCTGAGGATGGTCTCGATCTCCTGACCTCGTGATCCACCTGCTTCGGCCTCCCAAAGTGCTGGGATTATAAGCGTGAGCCACTGCTCCTGGCCCACCCTGGTATTTTTTTTTTTTCCTATACAAAGAAATGAATGGAAGAAGCTAGTCCAAAAAACAAACTTCCTGGGCACAATTCATACTTCTGATTTCCTCCACAGATACCGAGCCCCTTCAGGGAGGGACTGTACCTCCTTCTCTTCCCCAGCCTAACTGTGGACCTGAATCAGGTTTAGGCTGAACGTGGTGAGTGACTGTAATGTTGAACATCACCGTGGTGGGTCACAGAAAGTCAAAACAGGAAGGAACCCTGGAGATCACGACATGTAAGTGCTGAGTCTAGGCCCTGAGGTGTTGTAGTCACACAAAAAACTAATGTCCTCCCTTTAGAGGTCATCTTGTTCAACCACCATCTTTTTTTTAAGTTATTTTAAGTGTGCAATTCACTTTAGTACATTCACAAAGTCGTGCAATCATCTTACTACCCAATCCCAGAACATCGTCGTCACCGCAGAAGAAACCACACACCTAGTAGCAAGCATGTCCCAGTCCCCTTCCATCAGGCCGTGGCAACCACCAATTATTCTATTTTAAAAACAGAGAAACTGAGGCCCAGAGGGGGCAGTGCCTTACTAATGTCACGTTGCCAGCCAATGGCAGAGCCAGGCTAGAGCCCGGAGCCTCCTGACGCCCCACCTACTATGGTCAGGCAGCAAGTCTGAGCTCTCCCTGGCACTCTCAGCATACTCCGAGACCTGACATGAAAGAGGTGTTGGGCAAAGGCCTATGGAATGGAGTTCCCTGGGTAAGAGGTTACCATACAATCTGTAACTGTGCCCTTAAAGTCCAGAGCCTGCTGTTCCCAGAATGGAGCTGAGGGTGGTGAGGAGCAGGAGACACATGGAGGGATCATTTCCTCCTGTACCCTGCTTCTACAAAGCCGGCGTCCTTCCAGAGCTGGGAACGCCCTTCCCCAGCTGACCCCAGGCTCCCTCCTCACCTCTCCAGTGCCCTCTCAAAGGCCCTGTTCACAGTGAGGCCTGCCCTGACCACCCTATTTAAAACTGCAAACAGGCTGGGTGCAGAGGCTCATGCTTGTAATCCCAGCACTTTGGGAGGCCAAGGTAGGAGGATTGCTTGAGCCCAGAAGGTTGAGGCTGCAGTGAGCCATGATTGCAGCACTGCACACTAGCCTGGGTGACAGAGCAAGATCCTGTCTCCAAAAAAACCCCACAAATCCCAAAAAACAAGAATCACTGCAAATAGGCCCTGTACCTCCCCGCTGGCACTCTCTGCCCCCTGCCCCGACCCATGGCATTCTCCTCCATAGTGCTGGCCTCCACTCAGCGGACAGCCTGCATCCACTCCTTCTTTACCTGGTGACTGTCTGTCTTCCCCACCACGGCAGCTCCATGCAGGCAGGGGTTTTGTCTGTTTTGTTTTCTGCTCTACCCCAGCTTCTAGAATAGTACTTGCCATATAGAAAGTGCTTTGTAAACACTGGATGGATGGATGGATGGATGGGATGGCTTTCATTGCATTTGATTCTTATCGGCAATGATCAGGGGAAGGGCTATCATGCCTGGTTTTTAGATGGCAAGATGAGGTCCATCTGGGAACTAGAGGCGGGCTACGTTCTCCCTTGACCTTGGTCCTGTCAGGGCAGTCTGGAGCACGAGCAAGGTGGGCATGAGGAAGCAGGGGCTAGGCTTCCAGGTTCTGCCATTGTTTTTAGGGCCCCAGAAACCAGAGCCAGTTCAGAACCCAGCCTTCACTCCTTCCTGCGATAATTCAGCAGTTTTCACTTTCCGTGCCTTAGCCAAAATGGAAAAAGAAAGAAAGAAAAAAGGCAGTATTATTTTTTCAAATGGACTTAGCTTCGTGAGCTCCAACGTGGAAACTGCTGTCCATGATGCCACGGGCCCCGAGGTCTCTGGGCAGCGTTACTGACACTTTATAAGGCAGGCTGGTCACAGGGTCCACACTCCTGTTTCCAGGGCTCTGTAAGCACCACAGGCAGATGGTGGCTCCATCGACTAGCCTGAGCCCAGATCTCCAGAGCCAGGATAGAGCCAGGCACTGGGAAGGCAGGGGCAGACTGATAGGCCAGACCTAATGTCCAAAGGTCTTCAACGTCCACCACTCACAGGGTCTATAGCAGATCATAGGGCGAGCACGCGGGTCTGTGTCTTTCCATGGGGAGCAGAGGGTCAGAGTAGTGTGGTGCCCTCCCCACGGTCATGTACACAGCCCAGGAGTGATGGCCTTGGCCTTGAACCCTGTCATCTGATTCTAAATTCTATAGTCTACTAAAGAGGAGAAGGCATGGCTCTTGCCCAAGAGAAGCTGACAGTCTGACACTGGTGTGAGGAAGTCACTTGATCAAGTCTAAGTCTTCATTTTACAGTTCGAGAAACCAAGGCTCAGAGGGGCGCAGGGACTGGTCCAAGGTCACACAGCCAATCCACAGCCCAGACAGTGCTGGACGCAGTCTCTAGATTCCTGGCTGGGAGTATTTTCTACAATATCCTGCGCTTAAACAGTTCCGTTTGGCGGAAGCTCTGCTGTTCTGGAAGAGACGCCAGGCCTTTCCAGAATCCGGTCCAAGGCTGTCTTCCAGCATCTGCTGTCAAGGCGCACTCCTTAGGGAGCAGCTGTTGGCAAAGGGAGGGGAGATATTGATTATGTCTAGGGTTGTGGGGAGGGTGGTTTGGGGAAGTGGGGGGATGGGGAAGAGCAGTGGAAGTTTCTCTGAAAAACCAAAAGCGTATTTATTTTGACTTTTGCTTATCTGTATAATTCTTCTATGGTTATATAATTAATATTTTATATTTGAAAGGGATGAACTATTTAATTAGGCAGGGCCTGGGAATCCAGGATTGTCTCAGCTCTGACAGGCTGTGTGGATGTGATGAGATCCCCCTTCCCTTTCTCTGGGCCTTTCTTAGCAATGCTGGTAATAACGTTGCCCTGTGAGAGGTAAATGAATCACAGGCTCCCTGGCTGAGGAAACAGCTGTCCGGCCTATTCATGATGTTACCCTGTCTGAAAGCAGCAACCAAGGCACGAGGTCCAGAGAAAAGCCAAGATTCAGAGAAGCCCATTGTGGCCGTGTATGTCCAGTGTTGTCTGGAAGGTCAGGGAGATCGTCTGAGACCCATGCCTGTCCCAGTCCCCACAGAGAGCCCCCTGCATGGGTGGAGATCATTCTTCAGGCTTCACCAAGGTCTGCAGGAAGCACCTCTCGACTAGCAATGGCTCCTTTGTTCAGCTCCCAGGCCCACCAGACAATAGCATCCTAGAGCCCTGGCTCCCAGGAGGGAAGGAGACGGAGGAAGGGATAAGAGCATTCCTGTCAGTAGAAAGGAGAGTGCTCAGTGTCAGTGCTAAGTGTTGTGAGGAGGCATCATCTTGAGTGACAGGTTAGGGTCAGCCTGTCAGACCTCTCTAGGTCTGGAGAAAGGTCAGTGTCAGGACCTGCCAGGTGAGGGCCAGACTCCAGGCTGAGACCTGCCACCCAGTGAAAAGGCTAAATTTCGTCAATATGTGTGCAGTGTTTAGCACAGCGCCTGGCACAAAATCAGTGGAAATAAAAACTACTCAGTGAAAGTTCGCTGTGCCCTAACTGGAAGCAGGGTGGAGGCGTGAGTGCAGAGAGGGAGAAGGACTCGATCCTTGCCCATTTGCCCAGTGGGCCCCTGTCTTCAGAAGCAGGCTCAGCTCGCACCCTCTCTTGCCTCTGACCCTCACCACCATCTCTGTCACTCCTGGGCACTGAGGGAGCATCTCGCTGCCTGTTCTGAGTGGTGGTGTCACTTTCTGGTCTTCCCCTGATCTCCAGGCCTGAGGGAGGGGTCATGGCTTCCCACCCCTGAAGTATCCCCTGCTACTGCCACCCATCCCTCACCCCCTACTAGCACTGGGCTGGACCTCAAAAGCCAAGAATTAGAGGTAGGGCTGGGACCCCTGAATGTCAGGGCTGGAAGGCCCCCAGTGAGTGCCTTGCTTGCCACTCCTCCAGGGATGCGCACGTCGGGGAACTGAGGCCCAAAGAGGAAGTTCCCCCTTGGCACAGTGAGTGTGGATGTTTCGCCAGCCTCCTCTGCTCTCTGGGGGTCCCCAGAGCCACTGGGAGACCATATATCCCCCCACGCCCCCGCGGCCACACCTCACCTGGTCTTCGTTTGCTCTGCAGCTCTGTCTGGGGTAATTCTCGCCAAGCAGGGTCAGCCCCTGGGGAGCAGGCCGCTAATGAGCTTCAGATGCTGGGGCCAGACTCGGTCTTGCTGCAGGCAGATGCTCAAATGCTTTGGCTGATTGAGGATGCCTGGCGAGTGGGGATGGCTCGGAGAAGACACCTCCCCACCCTTCACAGGTTACCTCATTCCTGACTTGCACCGGGCATAGCAGGTGCCAGTGTTTAACCCCCAAAACCCCAGCCAGGGCAGCTGTTTCAAGATCTGGAAAAGGAGAGACAAGCGGGAGGACGAATGCATTTCCACCGCTTGAGAACTTCGTTCTTCTTCTCCCAGGCCTTTCCTGGGTCCTGAGCTGGGGTTTCCACCAAGGTAGCAACAGGGAAGGGGAAGAGAGAGGGACAAGCTGCTTTCCGACAGCCAACCACACACAGGCTGGGCTGGGCACAAATGTCATCTTCTCCAAACCTCACCGGAACCCCACAAAGTGAGGACTGCCACCAAGCACTTCGCGGAGGAGGAAACGGAGGCTCAGAGCAGGAAGATGACTTGCCCAAGGTTACACAGCCCCTGAGTGGCCAACTAGGGTTCCAGCCCACCTCTGTCAGAGCCCACACTCCACCCTGCAGCAAGCTGGGATGTTTCTGCAAGACCAGAACGGTATACTGTGGTCTCCAAGCTTTGTGAATGGTGAGGGCCACATGGGTTTCAGACACTCAGCCTGCCTCTGCAGCTGACTCACTCCCTCATCTTGACAAGGCAGCAGATTTCACATCTACAAAATGGGGATCATCATCGCGAGTTTAGGTGAGGTAATGGTAAGTGCCATCATCACATTCTCAGCCATGCCCAGAACACATCCTGGGAGCCAGACCCACTGCCGGGGGACTTTCTGTCGGGGACCTGTAAAGCACGTGGATTCTAAAGCTCTGCTACCTACTAGCTGTGTGACCCTGGCCAAGTTACTGTGCCTCTCTGTGCCTGCATATTCCCATCTGTGAAATCAGGATGATATTAGTTGCTATCTCAGAGTTGTTGTGGAGTTGGGTGAGTGATAAAGGGATCAGAAGGATGCCTGGCACGGGGAGCACGTCCCGTGCGTGTTACCTAACACTGGGCTCACCCTTGTGAGACACATATTATTTTCCCCAAAGTAGCAATGTGGAAACTGAGGTAATGCAGCACAGCCATTCTCCAACTTAGTGTGCAGAGTCACCTGGAGAGTTTGTTCAAATCCTGAGGGCTGGGCCCATGCCAGAGTTTCTGGATCAGTAAGTCTGGGTTGGGGCCTGAGAATTTGCATTTCTAGCATGTTCCAGGTCATGCTGAGACTGCTGGTGTGGGGCCCACACTTGGAGACCTACTGCTCTGGTGGGCCTGAGTAGCTCATGGTATGCAGGGGCCAGCTAGTTCCACACATTATTCAGTGAGTGACGAGGTGAGTGAGCAGGTGAGTGAGGAAGTGAGTGAGGAGGTGAGTGAGCAGATGAATGAGAAGGTGAGTGAGGAGGTGAGTGAGGTGAGCAGGTGAGTGAGGAGGTGACTGAGCAGGTGAGTGAGGAGGTGAGTGAGGAGGTGACTGAGCAGGTGAGTGAGGAGGTGAGTGAGGAGGTGAGTGAGCAGGTGAGTGATGAGGTGAGTGAGGAGGTGAGTGAGGTGAGTGAGCAGGTGAGTGAGGAGGTGAGTGAGGAGGTGAGTGAGGAGGTGAGTGAGGTGAGTGAGCAGGTGAGTGAGGAGGTGAGTGAGGAGGTGAGTGAGCAGGTGAGTGATGAGGTGAGTGAGGAGGTGAGTGAGGAGGTGAGTGAGGTGAGTGAGCAGGTGAGTGAGGAGGTGAGTGAGGAGGTGAGTGAGCAGGTGAGTGATGAGGTGAGTGAGGAGGTGAGTGAGGAGGTGAGTGAGGTGAGTGAGCAGGTGAGTGAGGAGGTGAGTGAGGAGGTGAGTGAGCAGGTGAGTGATGAGGTGAGTGAGGAGGTGAGTGAGGAGGTGAGTGAGGTGAGTGCGGAGGTGAGTGAGGAGGTGACTGAGCAGGTGAGTGAGCAGGTGAGTGAGGAGGTGAGTGAGCAGGTGACTGAGCAGGTGAGTGAGGAGGTGAGTGCGGAGGTGAGTGAGGAGGTGACTGAGTAGGTGAGTGAGGAGGTGACTGAGCAGGTGAGTGAGGAGGTGAGTGAGGTGAGGGAGCAGGTGAGGGAGGAGGTGAGTGAGGAGGTGAGTGAGGTGAGTGAGCAGGTGAGTGAGGAGGTGAGTGAGGAGGTGAGTGAGCAGTTGAGTGATGAGGTGAGTGAGGAGGTGAGTGAGGTGAGTGAGCAGGTGAGTGAGGAGGTGAGTGAGGAGGTGAGTGAGCAGGTGAGTGATGAGGTGAGTGAGGAGGTGAGTGAGGAGGTGAGTGAGGTGAGTGAGCAGGTGAGTGAGGAGGTGAGTGAGGAGGTGAGTGAGCAGGTGAGTGATGAGGTGAGTGAGGAGGTGAGTGAGCAGGTGAGTGATGAGGTGAGTGAGGTGAGTGAGCAGGTGAGGGAGGAGGTGAGTGAGGAGGTGAGTGAGGTGAGTGCGGAGGTGAGTGAGGAGGTGAGTGAGCAGGTGACTGAGCAGGTGAGTGAGGAGGTGAGTGCGGAGGTGAGTGAGGAGGTGACTGAGTAGGTGAGTGAGGAGGTGACTGAGCAGGTGAGTGAGGAGGTGAGTGAGGTGAGGGAGCAGGTGAGGGAGGAGGTGAGTGAGGAGGTGAGTGAGGTGAGTGAGCAGGTGAGTGAGGAGGTGAGTGAGGAGGTGAGTGAGCAGGTGAGTGATGAGGTGAGTGAGGAGGTGAGTGAGGAGGTGAGTGAGGTGAGTGAGCAGGTGAGTGAGGAGGTGAGTGAGGAGGTGAGTGAGCAGGTGAGTGATGAGGTGAGTGAGGAGGTGAGTGAGGAGGTGAGTGAGGTGAGTGAGCAGGTGAGTGAGGAGGTGAGTGAGCAGGTGAGTGATGAGGTGAGTGAGGAGGTGAGTGAGGAGGTGAGTGAGGTGAGTGCGGAGGTGAGTGAGGAGGTGACTGAGCAGGTGAGTGAGCAGGTGAGTGAGGAGGTGAGTGAGCAGGTGACTGAGCAGGTGAGTGAGGAGGTGAGTGCGGAGGTGAGTGAGGAGGTGACTGAGTAGGTGAGTGAGGAGGTGACTGAGCAGGTGAGTGAGGAGGTGAGTGAGGTGAGGGAGCAGGTGAGGGAGGAGGTGAGTGAGGAGGTGAGTGAGGTGAGTGAGCAGGTGAGTGAGGAGGTGAGTGAGGAGGTGACTAAGCACACGGAGTTGAGAGGAACTTGGACTAGAGCGATCCTTTGTGGCTATCCCGGTCCTCTCCCAGCACCGAGGGTTGTGGCTCATCCCCTTCACATTTTCTTTGAACCTGAATTGGGAAGCTCCCCACCACACTGCCCCCACACCCTATGGCAGAGGGCAGTGTGCTTGCTGTGGCCACAGGCTGCATAAAGGGGCCTGTGTGCCGGCCGCTCACCTCCCACCGTGAGCCCAGTGGTTTTCTATTTCAGTTGCTGTAAAAATATCACCTTTGATCTCAGCTTGTGGCTCTCAAAAAAAAAAAAAAAGAAGAAGAAGAAACCACCAACAGGCTGGATTTTCATTCTCCCCTGACCCCGCCTTGCTCTCACCTCAGCTCCCAGCTCTCTCCCCTCCTCCCATTCCCCCCCACTCACCCTCTCCTCTCTGCATGTCAGCACCCTGGACCCGGGGCACCTTGGGAACCTGTGGGCCCTTCTCTCTCTGTGTGTCACCGCACGCCCCTGCACGGG
The DNA here is from genome assembly GCF_030222135.1 of Aotus nancymaae. Lineage (NCBI taxonomy): Eukaryota > Metazoa > Chordata > Mammalia > Primates > Aotidae > Aotus > Aotus nancymaae. The sequence continues at coordinate 60,091,831 of NW_026988473.1, forward strand.
GCTGCCTGTAGGAAGAACAGTATAAATGAGGGTGTGTGTGGAGGAAGACCGCCCTCTCCCCTCCTCCTAGTCTCCCTGCCCTTTCCCTCTGCTCCAAGTTCCCCTGCTTGGCCAGGTCAGGCCTCTTCTTCAGCGCTGTCAAGCACGTGGTATCCATCACAGCCCTGCATCTGTAGAAGCTCAGGTCCTCCCACAGTGGAAAGAGAAGAGCGAGAGGGCCTAAATATTTGGACCACACCATCTACTCAGGGAGCCCTCAGCAGCCCAGAGATCCCTGGAGGAGTGCCCTTCAGGCCTGATGATTCCAATATCCCACCTCCTGACTCAGCAGGCAGACAGACAACCCCCTCTCCTTGACCCCAACCCCCGAATCAACACACACACCCCTTTTCTTTCAGCAAACTCTGGGGAGAGGTACACGCAGGCCGCCCCCCTGGGGTGGTCCCGCATGCTCTGGCCTCTGCGCCCTGACATTATATATATATATATAGACAGGGTCTCACTCTGTCACCCAGGCTGGCTGGAGTGCAGTGGCATGATCTCTGCCTCCCAGGTTCAAGTGATTCTCATCCCTCAGCCTCCAGAGTAGCTGGGATTACAGGTGTGCCATCACGTCTGGCTAATTTTGTAGTTCTAGTAGAGGTGGGATTTTGCCATGTCAGCCAGGCTGGTCTTGAACTCCTAACCTCAAGTGATCTGCCCACCTTGGCCTCCCAAAGTGCTGGGATTACAGGCGTGAGCCACCCTGTGCCCTACCTCCCTGACATTCTTGAGCCTACTCGCTCCATACAGGCCTCTGAGCCATAGCCCTTCTGGTTGGAAAGTCACCTTCTCACCTACTAAAGCCCTTCCTGCCCTGCCACCCCCCTGTCTAGTGAGGTCATCTCCAAGGGTCCCAGCTCTGGCAGAGGGACCAGAGAATCCCACCACCTCCCTAAGAAGTTTCTTGGCTGACGAGCATTTTGTGCCAATGGAGGGGGCAAACAAGCCTTGAATCTCTGACTCACACCAGCCTTTGAGCCATTATGGTGTCTTTTTTCGAGTTCGACTTTTACAGAAAGACAAAATACCACTCATTCAACAAACACTTTACAGGTCATCTGCATTGGGCCCTGTGCTGACATGGCCACTACTCAGGAAACCCTCCCTCACACTCCTGTGGTTAGAGACGCAGATGTGTGCAGGGTCAGGCATCCAGGCAACAGGGAGTCAGGGTCTGGGGGCACTTGGAGGAGTGTCTGCCTGGAGGAGGAGGTGGTGGTGCAGAAACTGCAAGGCCTGGAATGTGCAGGAAGCTGGGGGCATCCTCAGCTGGAAGGAGCCACTTCCAATGGAGGCATGGCTACGGTGTTCGTGGCGTGAGGAGGGGTCAGGCCTCAGAGAGCCCAGGTGGCAGGCAAAGAGCTCAGCCATTGCTCCCAGGGCCTGCGGATCCGCCGCAGGGTTTGAAGACTGTGGGTGTGGGACTGTCCGTGGGTAAGGCCTGTCTGGGGGCACGGAGGGCCCGGGCTGAGGATATAAGGTTCTGGGTGTGCGTCCAGGCCGCAGCCTCGTTTAGCAGCAACCACAGTCCGCCAGGGCCCAGACTGAGTTCCCTGCAGCCCAGCCCACAGTCCAGGGCTAGGCAGAGGGTGCAGCCAGTGTGGCCAGCACTGGGCAGGGGGTTCAGGAGGCAGGCTTGACTCATCAGTGTCCCCAGGGCCCAGCTGGGGGTGGGGGTGGGGGGCCCAAGCAGGTACCAGGGGAAGCGTGTTGTAGAGTGAAAGAAGCTTTACAAACGCTTCCAGCAGACTGACTGCAGGGATTCCTTCCTGCCCGCACATCCTCAGACCCGGGAATAAGGAAACGGGAGGCTCCAGCCAGCTCCTGAAGGCACAGGACAAAGCTGAAAGGAGTTTGGAAAAGGGCCACTGGGCAAAAGTCCCTCCAGGGCTTCGCAGTCTCAGTTTCCCCACCTTGAAGTCAGGGGGTGTGGGGGGTGGGGTGGGCATGGGGAGAGGGAGGGAGGGAGGGAGGGGGGGAGAGAGAGAGAGAGAGAGAGAGAGCGAGCGAGAGAGCCAGCCACAGAAATTATCTGGACTGATCTGCAGGGCGGGATGCGCACCACTGGTAGCCTTGTGATGGGGGCCAGCATAGCTATTACCTTCCGCTGTCCTACGGGGGACAGGGGCCGGTGGTGGGGAGCTTCCAATTCTCCCTGGCAAGAAGGCAGAGGTGGACCTTGTGATCCCCTTTTCACCGGGGGGCATGCGGAACACATTGTCTGCATGTCCCAAGGACACTGAGTCACAAGGTGGAAGGGCTCCATGGAACCCGTTTTTCGGAGTGGGTCTGGCACCCCTGTTCCCCACAGAGGCTTTTCAGGGAGCCTAGAACCTGTGGACCGTGGACGCAGAGGCGAAGTGCAGAAAACCGTACCAGGCCCCCCACGTGCTGGGAGACCCATTCGGTGAACCAGAGCCGGTGGGTTCCGCCAGGTATTCGGTAGTCAAACCAAGAAACTGCACATCTGACCCAGCCCTGACCGAAATGTCAGGCCAGAGCCTCGCAATGTCAGTCATCCTCCCACGCTACATCCAGGAACCCCAAGACCCAGGCTGCAATCATGATGACGCTGATGATGATGATGTGATGTTTGGAACACGGGCGCGTTAGGGAGCTCCACACACGGGGCAGGGAGAATTCTCCTGCCGGGGATCCCAGCCCGCCGCCCCCAGTGCCCGGCCTGCAGCTCTCCAGAGTCCTAGCCCCAGCTCCCAGGTCCAGTGTAAGTAAACTCGTGGTCCCTGCGTCTGCAGAAAGCCACGTTTCCCTGCTGCAGGGCGGACTGGTTGCACTCTCCTTGCGTCCAGATTCAAAGCTCGCGGGCGACAGAGCCGGTCTCGGGGTCCCACTGTGCGGATGCCGGATCGGTTACCGGAGGCGAATCCTAAGTACACACGCCATTGCGGATCCTGTGCGGCCGGGACGGAAATGCTCAGGCCCCAGGGCACCTCCCATTCTACTTATAAAGCGAAAGGAAACATCACCGGAGCGGTGGCTCGTTGGTCTAGGGGTATGATTCTCGCTTAGGGTGCGAGAGGTCCCGGGTTCAAATCCCGGACGAGCCCTCGTTTTCTTTTCCTTTCCTTTCCCCGGATCTCTGTTCTTTAAATACAGCACTTTTCGAG